>NW_026293185.1:35961-374869 GCF_026419915.1 Harpia harpyja
AAAAGAAAGAAAGAATGAACTATACCCTTAAGCAACAGTTGAGTAAAATTTGTCAGGAAACCTCACTCACGTGGGTTAAAGCCTTACCCATGGCTCTATTAAGAATCAGAGTATAGCCAGAAGAGAAAGAAAATTTAAGTCATTATGCAATGTTATATGAAAGACCGTATCAAGAGACCTATGTTCTGAGTATCTTGAGTGCCTTTGGAGATATGTTTTTAAAAGGTGTTATGATTTCTTTAAGAAATCCTTTTCAAGAACTTGGTCAGTATGTCTCCGCAGCTGGACCCTTAGAATTGGACGTAGCAGCGCATCCCTTCCGACCAGGAGATTGAATATATATAAAATCACTGAGAAGTGGAAAGGACCGTATCGAGTCATTTTAACAACACTTACAGCAGTAAAGGTCTGGGAGAAGAACCTTGGCTTCATTATTCAAGACTAAAGAAAGCACCAACAGGGAATTGGAAGTCTAAAGAAACTGGCCCTTTGAAACTGAAAACCTGTAAGTAAGTTTCACGTTATCTATTTGGGAAAAGAATTGTGTAAAGTTTGTAATATTGGGGTTGCTATTAGGAATATTGTCAAGGGCAGTAATCTTTTTGTGTGTTATAGGGTTTAAGTATTTTTTTTGAGGGGTTCTAAACACAAGATAAACAAAATGAAACAGTTATTGTTTGAGCTGTTAATCTTGATATTAACCGTTTCTGTAATTTTGATTAAAAAAAAATAAATTCTAGCTTTGGAATTGATTCAAAGTCTTGTAAAGACACAAAATTTAACCTCGATAACAGCCTGCCTTCCGATTCCAAAGTCAGATGAAAATCTAGTTCCGTGGAGAATACTGACATTGAATTTAACCAAAACTTGAGAAAAGACGTAGAACAATGAGAATCATTTTAGCAAATTAAATTGGATGGATTTAAAAGGCAATTATTTTTTTAAATTTGAAAGAAGGAATTATAGCATTTTGAATTATAACATTACCAAACCATCCACCTCACGGACAAAAGAATTAATTTATCGCCCTTCGGGAGAGACTTGTGCAAACACCCCTTGGGGCTGTCAGCTGCCAAAACCGTAGAGACAAGTGCGAAAAGGAACTTGGGATCCTACTTAAAATATAAAACGATGTTTGGAATTTACTGGAGTTCCAGAATCCTTGTTAGATCCACCCAGAGTCAGGACCATCTATGGAAATTTAGATTGGTTTAGACAAAGAGAGAAAAATCACACATCCTAAAGAGAAGGGTATGAAAGTTTAGACTTGCAACTCCTCTGACCCCCAAATCCAAAGACTTTCTCTAGTAGCTAAAGCTCTAAGATGGGGGATGTATTTGTAGAAAGTAGAATAATATTTTAAGTGATCCTGGGTCCCCTCTTAATAATGGAAGAAAATTAGCTTGGAAGTGACTGTATTAAAGGACAGGGGAAAAGTTTAGGGTTAACTGTTTGGGTGAATAGTGATGATATACGATCCACTCACCTTTTCCTGAAGGACAAAAGCAAATAATGGACTTTAGACTTAATAACTCTATCCTCTCTCCGGAAGAAATCTCCCTTGTGGCCTCGACGGTGGACCTGGCTAAATCGAAAAGATGATACCTGGCAATTGCCAAGTCTTAGAACTAAAATAAGACGGGTATTAAAATCTGTATTTTTACCCCAGTGAACAGCTCGTCAAGAGTCATCTTACTTTGACATCTTTCATTCCATAAACGAAGCGCCTGCTTCTGAACTTCCCACGGGTGTTGTGGAGTTTTATTCGGGATTTCGGTACCACAGCTGCGGGCCGGGGCTGGAGGAGCCCCAGGTGCGGGCAGTGAGGCTGATGGCGACGGGGGGGGCTGCCGGGGGAGGGGCCGCGGCGGGGCCGGTGGGAGCCCAGGCAGGAGCGGAGCGGAGCGGAGCGGAGCAGAGCGGTGGCCGGGCTGCGGCTGCCCCTCGGGAGAAGGTGAGCGGGGCCGGGCGCCCCTCGGACCGCGACCGTCCCAGGCGGGGGTGGCCCGGGGGAGGTGGGGGCCGCCTGTGCCGAGGCCGGGGGGGGGGCCGGGGCCCTGGGGGCTCGCGGGGGGCCGGGAGCACGTGGGCCGGGGGGGGGCCCGGGCCCCGGCCCCGGCTTGCGCAATCGCCCGGCGGGTCCCGGGGAAAGCCCCGAGGAGGACGGCGGGGTCCGTGCCGGACGCGCGGAGCGGCAGCGGGGCGGGGCCGCGCCGTGCCGGAGCCGGCGGCGGGAGCGCGCCGGAGCTGCCCGGAGCGGCGCTGGGTGCCCGGCGGGGACTGCGGCTGCGCCGGCGGGCGGGTGGGCGGAAACGGCAGCGGCGTCCCCTCGGGGTCAGGCAGCGGGGCAGGCTGCCTCCCGGGGCATGCCGGGAGTTGTAGTTTTCGCGGACTCGGCGGCCGGCCAGCTCCGTGGCTCTCGGGAGCGGCGTAGTCCTCGCTGCCGCCGCGGCCCCCGGAGCCAGACCAGGTCAGACACAGGAGCGTTGCCGGTTTCGCGTGGTTTTCCGCGGGCTTCCCGCCGCGCCCGCTCCCCGACCAGCCCTCCCGGGCGCATGCGCCGTCCTGCGCGTGGGGCAGCCCGGCGTTCGCGCTCCGGCCCCTCCGGCGCATGCGCGGTTCCCGGGAGCAGCGTGGCGGCTCGCAGGGCGCGGGTCTCGGCGGCAGCGGGCGAGCGCCGGGACTGCGGGTGAGACGAGCGATCCCTTTCAGCGGGGGCGGGGGTAGGGGGTGCCTCCTGCCCGCTGGCGGGACGGGAAGCTGCGAAGCGGCCGCCGCGGCAGGCTGCCGGTCCGCCGGAGGCGAGCCGGGCCAGGGCAGCGCGGGGAATGAGCGGCGTCTGCGGAAGGAGGGGCTCCGGCCAGGGTCGAGCTGCGGTAATAACGGCCACTGCTGCCTCTTTCCCTCTCCCAGAGGCCACGCTGTGGGTGCGGTTGTCCGTTCGTCCCCTGGGGATGCCGTTGACTGCAGCGGCCTCAGGCTTGCGTGGGCTGTCTCTGCCTGGCCTCCCTCTCCTTGCGGCGCGGGAGCACAGAGGGACAGGCGGAGCGCTTCCTGGCTGTGGACAGGAGCTGCAGAAGCTGACGCTGAAGCTGGAGAGGCCACAGAAAGGTAAAGCTGCTGAAGAATAAAATAAAGAGGATCCAGCCACCAGCTGCAGACAGGAGATAGCCTGCCTCTCCAGGTGAGGATGGATCCTTCCTAGTGTAGTCCTCAGCAGGTCCGATCACCAGTGTGCACAGCAGGGTCTGTATGCGTAACCAAAACCACGGTACAGGCATGTAGTGTGTGTGCATGTGAGGCTGTGTTTCTAGGAAGCCTCATATTGTAAGAGCTGGAAGACACCAATCTATTCTCTTAGGTGGATGACAGTCAAGTGAGTGCAGCTACAGAGGAGGAAGGGAGAGGGAGAGAGAGACAGACATGTCTGAACTGTCAAATTCTCCCAGCAGCTCCAACAGCAGGAGGTACAGTGAGTCCTGGACCCCTGGGGCTGTGTCACCCCTCTTCTGCATCCCAGTCCCTCCCTGCCCCCACCTTCTCTTTCTCTCACTGCTTTAATTTTTTTGTGGGTTTTTTTTTTTCTGTACCTCTCCCTTTCTTGTTCTCTAACTCCCCCTCTTTCTCTGTTGTTCTGCCTCTCTGTTTTCTTTTTCTCTCTGCACTTCTGACCTGTCCCATCCCTCTTTTTTTTTATCCTCTGTCTCTGCCTTGCAGCCCATCACTACTTTGTCTTTCTCCATCTATCTGCCTGTCTTCTTATCCCAATCTTGTTAATTCCTCCCTGACTGCCCTTTAGCCCTTCACAATTCCCACCGCTCTCACCTGTCTGATGCTGTGTCTCTATTTTTAAATCCCTTTCTCTGCCCTGTATTCTGGATACACTTTTACTTTCTTAGATTCTCTTGTTCCAGGTCCCTGTCCCTATGTTTTAACTTCTTCCCTCACTGTCCCATAGCCCATTTTTGTCTTTATTATTCTCTCTCTGTCTGGTTCCCTGTCCCTATTCTTTATTTCCCCTCTCTCTCCCCTTTAGATCATCAGTGTTTTTGATATTTCTCAGTCTCTCTCATCTACCTCACTGTCCCGTTTTTTAATTCTTCCTTTTGCCCTGTGGCTCATCACTAATATTTGTTTTTATCCATCTCTCTGTCTGGTACCCTCTCCTTTTTTATTAGTTCCTCCTCTCTGTCCTGTAGCCCATTGCTATTTCCCCACCCTGTCTCTCTCTGTCTCCCTTTCCTTACTTTTCAATCCCGCCTCTCTGCCCTGTAGCCGATCACTGTTGTAGTGAGTTTGTGTGGCAAGCTGGGGCAGGGGAGTGGATAGGGGCTGCAGGGGTGGGTTCTGTGAGAAGACACCAGGACTTGCCCCCATGTTGGGCACAGCCAGTTCCAGCTCCAAGATGGAGCTGCTACTGGTCAAAGCTGAGCCAACCAGCAACGCTGGTAGCACCTCTGTGATATTTAAGAAGGGCTAAAAAAAAGCTGCGCAGAAGCTGTCAGTCCTGCAGACACCAAGGTCAGTGAAGAAGAAAAAGGAGGTGGTGATCCAGGTCCTAAAGCAGAGATTCCCCTGCAGCCTGCAGTGAAGACCATGGTGACACAGGCTGTCCCCCTGCAGCCCACGGAGGTCCGTGGCGGAGCAGATGTGCACCCTGCAGCCGATGGAGGACCCCTCGCCAGAGCAGGCGGATTCACCCGAAGGAGGCTGTGATGCTGTGGAGAGGAGCCCACAGTGGAGCAGGTTTTCTGGCAGGACCTGCGGCCCCACGGGAGTGACACCACACTGGAACAGAAGAAGAGCACAAAGAAGGAAGGAGCAGCAGAGACAACTTGTGATGAACTGACTGCAACCCCCCGCTCCTTCTCCCCCTGTGCTGCTCGGTAGGAGGAGGTAGAGAAGTCAGGAGTGAAGATGAGCCCAGGAAAAAAAGAGAGGGGTGGGGGGAAGGTGTTTTTCAGATTTGTTCGTATTTCTCATTATTGTACTCTGATCTTGACTGACAATAAATTAATTTCCCCAAGTCGAGTCTGTTTTGCCTGTGACAGTAATTGGTGAGTGATTGCTCTGTCCTTATCTTGACCCACAAGCTTTTTTGTTGTATTTTCTACCCTCCGGTCTTGTTGAGGAGGGGGAATGGTAGAGTGGCTTGGTGGACGCTCGTCAGCCAGCCAAGGTCAACCCACCACAGTTTCCTTCTCTCAGGCTCCCTGTCCCTATTTTTAAAATCTGGCCTATGTTTCTTGTATGTCGTCACTTTTGAAACTTTCTACTTCTCCATCCTTATTTAAATTCTTGCATGTTTCTTAAACCCAGTTGCTTTTTAAATTTTCTTGCTACTTTTCCTTCTTTTTGTCTCCCTGACCTTGTTTTAATTTCTCACCTGTGTTTCTTGTACCCTGTTGCTTTTCAAATTTCGTTCTTATGTCTCCCTCTATGCAGCTCCATGTACCTACTTTTTGATTCTTGTACCCTGTTGCTTTCAAAATTTTCTGTTTCCTTCTATCCATCTCCCTGTCTCTAGTTCTTAACTCTTCCCTCTCTGTCCTGTACCCTGTCACTTAGATTTTCTTTCTACGTCTCCCTCTTTCTATCTCCCTGTGCCTATTTGTTAGTTCTTGCCTATGTTTCTCGTATGCTGTTGCTTTTGGAAAATTTTCTCTCTACCTGGCTCCCTGTTTCTGTTTTCTAGTTCTTGCTGTTTCTTCTCCCGTATCACTTGAGAATGTTTCCCTGTCCCTTGTCCTGTCTTTATCTTGTTGTCCTGCCAGTCCCTTCCCCTTCTCTCCCCCACTTCCTATTATTTATTCCTCCATCTCCATCCCTGTTGTTTTGCTCAGTCTCTCTGCGCTTCTCTCTCTACACTGTTTTCCTGCTTCTCGTCCCTCTCTTGTTCCCAGCATCCCATTTTCTGGCTCCCTGTCTTGCACCTCTGTGTCCCTCTGTCCTTCCTCCTGCTTTACTCTTCCCTTTTATCACCCCATCCTGCTGCCTTTGGGCACTGAGCCTTGTAGCCAACTCATTGCCAGGATTTCTTATATGCATTAATGAATAAATTTTTCCTGCCTCCTCTGTGTCCCTGGATGTGGGTAGGTGCAGGGGCAGGGATAATATGCTGTGGGGCTTTGGCAACGGCCCCTGTTCCTGATGGGCTCCAGCTGGGGCTGGGATGGCCCCAGGTGTGGCCAGTGAGGTTGAGGATGGGGCTGGCCCTGCTGTGTGAAGGGGCTCCAGCTGTAAAGGGGGCTGCCTGGGCAGGGGAACTGGCTGAGGAGGGAGTGCAAGGGGGTCTGGCTGGTAGGTGCCTGCAGCAAGGAATGGCCAGTCCCTGTGGCAAGGAAGGATCCCTCTGAGCTGTTCCTGGCCTCTGTCGGCTACATGCGTGAGCTGCCATGTATCAAGGAAGCCTTGTGGATGAGGAGCATGGAGGTGTCCGCTGCGTGCTGCCGCGTGGGTGAGGGTCAGGCAGCCGGCACTGGGGAGGAGGAAGGGGCAGAGGCAGAGAGAGAAACGTCGGGGCGGTGAAGGTCTCCTGCCGGCACCAGGAGCTGTGGTGAGTCGCACATCCTCTCCTCTACATGCTGGCCCACCTCTGCCTCCCTTCCTCCGTCTCCCTCTCTGCCTGCCCACCTATGTGTATGGCTCCTCAAAACTTGTTATTCTTCTGTCCACTCTGCCCAGTACCCTGTTGCCTTTTAAATGTTTAATATGCCTCTCTCTAACCAGCTGCTTCTCCCTGTTTTTTATTTTTTCTGCACCGCCTTGTACCCCATTACTTTTAAAATTTAATTTCTGTGTTTTCCCCTCTCTGTCTCCCTGGCCCTATATTTTAACTCTTCCCTCTTTGTCCTGTACCCAGTTGCTTGAGACTGGCTGGGCATCGGTCAGTTGGTGGTAAGCAAATGTTTTCATTTGCTGGGGTTTTTTTTCTGTTACAACTTTTAAAAAAAAGTCTTTTTAATTATTAAACTTTTTATATCAACCCGTGAGTTTCTCACGTTTACCCTCCCGATTCTCCCCCTTTCCCACTGTAGGAGGGAGTAAGTGAGCAGCTGTATGGTACTTAGTTGCCAGCCAGGGTTAAACCACGATGCTACATCTACATTTATGAAGCTGCCTATTGCTATTTTTTAATTATTTCCTGTCTGTTGTGTACCCTGTTGCTTTGAAAATTTGCTTTCTATGTCTACTTTTATCCAGTTTACTGTCTTTATTTTTTATCTCTCTGTCCTGTGCCCCTGTGATACTTTTAAATTTCCTTTATATTTCTCAGTTTTAGTTCACTGTGGCTATTTTTAAAATTTTTTTCTGCCCTGTACCCAATCACTTCTTAAATTTTCCTTCTATGTCTACTTCTGTCGAGCTGTGTATCACTGTTTTTTAATTCTTTCCTCACTATTGTGTACCCCGTTGCTTTTTACTTTTTCTTTCTATGTCTACTTTAACCTATTCACTGTCTTTAAGTTATTCCTGTCTGTCATGTAGCCCATCACCTTTTAAATTTTCTTCCTATGTCTGTCTGTTTAGTTAGCTGTCCCTGTTTTTTAATTCTTTTGTCTCTGTCATGTACCCTGTTGTGCTGGTTTGGGCTGGGATAGAGTTGATTTTCCTCCCAGTAGCTAGGATGGGGCTGCGTTTTGGAGTTGTGCTGAAAACAGTGTTGCTAACACAGGGATGTTTTTGTTATTGCTGAGCAGTGCTTGCTCAGAGTCAAGGGCTGTTCTGCTTCCCACCCTGCCCCACCAGTGAGCAGGCTGGGGCTGAACAAGGAGCTGGGAGGGGACACAGCTGGGACAGCTGACCCCAACTGACCCAAGGGCTGTTCCAGACCATACGATGTCATGCTCAGCATATAAAGCTGGGGGAAGGAGAAGGAAGGGGGGACATTCAGCGCGATGGCGTTTGTCTTCCCACGTAACCGTTACGCATGATGGAGCCCTGCTTTCCTGGAGATGGCTGAACACCCGCCTGCTGACGGGACGCTTCAAGGAATGAATTCCTTGTCTTGCTTTGCTTGTGCGCGTGGCTTCTGCTTTGCCTATGAAACTGGCTTTATCTCAACCTGTGAGTTTTACTTTTTTTCTGCTTTTTCTCCCCCATCCCACTGCAGGGGGGCAGAGAGCAAGTGGCTGGGTGGTGCTTAGTTGCCAGCTGGGGTTAAACCATGACACCTGTCACTTTTTTCCAATTTGCTTTCTATGCCTACTTTAACCTATTCACTGTCTTTGTTTTTTAATTTTATCCTCTGTCCTGTAGCATCTCACTTTTAACATTTTCTTTCTGTGTCTGTTTGTTTGCTGTCCCTATTTTTTAATTCTTTCCTGTATGTCCTGTAAGCAGTTGCTTTTTAAATTTTCTTTCTATGGCTAGTTTTATACAGTTCAACTGTCTATATAGTTTTAGTTTTTTCATCTCTGTCTTGCACCTCGTTGTTTTAAAAATTTTCTTTCCATATCTCTATTTATCTGTTTTTCTCTCCCTATTTTTAAATATCTTTCCTGTCCTGTATGCCATAATTTTTTAAATTTTCCTTCTATGTCTACTTTTATCAAGCAGTGTATCACAGCTTTTTGATTCTTTCCTGGCTGTCGTGTACCCTGTCACTTCTTACATTTTCTTTCTCTGTGTCTCTCTATTATTCACCCTATCCTTATTTTTTATTTTTTTTCCTAGCCTTTCTTTAATGCTGTCACTGTTACAATTTTCTTTCTGTGTCACCTTTTATCCAGTTCACTTTGTTTTTTAATTTTTCCGCTGTCTTGCACTCCATCACTTCTACATTTCCTTTCTATTTCTCTATTTAGTGTGCTGTCGCTATTGTTTAATACTTTCTTGTCTGTCCTGTAGCCTGTTGCTTTTTAGATTTTGGTTCTACATCTTTATTTCTTTAGTTCGCTGTCCCTATTTTTCATTCTTTTCCATTTTTCCTTATTCCCATCACTTTTTAAAATTTTCTATCTCTGTTAACCAGTTCTGTCCCTATTTTTTAATTCTTTCCTGTCCTGTACCCCATCACTTTTTAAATTTTCCTTCTACGTCTACTTTTATGATGCTGCATATTACTGGTTTTTAATTCTTTCCTGTCTGTCCTATACCGCATCACTTTTAAAATTTACTTTCTATGTATCGCTCTCTTTTTCAGCCTATCGATATTTTTAAATTTTTTCCTTTGTCTTAGACTCCATTGCTTTTAAAATTTCCTGTCTGTTTTAGTTTGCCGTCCCTATTTTTTTCCCTTTAATTCCTTAATGCTGTGCTTTTAAAATGGTCTTTCTATGTCGTCTTTTATCCAGTAGCTGTTTCTATTTTTTAATTCTTTCCTGTCTGTCATGAACTGCATTGCTTTTAAAATTTTCTATGTCTACTTTTATGTAGTTCACTGTCCCTATTTTTCAATTTTTTCTCTCATAATTCTTTTACTTTTCAAATCTTTTTTTCTAGGTGTACTTTTATCTTGTTTTCTGTCCCTATTTTTAATTTTTTCCTGTTTACTGTATCTTGTCACTTTTAAAATTTCCGTTCTATGTCTACTTTTATCGAGATGTCACTCCCTTTTTTTAAATTTTCCTGTCTGTCCTGTACCCCATCTCTTTTAAATTTTCTTTCCTCGTCTATTTTTAGCCAGTTTGCTGTCTTTATTTTTTAATCCATTCTAGTATGTCCCATACCCAGTTGCTTTTAAAATTTTCTTTCTATGCCTTCGTCTGTCACATCTCACTTTCTCAGGATGACAACTCAGGTTTGCCGATTCCCAGGTCAGGATTAAAGTGAAACGACACTAGGGATCCTTTAACTCGCAAAACTCAACTTCATTCGCTCACCACAAAAATTGGCATGAAACTACATCGGTAAACTGTGTAACCTGTGCTAACCCTACATCACCAAACATATACTACAGGCCTTGCTTATTTTGGGATCAGTTCAGGGAAGACAAGAAGGAGAGCCCTCCGGTCGAGTCACGAGGTTCAGAGCAGACCCCTTTGCTTTCTAGACTCCTCACAGAGGAGCCTGGGGCAGCTGGATTCACTCCTAGTCCCAGACTTGGTCAACGGTTTATGTTTACAGGGATAAAATGTAGGGATTATAGAAAAGGACAAAGAAAGAGAGAAACAAGACAGAGAGAGAGAGAAGAGAAAGATTTCACCAGTCCTGGGTGCAGCATTGGTTCAGTCAACTGAGGGGTCCAGTCCTGCTGGGCTTGCACACCTGGGGCTTCAGTTTGTGTGCTTTTATTGTCCTTGCCCCTCCTTCGGGCAGGCACTCCAACTTGTTAGGTTAATTAGGTGTCATGAGTGAGTGGTGTGTGAGCCTTTGGGACTTGGGGGTCGTTTGGGGGGTAACTTCCCCTTCCCTGCAGATGTGATCTTTTGCCATGCATGGTGAGCTGTCCTGCTCAGCACATCAGAACAGCATTATCAGAACAGGGAGCTGTGCACCCTCTGGCATGCCCTTCCCCTCCTGTTGCTGATGGGTGCTGATCCGCTTCTTTTCCCCTGTGGTTCCTTGCTATGCAGGGTTCCTTGTTATGCAGAGTTTGTTGTTAAGCAGAACTTGCCCCACCATGATGTTTGAGACATTAACTCTTTCAGCCTCTCACACCGTCTATTTAGGGGTTTTTGCTATTTTAAAATTTTTTCCTCTCTTAATGCCTTCACTTTTGAATTTTGTTTCTTTGTTCACTTTTATGTATTTTTCTGTCTCTATTGTTTCCTTTTTTCCTATCTGTTCTCTATGTTATGACTTTTAAAATTTTCTATGTCTACTTTTATCAAGATGTCTAACCCTATTTTTTTATTTCCTGTGTCCTGTTGCTTTTATTTTTTTATCTACTTTTATCCAGTTCACTGTCTTTATATTTTATTCTAGTCTGTGCTGTGTAATCTAAAAATGCTGTCACTTTTAAAATTTTGTTTTAGTTTGATGTTCCCATTTTTTTTTCCTTTATTTTCTTAATCTTGTTGCGCTTTAATTTTTTTTTTCTCTACATCTGCTTTTATCTACCTCCTGTCCCTACTTTTTAATTCTTTCTTGTCTGTTGGTGTCCTGATTTTGGCTGGGACAGAGTTAATTTTCTTTCTAGTAGCTGGTATAGTGTTATGGTTTGGATTTATTTTGAGAAGAATGTTGATAACTGTCCCGGGTTCAGCTGGGATAGAGTTAATTTTTACAGGAACCTGGGAGGTGGGGGGGCATAGCCGGGGCAGCTGACCTGAACTAGCCAAGGAGCTATTCCATACCATGTGACATCATGCTTGGTATATAAATGGGGAGCGGGCCGGGGGGGAGCGCTCTGGACTTTCGGTGGGGGAAGTGGCGGAGCGTGGTGTTCCGGGTGGTGAGCAGTTGCACTGTGCATCACACTTTTTGTACATTCTTTCATTAGTACCGTTGTTGTTTGTCCCAGTAAACTGCCCTTATCTCAACCCTCGAGGTTCCAGGTTTTTTTTCTTTTCTCTCCTCCGTCTCCTCCCTATCCCACCGGAGGGGGCGGGAGGAGTGAGCGAGCGGCTGCGTGGTCCTTTGTTACCGGCTGGGCTGAAACCACGACAATAACACACTGGTGTTTTCAGTTGTTGCTAAGTAGTATTTAAAACAGGTCAAGTATTTTTCAGCTTCTCATGCCCAGCCAGCAAGAAGGCTGGAGGGGCACAAGAAGTTGGGAGGGGACACAGCCAGGACAGCTGACCTAAACTGGCCAAAGGGATATTCCGTACCTTATGATGTCATGCACAGTATATAAACTGGGGGGAGTTGGCTGGGGGTGGGGAGCAGGGGCCCCAGATCACTGCTTGGGAACTAACTGGGCATCGGTAGGTGAGCGGTGAGCAATTGCATTGCACATCACTTGTTTTGTATATTATCTCCAAGTATTATGTTTTGTATATTATTATCTCCAATTATTTTATTATTATCTTCGTTTCTGTCCTATTAAACTGTCTTTATATCAGCCCACAAGTTTTACTTTTGTTTTTTTTCCCCTCGATTCTCTCCCCTAACCCACTGGGTGGTGGTGGGAGTGAGTGAGCGGCTGCTTAGTTGCTGGCTGGGGTTAAACCACAACAGTTGGGTAGGTTGTCAATTTTAGAATTTTCTTTATGTCTCCATTTACTTAGTTTGTTGTCCCTATTTTTAAATTTTTTTCCTCCTTTAATGCCTTCCTTCTTGAATTTCTTTTCTATGTCTACTTTTATGTAGTTTTCTGTCCCTATTTTTAATTTTTTCTCCTGTGCCTTGCACCCTTTTATTTTTTTTAAATTTTCTTTCTATGTCTACTTTTATTTTTTGGGGGGCTCTTTTCTTGGTTCATCCTCAGCCTTTAGAGGGTCTCCTCGGCATGCTTTTATCTCTGGGTGTAATTTGCACCCCCCTTGGTTAGTCAGAACGTTGCCTCTACCTCAGAGCAGTCTTTTTGTCCTCTCTTCCCTCTCGCTTGCCTCCAGTGGGTCAGTCTCCCTCATGATACCTGTACCGTGTTCAAATCTCCTCCCGAGTATCTTTGTGCCCTCGAGCCTTCTTCTGTGTCTCTGTCTACCTCAGCACCCCTCTATTTCTGTCACAATGCTTCCTGCGAGCATCCTTCTGTTCCATCGCTATCCTTGAGTTCTGTAGCAGGCTTTGTTTCTTTCGTATTCAGAGACAATTCTTCCCGAGGCTTTCATTGTGCCCCAGAGCACTCTTACCTTATTCACTGCCATCTTGGATGTCTCCATTCTGTCGCTCATCCCCTGAGGACATCTGTACATTGCTGGGACACCTTCTTGAGTTTTGCATTGTGTCCCAGAGCTGCCTTCTGTCTTTCACTCTCAGCACCCTTCTTCTCCCATCATCATGCCTCCTGAGGCCATCCTTGTGCCCCACAGCCCTCTTTTGGCTCTGTTGTGCACTTTGCACCCTTCTCCCTCCCTGAGAACCTTTCCTGATGCCATCTTTCATCTCCAGAATGCTCATGTTGTCCTCTATGCTAGCTAGCATACCTCTGTTCAGTCCCTAGTCCCCTGAGGACATCTGTAGTCTGTTCAAATCCCTTCTGGACTTCTTCATCATGGCCTCGAGCCTTCTTTTGCCTGTCCCTCTCAGAAGCCCTCTGCTACTGTCACAATGTCTCCCGAGGTCTTAGATTTTCCCTGCAGCACACTTTTAGCTCTGCAAGCCCCCTTTGGACTCATTTTGTTGCAATTGCACCTCTCTGATACTGAAAAGCCGGTCGAAGAAACTCTCTGAGACTTGTTTTGGAGTTTTAGAAAGCAGGCATTCTTTATTGCAGCGCTGGATGCACGGGGGATATTTCCACCTAGTGTGCATACCACAGCTTTAGCACAAACAGGTTATATAGAATAACTGATTGCATATTAATCAGATTAGTATACATATACATAAAAATGATTGCAACTGATTATCTTAGTACTGCCTACATCCTATCACGCGCAATGAAGGATCCATTTGAGGCAAAGGGCTGCTTTTACGACCACCGACCCATTTGAAGTTCCTGTTGGCTGTCCTTGAAGTCTTTATTCTTGTCCTTGTTCTTTGATCTTGAAGCTTAATGCAGTTTCAATCACATGTGGTCAGTTTCAGCATTGTTCTCATCTCGTGTACAGGACCATCTAGTCATAAGAGCAAAGAACTGCAAAACTTATGAATAATTACTAGTTAATCACTTGACTACACTTTTGTAATTATGTCCCCAGCTACCCGTTGTCTACTGTTTCAACCATAATGTTAATATATGATCATTTATCAAATCTCACTTATACAGTTATCTAGCAGCAAACCAGTTTTCATCAGTCTACCTTCTAAAGGATGTGTTGTATTGTGAGCTGACCTGTTTAGCTCGAGTCCTAATTAGGGCACCTGCTAGCCTCTCCCTTTGCTGGAATTCTTCTACTCATTTGGTGTTATTTTTTTAATATGCTGAAATACAGTTTGTGATTTTAATTTTTCAGATGTGTTGTCGTAAGGGTGTGGTGATGCTCAGCAGATGCCCCATCCTGTGGGAAGCACCCCCTCCATGGGGCAGGCAGTGTGGATTATCTGGTGTTGGGTCAAGAACCCAGAGTGGAATTGCTGTTGCAGATTATCCCAGACGAGTTTACCTACTGTGGATTACGTGGGTGGAGCCCCTGGTGAAGGTAAACCTCATGCATGCCCCCCCCAGCCTGTGCATGTTCTTGCGCACATATCTTTCCACCCCAAACTATCCATCTGACCCACCTTCCATGCGAGTTTTTTCCCATGCCGATTGGTGGGGGCGTCACCCCCTTCCCCCCACCCACCGTGTATCCCTGAAGTTCCATGTTTTCTTGGTGTCGTTTGTGGCTGCTGTCCCCACGTAAACTGCGGGGGGCGTGGCTGCTGCCGACCCTTTGCTGCATGACTGCAGGGGGCGTTGTTGCCCCACCCCCCCAGCCTGTCCCTGTGGGGCATGGCTGCTGCCTGGTCCCCGCCGTGTATTTCCATGTTTTTTTGGTGTCTTTTGCGCTTTGGGACTCTTGTACCTCTGTTAAGGGAGTCAGTTGGAGACACGCTCAGGGGGACTCTGAATCATTGGCTATTCACAGTAAATAATTTATTTTGCAACCAGAGATATTTTGGAGATGGAATTCTTAAGGGATCTAATTCTGCTTTTTGATTCATTCCTATCCAGAAGGTAGTTCTGGTAGAAGTTAGGTGGTATGCACAGTCTTGCTAGAAATGAAGCATAACCCCAGAGTGTTTTGGCTTTTTTATAGGAAACTAAAGCACATCAATTTTGATAACAACATTGTCATTGCATTTAATGAGCTAGTTTCTTACATAGTTTAGAAGGACATCTATTGTTTTCTATCTACACCCCAGAAAAATTAAGTTTAATTCTCTACCCGGTCACATCGCTGATGCAATAGGTGTAGCTGTAGTACAGGAGCAAGTAGTGTCATTTCCTGCAGGGGTTACTTTCTCTGTTCAGGGCTTTGCTTGCTGTAAATTTAAGGCAGGTGAGAACAGTGCTGCTGCTCCTCCAGCTGACTTCATAACTTCTGGTGGTTTGCCCTTCCCCTTTCCCAGGTGATTGTGCTAAGGGTGGTGGGCGGAGGGTTAGGGTATTTGAGCCACAGCCTCTGCTGAGGGAGTTCATTGTGCTCCTGGGTTTCTCTGGTGTTGGTGCTCAGCTCTTCCTTGAGTCCTTTGCAGCTTTTGAGCTGGCTCAGCCCTTTGGGAAGAGGTGTCTGCCTGAGGTAAGAGCTTCAGGACCAGTCAAGGTTCAGCAGCATGTGTAGTAGAAAGTAACACTTGTATGCAGCTTTTTTTTTTCCTCTCTTTTTTTCAGGTCAGTAATTTTGTTTTGAGTGTTCAGGGGTAGAAAGAGGGTTTAATAGTATGCTTTTTTTTTTTTTTTTAATTCTTCATGCATTGTGTTTTCCTGGAATTCCCAACTTTATTGAAAACGGAACCTTGTTTTTTTCACCAGTTCTGCTGTATGCTGTGTAAGTTGCTGATATCTCTCTTAACAGGACTGATGGTGACATTGTTTAGCAGGGGTTAGGGTGAGCGTCTTATATGCATCTGTATATGGAGTTTTAGTATTTCTGAAGAAAGCAGAAGGGCCAGGAGGCACAGTGCCTTTCAGGCCCTGGGATGCCTCGTTGCCTTTCCTCATTGCCCACAGAATGCCATGTTGTCCCTAGAACCTTTGCAGCTTGTGGCAGGCCCCTCGTGGATTATAAGCCTTAGGACTTAACTTTATTTTGTGGACGTGTGGCAGAGCTCAGAGTCTCTGGGAAGTTGTAGGTTAGGAGGTGCCCCCAGAATTTGGGATGTGGCTCAGAAGAGCGGCTCCTGAGGAGTAGCCACTGAAGGGGGTTCAGGGGTGCAAATGGAGGGCAGGAGGTGTCAGGAAGCAGTGGGGTTGCTCTCCTGACAGTTGAGAAGAAGAAAAGGGGTTTCTAAAGTTTTGGGACTGATGGGGAAAGGGAGGAGGGTTCACCAGCCTTTCTCAGATGAGTTTTGCAGTTGAATTTGGATGTCATAGAATGGTTTGGGTTGGAAGGGACCATAAAGATCCTCTGGTTCCAACCCCCCCAGCAATGGGTAGGGACACCTTCTGCAAGACCAGGTTGCTCAAAGCCCCATCTGACCTGGTCTCGAATGCTTCCAGGGAGGGTGCATCCGCAGGTTCTCTGGGCAACCCGTTCCAGTGCCTCGCCACCCATAGTGAGAAACTTCTTCCTAACACCTAAACTAAATGTACCCTCTTTAGGACTAAAGTTGTTACCACCTTGTCCTATTGCTGTACACCCTTGTAAAAAGAGCCTCTGCAGGTTTCTTATAGGCACCCTTTACATACCATGAAGTCTGCTATAAGGTCTCCTGCAAAGCTGCATGCCAGTGAGCGGTCCGAGAAGGTGACGCAGTTGTCGGTCGGGTCAGTGTTGAACAGCAAAGTATTATGTGGCTGCTCGGTTAAGCATTTACCTTCTGTTTCGGAGGCGCTGTGTGGGCTATCTTTGAATTGGATGAGCGTTTGAGGAGAGCTGTGGATTAGCGAGGAGGAGCGTGGGGCCGATGACTTCTCATGAGTGCCATGCTAATTTGGTGTGTCTTGGTACCTTAGGTACCACGAGTGACGATGGCTGCAGGGTCTGATTCTGGAATGAGCGGGGAAGTGAACACGGTGGCGCTTGTGAGGAGGAGGGAGTTGGGGAAGTAGTTGGCATTGGCTGGCGGGATGCTTACTCCCTTTTCTGGTTTATTTTTTTTCTGTGCTTGTTCTATTGCAGATGTTGAAGACCAATGTGTCACCTTGAGGAACATCCCGGTTAGCCTGTGTGGTTTTTGTGGAGGATGGACTCAGCCCCTCGGCCCTCTGAAAGCTACGCTGAGGGACCAGGGCTGGGGAGAGGCTGGGAGGAAGGGACGAAGCTGGGAATTGCAGGGAGGGGTTTTAAAGTTAGAGCAGGAGAGAGGGCTGTCCCAAAGCAGTTCCCTTTAGGCAGGCAAAGGGAGCGGGTTGCTTTTCAGCGCGAGACCTGCGTGTGCCGGGCAGGGCAGTTCCAGCCTGTGTCTGCAGTGGTGTGTAGTTTGCGTAGTCTGTCTTCTGTGCCTTCGACCTTCCTCAGGTCTCGATGTCCTCGTCGCGCTTTGCGCCGGAGGAGCGTGGCATGCGCTTCGGGCGCCGTCCCTAGGGTCTCGAATGCCCGTACTCATCGGCCCGGTGCTAATCGGGTGCTTCTTTTCTTGTGTTCGGAGCTCTAAAGCGTGGATCGTTCTGGGCGGGTTCCGGTCGGTCCTCTTTTGCGGCCTTCTTCCGGGCTGCGTCGGCAGCCCCGCTCTCTAGCTGTCCATTTTCTCGGACTGGGACTTCTTCCCCGCATCCTGACGTCCTTAGGTCTTGACGCCAGGCTTCTGGCACATCCGTCATCTGGGTTTTGACAGTGCCGTCTTGTAATGGGGTGTTACGTTTGACTCCTCGGGGTCTGCCGTAGAGCCTCCTGGCCTCACGGTGGTGGCCCCATAGGTCGTCTTGCCCGACGGCGCCTCCCGTCCGGGGGTCATTCTTTTTGCTGAGAGTTTTCTCTCTCTTTGAATTGCCTCGTTGGTAGCGTTCCACGTGGCGAGGTTCTGCGCATGGGTGTGTTTGGCTTGGAGCTGCTCTGCCTGGGCATGTAGAGTCGGGTAGGTGGAACAGCGATAAGAGTCTGGGTGAAACGATGTGCCTAGACTGTTTAGGCGAGGGTCGTACAGTCATCTCAGCTCGAGTAGGCGTCAGCGGGCTGTGTGGACAGCCGTGCCGATAGTGTTTTACGGAGACGATTGGAGCCGTGTGGCAGGGGTTGTTGAGGGGTAGTGAAGCGGATTTGAATCTCTAAGGTGTTAAGTCTTGCACGTGATGGGCTTAAAGTTTTGCCCTGGTTTTTTTTTGGTTGGCGTGTTTTTGGTTTTTTTTTGTTTTGTTTTCTTTTTAAATGGCAGGCTGTAGTTGGACTCCAGATGGTCTTTGTAGATGGAATCAAGACCTCTGGAGTTGTTAAGCTCTTGCTCTGCATCCAGGTGACTTGTTCAATATGTTTTTTTTTTTTTTTTAGGTGCGGAGGGACAAGATGCGTGCCAGAGAGCGACGGGGAAAGGCAGCGGAGCACCGTAAGGAGGTGGGTCTGTGAGTGGAGTCAGAGGGAAGATGCGGCCGGTGGCTCTATGATTAGGTGATAGGGCTTTTACTTTTTTTATATTTTGAAGGTGCGAAGGAATGAGCGGAGCGGGCTGTCGGCACCGGAGGTGACATGCCAAGTTGAGCCGTGACTACTGGGTTGAAGCAACGGTTCCTTTGGAGGTGGTGTATTGTTGGTGAAGTTGGCAGCATCCCTTGTTATTTGTTTTTTGCAGGTGGGATGGAGGCTTCAACGTGGCAAGCTGTCGATGGCAGAGGTGGGGTGGTTGAGCGGCCAAGGTAAAGGAGAGGGAGATGGGAATCGGTGCGGGCGGGCTGAGGTTTCGGGCGGTGTCTCGGCATGCGTCTTCTGCTTTGGTTTTTGCAGGTGGCGCACGCAGCCTTGGAGGGGCGAAGCCGCAGGCCGATGAGCAGTCTGAGAAGGTGAGGTGGTTGTGGGCTGGGTTGGTGTTGTATATCGAAGTATGATGGGGCAGTTGTGTTGGAAATAACTGCGTTGTAAAATAAATGTGTCGGGAAACAACTGCGTTGTGGAAAACGTGTCGGGAAACAACTGCGTTGTGGAAAACGTGTCGGGAAACAACTGCGGTGTGGAAAACGTGTCGGGAAACAACTGCGGTGTGGAAAACGTGTCGGGAAACAACTGCGGTGTGGAAAACGTGTCGGGAAACAACTGCGGTGTGGAAAACGTGTCGGGAAACAACTGCGGTGTGGAAAACGTGTCGGGAAACAACTGCGGTGTGGAAAACGTGTCGGGAAACAACTGCGGTGTGGAAAACGTGTCGGGAAACAACTGCGGTGTGGAAAACGTGTCGGGAAACAACTGCGGTGTGGAAAACGTGTCGGGAAACAACTGCGGTGTGGAAAACGTGTCGGGAAACAACTGCGGTGTGGAAAACGTGTCGGGAAACAACTGCGGTGTGGAAAACGTGTCGGGAAACAACTGCGGTGTGGAAAACGTGTCGGGAAACAACTGCGGTGTGGAAAACGTGTCGGGAAACAACTGCGGTGTGGAAAACGTGTCGGGAAACAACTGCGGTGTGGAAAACGTGTCGGGAAACAACTGCGGTGTGGAAAACGTGTCGGGAAACAACTGCGGTGTGGAAAACGTGTCGGGAAACAACTGCGGTGTGGAAAACGTGTCGGGAAACAACTGCGGTGTGGAAAACGTGTCGGGAAACAACTGCGGTGTGGAAAACGTGTCGGGAAACAACTGCGGTGTGGAAAACGTGTCGGGAAACAACTGCGGTGTGGAAAACGTGTCGGGAAACAACTGCGGTGTGGAAAACGTGTCGGGAAACAACTGCGGTGTGGAAAACGTGTCGGGAAACAACTGCGGTGTGGAAAACGTGTCGGGAAACAACTGCGGTGTGGAAAACGTGTCGGGAAACAACTGCGGTGTGGAAAACGTGTCGGGAAACAACTGCGGTGTGGAAAACGTGTCGGGAAACAACTGCGGTGTGGAAAACGTGTCGGGAAACAACTGCGGTGTGGAAAACGTGTCGGGAAACAACTGCGGTGTGGAAAACGTGTCGGGAAACAACTGCGGTGTGGAAAACGTGTCGGGAAACAACTGCGGTGTGGAAAACGTGTCGGGAAACAACTGCGGTGTGGAAAACGTGTCGGGAAACAACTGCGGTGTGGAAAACGTGTCGGGAAACAACTGCGGTGTGGAAAACGTGTCGGGAAACAACTGCGGTGTGGAAAACGTGTCGGGAAACAACTGCGGTGTGGAAAACGTGTCGGGAAACAACTGCGGTGTGGAAAACGTGTCGGGAAACAACTGCGGTGTGGAAAACGTGTCGGGAAACAACTGCGGTGTGGAAAACGTGTCGGGAAACAACTGCGGTGTGGAAAACGTGTCGGGAAACAACTGCGGTGTGGAAAACGTGTCGGGAAACAACTGCGGTGTGGAAAACGTGTCGGGAAACAACTGCGGTGTGGAAAACGTGTCGGGAAACAACTGCGGTGTGGAAAACGTGTCGGGAAACAACTGCGGTGTGGAAAACGTGTCGGGAAACAACTGCGGTGTGGAAAACGTGTCGGGAAACAACTGCGGTGTGGAAAACGTGTCGGGAAACAACTGCGGTGTGGAAAACGTGTCGGGAAACAACTGCGGTGTGGAAAACGTGTCGGGAAACAACTGCGGTGTGGAAAACGTGTCGGGAAACAACTGCGGTGTGGAAAACGTGTCGGGAAACAACTGCGGTGTGGAAAACGTGTCGGGAAACAACTGCGGTGTGGAAAACGTGTCGGGAAACAACTGCGGTGTGGAAAACGTGTCGGGAAACAACTGCGGTGTGGAAAACGTGTCGGGAAACAACTGCGGTGTGGAAAACGTGTCGGGAAACAACTGCGGTGTGGAAAACGTGTCGGGAAACAACTGCGGTGTGGAAAACGTGTCGGGAAACAACTGCGGTGTGGAAAACGTGTCGGGAAACAACTGCGGTGTGGAAAACGTGTCGGGAAACAACTGCGGTGTGGAAAACTGTCTTGTGTAAAACTCGTGTTGAAAAAACAAATCCCCCGGGCCAACCTTGTGGCCGGGCAGGAAGGCAGATGCCACCCTCTGCAGGCACTGTGCTCCAGAAGAGCCTGCTGGGCAGCCCCTGGTTACCAAGGGAGGTGGGCAGCCTCCCTGCAGCGTGCTCTCTCTGCATGGCACTGGGGTGAGGACCATGCACTCAAGAGTGGACACCCCCTTCTCCCCAGGGTGAGGAACAGCCCCTGTGAAGCCCCCCCTTTCACATGCCAGACCTGAAAGATACTCTGCAGCTCCTCGCTGACTCTGGTGGCAGAACAGCTGCGCACCATCGTCTCCAGCATGGTGTCCATGGCTCGCAGGGTCTGCAAGGAGAACAGAGAGTTGTGGCAGTGATTCTGCTGTCCCTCCCACGCCCAGGAGAGTGGTCTGAACTCCCAGCGCCAAGGGAGGACTCCCGCGGTGCCTCGCGGTGTCCGGGAGAGACCCGGGGGCAGACAGCCTGCTGTGTGCAGAGCAGCCTGTGGCGTTGGACGTGGCCAGGCCCATGGGAAGGGCACGAAGGGATGAGGGTGGGAAAGCAAAGCCGAGCCCCTGCCCTGCCTTGGATCTCTGGTCGTATCGCAGCACGGGGTGGCCAGGGAACAGCCCAGAGGGACTGGGGGCTCCTGGGGCTCACCCAGCCCTTACCTGAAAATAGAGGCAAGTCTCCAGGCTCCTCATTTCCTCTTCTGGAGGAAGCAGGAAGACGCTCGTGAAGCAGGTGTGTAGGAGGATGTTCTCTTTGCCCTCCAGCACTGTCGGCACTGAGCTGCAAAGAGAGAGAGGGGCCAGGTGGACACTGATGGTGGGAGCAGTGCCTCCAGGCAGGTGGACACAGACCTCTGGGGCAGGGGTCCCCAGGAGGGATGGGCAGGTACCTCAATTCGGCGATGGCAAGCATGGCTTGCTGCCGCACTGCCCCGCACAGCCGGTCCCTGGGCTCCTCTTCCAGCAGCACCTGCAGAGCACAACCGGGATGGGACCTGGCAGCTGCCAGCACCCAGTGCCACCAGACCCAAGCCCTGACCAAGGGCTGTCCTCAGGGGGTGCCGGTGGTGCCGGGGGGGCCCTTGCCACCTTTCCCAGATCTGCCGGGTGTCCCCTCACCTTGATATTCTCTACCAGCTCGTATCTGTGGCAGAAGACATCCAGGCGCTGTGACAAGGTATAGTACCTGGTGCTTTTGCACAGGTTGCAAATGGCCCTCAGGAACTTAATCTTCTGGCCCTCATCCTGGCAGCCGGGGGACAGAGAGACCAACAGGGAGCGTGAGAGTTGGGGACACATGGCCAGTGGGACCGGAGCACTGGGGGTGCAGTGCCGTGCGGGAGGCCTGGGAGAAGCAGCTCTGCCCAGCCAGCACACCGCCAGCAGCCCGGCAGCAGAGCCCCTGTCAGCCGACGCCAGCACAGCCGTGTTCGAAATGGCCACGGTTACCTTTTCCGGGCTGCTGACAAAGGCCTGGATGAAGTCCACGATTTCCTGTTCCTCTTCGTACATGGGTAACTGGCTGATACCTAATAAAGGAGGAGAGCAGGGAGGGCTGTAGCGAGAGTCTGGCGGCAGGAGAGAGCAGAGGAAGGAGCTCTGCCCTCCTTGCAGCTTCGTGCCCGGTCCCCTGGCGCAGTCTTCCCATGTGTGTCAGGGCCGGAGAGTGCAGGGCAGACAGGCTTCTGTGATGCTGGAGCACAGCGCGGCGGGGAAAGCCCCCAGTGCACCGGGCTGAGGAACTGGCTTGCAGATAGGCAGGAAAGGTCCCCATCCCACAGCATCGCCGCCTGCTGCCAGCCCAGCTGCCTCTCTCTGCCCGTGCCCCGGAGCAGGAGCGGGGTCCCCTCTGCTCTCTCCCTCCTTGGGAGAGGCTGTGCTGGGGCCAGCTCCCAGCTGCCTGAGTCATTCAGGCAGCATCACGCCCACCACCCGTGGGACCCGCGCTGCCAGCATGCCGGGGAAACGGCGATCCTGGCATCGAGCAGGGTGCGGTCGCTGGCCCCAGCCCTGCCCAGAGCGTCAGGGCACCTCACTCACCAGTCAGCAGCGGCTGGACCATGCACAGCTCGTCGGGCTCCGGTGGAGACCTGCTCTCCTGGGGAGCCCCGTCCTCCTCCCAGGCCACCCTGGGGCTGCTGGGGGGTCTCTGCGCCATCCTGCGGGATGGAGGGAAGGGGTAGGGCTGGGCAAGGGGGAAGCTTCAGCGAAATGCCTCGGCCTCACCGGGGCTGCCGGGGACGGCGGGGAAAGACGTGGGCTGTGCTCGGGGGCTCCTCGCCGGCTCCGTGCTCCTGCCCTGTCCCGTCACCGTCCTGCCGGACACTGTGGGCTGGGGGCCGCAGCTGTGCTGATCACGTGGTGCAGTGCGCTGTCACAAAGGGTGCCACTGTGACCCGCTGCCTGGGCAGGGAGGGCAGGGCGTCCCCTGGGGGGGGCATGGGGCCGGCGCAGCCCTGGGCACCTGGGGGCCCTCGGGGTGCCTCCAGACCCCCTTCGCCCTCACGTCCCCTCGGGACCTCCCTGTTGCCCTCCGGCGTGTCCCAGAGCCCCATGTTCAGACACTCCGGCGTGCCCCCAGGACACCCCTTTCCTTTCGGTGCAGTGCAGAGCGCTCCCACTTCCCCTCGACGCCATAAAGTGTGTAAGATTCACTCAAGCTTCACAGAAATCATAGTTTTTGTCGTCTCAACTCTTCTCTTCCTCCCACCAAACAGGAAGAGCTCATGCAGAAAAGAGGAAAAAGAAAATTAAACTTCCTCCGCTGAGTTTGCCCTTGTATGAATTGGAAGCTCCCAGAAACGGAGATTCCCGCCTCACTGGTTTCTTCCTCGGTCTGGTCCGTGACTGTGATGGAGAACACCCTCTCACAATTACAGCCTTTCCTGCCCTCCGGAAATCTCTTCCAGCGCTGGTCCACTCAGGACCCCTCCCGTGGCCTTCATTGCACCCCAGACCCCTCTGTGGGACCTCGAGCTGCCCCCGGGGGATGGCTGTGTGGTACCGCCGGGGTGGAGGAGCCCTGGGCCGGTGTGGCAGGGCTGCGCTTCAGCCTCTGTGGGGGTGAAGGGGGGAGGATGGCACCCAGGGCCATACAAACTCTGTCCTCGCCATGCTGGGAGCTGTAGTCTCCCAGCATGGCACTTCTGGGCAGTCGTGTTGCCTTGCGGGGCCTGCCGGGAGCTGTCATCTTCTGGTACAGGCCTGTTGTGCGGCCATGTTGGTCCACAGGACGTGCCAGGAGCTGTAGTCCCAGTGCTGTTGTCTCAGCGTGTCTCTTCCACGGAGGCAGTGCAAGGAACCCCCAGGAAGCCCAAGGGACCCTGGAACAGCCCCTCTCTGCCCCGTCTCTTACAGCCCGAGAGGTACCATGGAGCCGCGGCGCGGCGTGACCACGCTCAGGCACCTTCAGAGCTCTGGTCCGCCCGAGCTGGCTGGCTGCGCGTGTCCGGGCTGCCTGGTTGAGGGCAGATGGGGAGATGTGGGAGCAGGACGGGAAAGAGGTGGGTGAGGAGTAGCTGTCTTGGGAATTCAAGATGGGGTGGCTCTCTTTTTGCCATCGGATCCCCTCAAGACTTGTTCCTTTTCCCTTCCGCTCCCCTCAGGCCTAGAGGCCTCCTCATATCCACGAGTCCCCTCAAGACTTGTTCCTTTTCCCTTCCGCTCCCCTCAGGCCTAGAGGCCTCCTCATATCCACGAGTCCCCTCAAGACTTGTTCCTTTTCCTTTCCGCTCCCCTCAGGCCTAGAGGCCTCCTCATATCCACGAGTCCCCTCTGAACCCCTCTCTTGTCCTGGCCTTGCCTCAGCCTGACACGGTTGCCCCCTCGGAACCTCTCAGCACCCCAGTGCGCCTTCTGATGTGCTCTAGAAGCCTCAGTTTGCCCGCTGGTCCCCGCAGCAGCCCTCTCTTAGCCTCCTTGCACCCTCCCTTGGAGCCTCAGGAACCGGCCCTTGGCCCTCATTGCACACAAAAGCCCACCGTTGGCCTTCACTGGGGCCAGTGGAGGGCTCTCGGGCACACTCCAACCGCAGGACTCCTCCGTTTGCCCTCTCGCTGTCTTAGGATCGCTCTAGGCCTCTTAGGATCCCTCCTGAGGCCTTCATTGCCCCCCAGGCCCCTCTGCGGGACCTCTAGCACCCTAAGAAGCCCCACTGGACTGGGGGCCTGGTCCCCTAGGCTCTACAATACACCACTTCAGTCCCCTCGGCACTCCTCCATAGGTCTTTGTGATGCCCCAGAGCCTTCTGCTGCTCGTCCAGCCTTCTTAGGAGCCCCCTGGTCTCCAGAGGACCACTTGTGAGGCATTCATGGTGACGGAGGCACTCTGTTTGTCCGCTAGTCCCCCCGCAGTTGCCCCCTTATCACGTCTGGACTCTGCCTGGAAACCCTCCTGAGTCCACCATGGGGCGGGGAAGTGGCGAAGCAGCAACAGCAGATGCTGGGGCCTCGCTGGGATGCCTGGAGAGCCACAGGATGGCCGGAGCTGGGCGCACCCTTCCTGCGCCCTACCCTCGCTGCGTGACGGAGGGGACTGCAGGCCCCTGCGGCACACCTCTGCTTCTCCTCTTGGGTCTCGGCTGAGCTGTGGGAGTGGGAGCGTGAGGAGGGTTGCTGCAGGGCCGTGAGATGGGGCTGCGACCCGGGGCCGTCGTTCAAAGCAGCATCCCCGCGCCCCAGGGTGCTGTGCGTGGGGAAGGACTCTGGGACTGAAGCGAAGGAGAACTTCTGGAGGGCTGCTGGCAAGCGTGGGCGTCAGGCAGCTCTCCGGGCAATCCCGATTCCTTCGGGGGCTGCCATTTCCCCTTTGCCCTCTGCCTCCCTAAGGAAAAGACTTCCCCAGGGGGTGAACAAAGGTGGCTTCTTCTGGGGAAAGACCCGTCGAGGGGTAAACTTGTAAAACAAGCCTGGGGCCAGGGCGTGCCGAGGGGCGAGCTGTCCTGCAGGCAGCGGGACAGGCCAGGGATGACGCTGTCTGCTCAGCACGCGACACAGCTGAAGGACACTGTGGGTTTGGGCTTGTTGTTCCAGCTTTATTAAAATACAGCCGCTTTCCCGAGGAAAGCTGCACCTCTGCCTGGCTCAGCAGCACCCGCAGCACAATGCTCGCAGGCTGCGTCCCCGTGTCCGCTGCACCCTTGGAGAGTTCAGGATGAGGGCGGTCTGAAGTGCCAGGGAACAGATGGCGGGTTCGCTGTCTTCTTGCATGGGCTGAAGAGCTGCAACCGAAAGAAACAGAGCCGAGATGACCCCCCGTGTCTGCAGAGACGCCCGGGCATCCCCTCCAGACCACGCTCCCTACTCACCCCTGCAGATCTCAGCCAGCTTCTCCCTGCTTTGGTCCCTCAGGGGCCGCGCAGCAAGCCCTAGGCACAGAGCGTCGTCAGACCTCCCGCTCCCCAGCATGCTCCCAGCAGCACAGCCCCAGCCCTGCCGCCTGGGCTTGCACGCCCTCCTCCCCCTCGCCAGGGCTGAGCCCAGGGAAGACCAGTAGCCGAGGGGGGTGGGACTGCGCAAGGCGGCCACCAAGCCCACCTGCGTGGGCAGGGGTGGGAGAAGGAGGCCAAGGCCCCACGCGGGGCAGCTGGGGCTCTGCCAAAAGAGGGACCCCGGGGGCTGTGGCTCACCGATGAACCTCACGGCCACCTCTCGCAAGGTGGCCTGAGCGTCCCCCAGGTATGGCAGGCTCTGGCTCAAGTATTCTTCCGCCCTGCTCCTGTCCTGCACCAGCTGGAGAGAGAGAGCGAGAGGGCACAAGGGTACCGGCATGTCACAGAGCCTCCCCAGTTGGCCGGAGCAGTCCCTCCTCCCGGCAGCCCTCGTTCCCCGTCCCCCCCCGGCCATTCCCGTCTCCCAGCCAGGAGCTCTGCGGGAGTGAGTTTGAGAGAGCGCCACAGGCAGAGGGGTCCAAGGGGTGCTGAGACCCCCTCCGTCCCACTGCAAGGCGCAGACGGGCCAGGGTCCCCAGGCCCTGGGGCTTGTCCTCACCAAGCACTCTCCAATCCTCCATGTCTGCTGTGTCTGCACCAGGTGTTTGAGCTCTTTCCACTTGAGGAGCTCTGCGGTGGTGATGAGGGCTTCCCCAGAGACCTGGAGAGCAGCAGAAGCTGGGAGATGGCACCACGGTCTGGGGAAGGAGAGCTGGCGTCCCCCTCCTCTGGGCTTTGCTCCTGGGGTGATCCTGCCCTTGGGCTTTGCTCCTGGGGTGATCCTGCCCTTGGGAAGCTGGGACATGCCCTGGCCCAAACATCTGGGGGTGTCCTGGGCACAGCCCTGGGGGACAGGGATCGAGGCTGAAAACCTCTGGCCTCTGACACCTGCAGGGACAGCAGGGAAGCCTGTAGGGACGTGCGTATTCATGCCTCGGGCCACGGGCTGCTGCTGAGCCCTGCCGGAGCAGGGAAATGTCCATGCCAGCTTCTCTGCCCCTGCTCACGCTGGTTCTGCAGGGACCCTGCCTAAGGGACAGCCTTAGGAGGAGGGCTGAGTGGAGGGAGCGTGGCTGGGAGTGGATCCCACCTCCCCTTCTGCCTCTGCAGCAAGAGGCACTGGGGGATGAGGAGGGCAGCGGTGGAAGCGGTGCAGGGACGGAGGGGAGTCCTGCCCTGCCCTGCCCTCAGCGACTCGGTCAGTCGGACCCCGAGATGACACACGCTCCCAGAGTCCGCGTGCCAGCAGCTCTTGGCCCTGGTGCCCGGGGGGTCAGCACGCCTTTCCCTGTGTCGCCGGCCAGCTTTGGAATCTCTACCTTGGCCACGCTGTCGGTCTCATCACACATGTGAAAGAAGAGCGGGAGAAGGCCCCTTCGCACTTTCTTCTTCATCCTCCTCTTGTCATTCCCCACCACAGTCTGCATCACATCTCGGAAGAGGCTGATGGAGAGCTCTCTCATCTGGCTGGACTCCTGGTAGGGAGAAGGGGAGGGGGACTTGAGAAACAGCCACTGCCTGCTTACTGTGAGCATTAGCCCGAGGGCAGGTGTGTGGGGAGATGCTCTGGGGGAGGGCTCTGCGCACAGGAGCTGTGGCAATCTGTGGTCCTGCCTGGCAGCGCAGCTGGGGAGCCCTCGGGGCTCTGAGAGCAGCTCTTGGCCCACAGGTGCTTTGCACAGGGGCCAGGCTGGGCCCCAGCACAGGGGACTCAGGTCGCCCGGGGTCATCAGCCTGTCGGCGGAAGCCATGCTGGGCTGCAGAACCCAGAAGCCATCCCACAAGAGCCCGAGGGAGAAAGGAGAGAAGTCCCTGCCGTGAGTGCTGCTCACAGGGCTGGGCTGAAGGGCAGCTGTCATTGCAGGGTGCCCATCTGCAGGGTTCAGGCTCCCACATCAGCCTTACGTCATCAAAGAGGGGTAGGAGCTCCTCCGCCAGCTGCAGAGCCATGGCGCTGGCCTCCGTCCTCTTCAGGTGACCCATCACGTTTCTGAAGACCATCAGGACCTTCATCTTGATATCTGTGTTGCCGTTGTGGAACACCTCCGCGATGTGTGGCTGGAGGACCTGTATTTTTCCTGCCTGTATGAAAGACAGAGTTTCCTCTTTGTGAAACGGTCCGCGACCACCCTGGCGAGAATGCTCTGGTCGCTGAGCTCCAGCCTCCTGTCTGGCTTCCTGGCAGGTGGCGGCACAGGAGTCTCTGTGGCAGCCTCCTGGTAGGTGGTGGCCGTGGGCACGCTGCTGGGGACGCGGGAGAGCAGGGCTAGGTCGGGGAGGGCAGGAAAGCAAAGGCTCCCTGCCCCCTGCTCAGCCACCCCCTTTTGCCACAGGCCCGAAGGGACAGATGGCTTGGTAACCCTCTGTGCCTGGAAAGCTCCCCAGGCAGCCACCAGGCCCCACCATGGCAGGGAGGGCATTTGGAGCAGTCACCCCACCACCCGACTCCCAGCCAAGGCCAAGCGACAGCCTTACCCGCTGCCCCAGCGCCTGGCTGCCAACATGGCTCCCCTTTATGATGCCCTGCTCACCAAGTCAGGTCTCTCCGACAGCGTGATGAGGCTTTCGAGCAACAGGGAGACCGTCCGCAGGCTTGGATGCCCCTGGTAGCTCTCAATGTGGGACTCATCACCAGAATCCTCTGACTGGATCTCACTGGAGGCCATCGGCTGAAACAACACAGCTGTGAGATCCTGGCAGAGCCTGCAGGGCTCGTTGAAGGTGATCAAGACCCTTTCCGGTAACTCACAGCCAAGTGAGGGGTGCAGGCGTCCTCCGCGGCCGAGGTGACCGGGCTGTGTGATTCCATGCCCTGGAGTTTGCCGAGTTGCTCCTTGAAGACCACCTCCAAAGTCCGGGGCGTGGACAACATCGCCTCCCACACGGCCGTGCCGGTGCTGCAAGCCAGAGCGCTCTGTCAGCAGGGCTGCCTCGGCCACAGCAGCATGGCCTGGGTCAGCCCCGCATAAGGCAGACCCTACCCCTCGGCTGGGATGCCCTGGGCCAGCAGCAGAAGGCTGAGGCGGTGTTCCCCGTGGGGCTGGGAGGAGCGTGGTGGCAGGGCTCTGGGCTGGCTTGGCCAGCTTTGGCTGCTGCGGGCCTGGCCGACCCACCAGGGCTGGAAGGCGTGGTGGGATGGAGGGCCCTGCTCCTCGGGGTGTCCTGCAGTATTCCTTGGGTCTGGCAGCCAGAGAGTCTCCGGGCCCCTCTCCCCATGGGGAAGAAGCCCTCAGGGCTGTCAGGGCCAGTACCTGTCTGCTGACGGAGAGAACTTCAGCAGGCTCGTGACCACTTGGATGGGGTAGCAGTCGCTCATCAGGAGAAGTAGTGACTCCACGCTCTGCCGGGCTGACTCCGTGTTGATGCATCCCAGGTTTCTGTGGATGCAGCTCATGATCTTTGGTACCTGGAGAGGAGGACACAGGTGAGGATGGTGCTGGCACTGGAGTGCAGCCATTTCCTCCGCTGCCCTTCCCATCCCTCTCTGCTGCCTTCCGGTGGCTTGCGGTGCCCGAGACACCTGGGTTTGGGAGGGAGGGATGGAGGGAGGAACAAGGCCTGACAGGGCTGAAGGGCAGGGCA
Organism: Harpia harpyja; assembly: GCF_026419915.1. Taxonomy (NCBI): domain Eukaryota; kingdom Metazoa; phylum Chordata; class Aves; order Accipitriformes; family Accipitridae; genus Harpia; species Harpia harpyja. The sequence goes on from NW_026293185.1 coordinate 65,629, forward strand.
GTGCGGCCACAGGCCACTTACATCCGCCAGCCAGAAGTCAGGGTCTCTCATGACCTCGTGCAGCACTTTTCTTGCCGCCTCCTTCTCACGGATGCTGGAGTCTCTCATCGCCTCGATGGCCACAAGGACGATGTCTGCCCTCTCAGAAGATGTGAGGTATTTTGCAAAGGACTATGGGAGGAAGGAAGGGAGCGAAGACGCGTCACACCGAGTGCCCTGACGGTGCTGCTTCGCTGGGCAAGTGCGAGCGGCCCTGGCGAGAGATGGCCGGCAGTGCTGGCTGGCAGCAGTGCCCGCAGGAAAGCTGGCCGCAGGGGCTGCAGTCACTGGGTGGGGGAGGACGAGAAGAGAGGGCCCCCAGGGTGAGGGGGGAGGGTTGGGCTCCTGGGCACAGTGTGCTGGCCCTCCAGAGAAGCAGGGCTTGCTGGTGGCCAGGAGGGCTGGAGCTGCTGCTGGTGGGACACTGGAGTGCAGCCCTCGCATGGTCCCTGCTCGGGGACAGCAGGAGCCCTCTCACCAGGGCCAGTGAGGCCATGCCAGCCCCGCCGATTCTGGATGCCTTTGCTGACACAAGTCCCCGGCTGACGGCAGGGACAAGAGTCCCGGCAAGGGGGAAGCTCATTACCATGTCTTTGATGGCGGTCACACGCAGCAAGGAGGTGATCTCGTCTTCCCAACGGAGCCGCGGTGCTTTAGCCTTTAGCGTTGACCTGCCTAAACAGCGGGGAGGGACACAGAAGAGTCAGTAAGACACAGCAGCTTTGCCAGCAAGCTTACCGAACGGCCCTCAGAGCTGCTTGCAAGATGGCAGGACAGAAGCGGTCAAGGAGGTTTCTGGAGGGTGTCAGGAACAGCTTCTTGCTCCAGGCACTGGAGGGGCCAGCCGTGGTGGTGCACAGATGGATCAGCTCTTCACTAACAGGGCAGACGTGGCTTTGGGACATGGCAATCAATGGTGGCTTTGGCTGTGGGGACTGCAAAACAGCGGGCTTCAAGATCCTGAAACTAGGGAGGAAGGAGAGCAGCGGAGAAGAGGTCCTGGACTTCAGGAGAGCGCTCAGGTTCTGCAGCAAAACGACAGCTGGGATGCTACGGGGAGCAGCTGTGAGGGGCAAAGGAGGTCAGGAGGAGAAGCAGATGTCTGCGTGCAGAGGGACGAAGCCCACCACAACTCCCCTTACTTTTTTGTTTATGCATGAATACATGGAGCAAATAAACAGCATCAGAAGCGGCACAGCTTATTTGTTCCTTGGAAGAGCGGAAAAGGAGGAGACGTCCCAGCAGCTGTCCCAGCATTGGGATCTGGACGTCTCCATAGCAGAGAGGGCCGTACGGGTCTTGTCCAAAGCGGTGCCAAGCCTGGGCGAGGGAGGCAGAACAGCAGAAGGGTTGAGGGCAGGCAGCTGGTGCCAAAGCCCTGAACCCAAGAGTGCGCCCAGGGCCGGATCCCCGGTGAGTCAGGGCTTTGCAGGGCCGTGCCGGCCGCGGCTCCCAAAGCAGCTAGCTGGGCAGCAGCCCCGCGTGGGCAGAGCTGCAGGCTGCTCTGGTGTGCAGGGAGGGGGAGATGGCCTGGCTGGAGGGTGCCTGGCTCCTCACCTTCAGTGTGGGATTCTTGGACAGCAAAAGGCTCAGAATCGTAATCCTCCCCACGGCCCTCTCCCGCACAGCTGCTCTCTCAGAGTTGGTGAAGTTCAGCAGCATCTGGGAAGAGAGAAGCTGCTGGTGTGCCCTGGGAGCAGACATGGCCTCCAGCAGAAGCAGCACTGCTCGGCTCCCGGGCTGGACTCTCACAGCCCGTCAAGGCTGCCTGGGATCTCGAGCAAAGCCTGTAGCGGGGTTCCTGCCCCTAGGGTCCCTCGCGGGCTTGGGACAAATCCCCCGGGCCAACCTTGTGGCCGGGCAGGAAGGCAGATGCCACCCTCTGCAGGCACTGTGCTCCAGAAGAGCCTGCTGGGCAGCCCCTGGTTACCAAGGGAGGTGGGCAGCCTCCCTGCAGCGTGCTCTCTCTGCATGGCACTGGGGTGAGGACCATGCACTCAAGAGTGGACACCCCCTTCTCCCCAGGGTGAGGAACAGCCCCTGTGAAGCCCCCCCTTTCACATGCCAGACCTGAAAGATACTCTGCAGCTCCTCGCTGACTCTGGTGGCAGAACAGCTGCGCACCATCGTCTCCAGCATGGTGTCCATGGCTCGCAGGGTCTGCAAGGAGGACAGAGAGTTGTGGCAGTGATTCTGCTGTGCTTCCCACGCCCAGGAGAGTGGTCTGAACTCCCAGCGCCAAGGGAGGACTCCCGCGGTGCCTCGCGGTGCCCGGGAGAGACCCGGGGGCAGACAGCCTGCTGTGTGCAGAGCAGCCTGTGGCGTTGGACGTGGCCAGGCCCACGGGATGGGCACGAAGGGATGAGGGTGGGAAAGCAAAGCCGAGCCCCTGCCCTGCCTTGGATCTCTGGTTGTATCTCTGACCATATCCCTGGTCAACACTGGATTGAGTTCCTTGCCTTTTTGGAAGTGATACGTGCATTTTGAGTCATCAAAACACCCACCCCCCCCATCACCAGGGCACGGTGGGGGGAAGGGCATCATGCCCTGGGGAGCTGTGTTCAGGTCACAGTCCCTCCTCCCAAGCCAAACCCAGCAGTTTCCACCTACTACATCAGGATTCACCTGGGTTGGTCTTCAGTTTTGCTGCACTGAAGGCAGACCCCCCCTAAACAGCAACAACAGGGAGTTCCAGGCTTACAGGAATTGCCAGCCATAGGAGTCCCACTCAGCCACTCCTTCCTCCCAACTTTTGTATTCTGGGCTTTTGTATTCTGTATTCTTTTGTGTTGTGGGCTACATACACAACAAGTACCTTGTATCAGTGATGCTATCAACACTGCTATATCTGTAATTTGTACTACCATTCTGAAGAAGAAAATTACTTAGGAGCTAAATAAACAAAGGTTTTTGAAGACACTGAGGGCTGCTAAGTGACAGAAATAGTTCCTAAAAAATAATCCCCAATCACCTAACAGCATGACAATAAGTAGGTAAAGGTACCACAAGACGAAAATTGCTCAAATAATGTATCTAAACATCCGTTTAGAGGTGCTTATGAGAAGCAATGCAAGAAAAGGTCGTAACTTCTAAACCAAAATACAAAGAAACTACTGTTCAAAAACAACAGCCTTATTCAAATTAACACGGAGATTAGCTGTACTATTCTTATTAGACAAAAATATGTTAATCAAACATCATCCTGTAAAGGAATTTTGTCAAGTAAGATACACTCATTAAATGTCACCTTTGAGTATAAAAGATTTACGTGTAATTCCTAGAAGCATAATAACAAAAATTATATAATAATAATATAACCCTATTCATTTCAGTTGACAGTTCTTCCAAGGATCCTGCCTTCATCGGGTAGCTCAAATCTTCATTAATGCACTCAACTTTATTGCTTTAATTCAGGACATGCTGCTGGACAGGGCTTTGTCTGGGACATCTGTCCTGGGTTCAGCTGGGATAGAGTTAATTTTTACAGGAACCTGGGAGGTGGGGGGGGCACAGCCAGGGCAGCTGACCTGAACTAGCCAAAGAGCTATTCCATAGCATGTGACATCATGCTCAGTATATAAATGGGGAGCGGGCCGGGGGGAGCTCTCTCTCGACTTTCGGTGGGGGAAGTGGCGGAGTGTCGGGTTCCGGGTGGTGAGCAGTTGCACTGTGCATCACTCCTTTTCTATATTCTTTTATTAGTACCGTTGTTGATGTTGTAACTTCTCTTTTTTTTTGTGTTGTCCCAGTAAACTGCCCTTATCTCAACCCTCGAGGTTCCATTTTTTTTTTTCCCCTTTTCTCTCCTCTGATTCTCCTCCCTATCCCACCGGAGGGGGGCAGGAGGAGTGAGCGAGCGGCTGCGTGGTCCTTTGTTACTGGCTGGGCTGAAACCACCACAGTCCTTTTTGGCGCCCAACGTGGGGCACGAAGGGTTGAGATAACAACGGATCTGGCCAGAGCGTGTTGAAACAAATTTGTCATACGCATTTCTTATATTAGATAAATAGATGTTAGTCACAATGTTGGTTCATTTGTTTACATGGTGGCATTTTGTAAGTTGCTATATGCTCTACAGGCAATACATAGTTACGTTTCTCACCTCTGGGAGAGTGATTGGGATTATCATTTTGCTGTACTGGGCAATGTCGACTTGTGAAATGATTACATCACTGGTCATGAGGTTAAGCTGGTATCTGTATGAGGCAGTGATATCATTTCCATACTTCGGGCACCTTCTATCGGATTTTATTGGTAATTACACCCAATCCATGGGGAAGTCAGGGGGGGATACTTCCCCCCGTCCATTCACCTCCCTTCTCTCCTTCCGACTAATTACAACAGCTTTTGAGAATTTTGAATATCCTTGGGATGTGCAAGCCAGTGTGCTGTTAGTGCTATGCCTCCTGAATGTGTTTCAGGTCTTGTTTAGGGCTACAAAAAGGCTCTTTAAGAGTACCATCCAGAGATCTGCCCCAAAGCTGGATATTCATGGGTGGCACGGCATGTGGGAGGATACGGGCAGGTATCTAGAGAACTTCTCACCTCCAGTGGCTTGGAAGTTCACTCCCGAACAACTACAGAACCCTCATGAAGTGGTAGAATATTTGAAAGGAAAATGCTGTGGCTATTCCAGAGACACACAACTCACTGCACTGTGCTGGGCCCTGGCCAGTATCTACCAAACACTGCTTGGTATTAGGCAGCACCCTCAGGGGGAAAAGATGGAAAACAGGGCAACAGGCACCGTGGCTACCCCAACGCCGACAACAGGCAGCGTGGCTACCCCAACCCCGGTGACAGGTACTGCAGCTAAACCAGAGAACCAACCTGTGCCAGTATCAGTCACCCCTGTACAGAAAAAGAAACACACAAAGAAATCAGTTCGCTTAGTGAGAGGTGAAGATGAACCAGGGTCATCGCGAGAACAGGAGGAAGAGGCAGAACCTGAAATAATTACCTGATCTCTATCCCTGAGTGAGTTGCGTGACATGCGAAAAGATTTTAGCCGCCACCCAGGTGAGCACATTGTTACCTGGCTGCTCCGATGCTGGGGTAATGGGGCTAGTAGTGTGGAATTAGAGGGTAAGGAAGCCAAGCAGTTGGGATCTCTGTCTAGGGAAGGGGGCATCGACAAGGCGATTGGGAGAAAAACACAAGTCCTCAGCCTCTGGAGGCGACTTCTGTTAGGTGTAAAGGAAAGATACCCCTTCAAGGATGAAGTTACATGTCACCAAGGCAAGTGGACCACCATGGAGAGAGGTATCCAGTACCTGAGGGAATTAGCCGTGCTGGAGGTGATTTATAATGATCCAGAAAATGCGCAGCCACCCACAGATCCAGATGAAGTCCAATGCGCACAACCGATGTGGCGGAAGTTTCTACGAAGCGCACCACCAACCTATGCCAACTCATTGGCAGTAACGTCCTGGAAAGAAGGCTATGGACAAACGGTGGACGAATTGGCTGTCCAACTCCGGCAATACGAAGGAAGTCTCTCTTCCTCCCTACGGGCCTGTGTCTCGGCTGTAGAGGAATTGTCCCGAGAGTTCCAGCAATTCAAAGTGGATATGTCCTCCTCCCCACCTGTACAGGCCCGCATCGCAGCTATTAGGAGTAAGCATTCCTCTGCCCAAGAGAGAGGAGAGAGAAAGTACACACGACGGGCTAACCTGTGGTTTTACCTGTGTGACCATGGAGAGGACATGAGGAAGTGGGATGGAAAACCTACCTCAGTCCTGGATGCACGGGTACAGGAGTTGCGAGAAAAAGCAACCAGAAAAGAGGATTCTTCTTGGAAAACTGCTGCTCCAGTTTCCCGTGAGCAGTCCCCCAGACGCAGTAGATGGGCTGATCCCATTTCTGATCCTCTTGAAGGGACTTCTGATTCACGTGTGCGAAAAGTGGGTAACGGATATTCTAACCAGGATTAGAGGGGCCCTGCCTCCAGCCAGGTGGAGGAAAGGGACAACCGAGTCTACCGGACAGTGTGGAATCGATGGCCTGGCACATCAGACCCACAGGAATATAAGGCTCTAGTAGACACTGGTGCACAATGCACCCTAATGCCATCAAGTTATAAAGGGGCAGAACCCATCTGTATCTCTGGTGTGACAGGGGGATCCCAAGAGCTAACCGTATTGGAAGCTGAAATGAGTCTAACCGGGAATGAGTGGCATAAACACCCCATTGCAACTGGCCCAGAGGCCCCGTGCATCCTTGGCATAGATTATCTCAGGAGGGGGTATTTCAAGGACCCAAAAGGGTACCGTTGGGCCTTTGGTATAGCTGCATTGGAGACGGAGGAGATTGAACAGCTGTCTACCCTGCCTGGTCTCTCTCAAGACCCTTCGGTTGTGGAGTTGCTGAAGGTTGAAGAACAACAGGTGCCAATTGCTACCACGACGGTGCACTGGCGGCAATATCGCACCAACCGAGACTCCCTGATCCCCATCCATAAGCTGATTTGCCAATTGGAGAGCCAAGGAGTGATCAGCAAGACTCACTCACCCTTTAATAGTCCCATATGGCCCGTGCGGAAATCTAATGGGGAATGGAGACTAACAGTAGATTATTGTGGGCTGAATGAAGTCACGCCACCGCTGAGCGCTGCTGTGCCAGATATGTTAGAGCTTCAATACGAACTGGAATCAAAGGCAGCTAAGTGGTAGGCCACAATTGACATTGCCAATGCATTTTTCTCCATTCCTTTGGCAGCGGAGTGCAGGCCACAGTTTGCTTTCATTTGGAGGGGCATCCAGTACACCTGGAATCGAATGCCCCAGGGGTGGAAACACAGCCCCACTATTTGCCGTGGACTGATCCAGGCTGCACTGGAAAAAGGTGAAGCTCCAGAGCACCTGCAGTACATTGATGGCATCATCGTGAGACAAGGGGAGTCAAAAGAATCTCAGTAGACATAATAAGGGGGGATGAAGGATGATGTTTAGCGCTTACATGGTTGAAATTAGCTGAGGCAAAGACAGTCTTTGATAAGAAGAGTTAGTCCCAAGGACCAGCCAATGAGGTAAAGACAGCTCCTGATAAGAAGCAGGAGCAGGCCCCAAGAGCCAGCTAAGACTGGTCCTGTGGCTTGGGTGAATATCAAGAAATCACTGAGCCTGCGCAAGAAAAAAGGTTACTAGCGGTGACGGAGTCATCTATCTTCATCTCTGCGACCACCAGACGACCACCATAAAGAGGCACTGCGCAAGCGCAGTTGTGAGGAGACTATGGAAATGACCTCTCGGAGCTAATTTTAATATGGAGCGGGGATAGGTCATGCATATGTACAGGTGTATTGTGAATATGTAACACTTGACTGTATAAACTTGAGACAAACTGCCGAGTGCGGCGCGCACGACTTTGGTGGGACTACCCCCCGTGCGGCCCAGCGCTGAATAAACATACCTACTTTACAATCTCACTGATTGTGGAGTCTGTTTTCCGCACGTCAATCGTATGGGGCAACACAGCAGAAGAAGTTTTTGAGAAAGGGAAGAAAATAATCCAAATCCTTTTGAAGGCTGGTTTTGCCATAAAAGAAAGTAAGGTCAAGGGACCTGCACAGGAGATCCAGTTCTTAGGAGTAAAATGGCAAGATGGGCGTCGTCAGATCCCTATGGATGTGATCAACAAAATAGCAGCTATGTCCCCACCGACTAATAAAAAGGAAACACAGGCTTTCTTAGGTGTCGGGGGCTTTTGGAGAATGCACATTCCAAATTACAGTCAAATAGTAAGTCCTCTCTACCAAGTTACCCGGAAGAACGATTTTAAATGGGGGCCTGAGCAACGACAAGCCTTTGAACAAATTAAGTGGGAGATTGTTCATGCAGTAGCCCTTGGGCCAGTCCGGGCAGGACAAGATGTTAAAAATGTGCTCTACACTGGAGCTGGGGAGAATGGCCCTACCTGGAGCCTCTGGCAGAAAGCACATGGGGAGATCCAAGGCCGACCCCTGGGGTTTTGGAGTCGGGGATACAGAGGATCCGAGGCTCGCTATACTCCAACTGAAAAAGAGATATTGGCAGCATATGAAGGAGTTTGAGCTGCCTCAGAAGTGGTTGGTACTGAAACACAGCTCCTCTTAGCACCCCAACTGCCAGTGCTGGGCTGGACGTTCAAAGGGAAAGTCTCCTCTACACATCATGCAACTGATGCCACGTGGAGTAAGTGGGCCGCACTGATCACACAACGAGCTCACATAGGAAACCGCAGTCGCCCAGGAATTGTGGAAGTGATCATGGACTGGCCAGAAGGCAAAGATTTTGGAATGTCGCCAGAGGAGGAGGTGACACGGGCTGAAGAGGCCCAGCTGTATAATAAACTGCCAGAAAATGAGAGGCAATATGCCCTGTTCACTGATGGGTCCTGCCGCATTGTGGGAAAACATCGGAGGTGGAAGGCTGCTGTATGGAGTCCTACACGACAAGTCGCAGAAACTGCTGAAGGAGAAAGTGAATCAATTCAGTTTGCAGAGGTGAAAGCCATCCAGCTAGCGTTAGACATTGCTGAAAGAGAGAAGTGGCCAGTGCTCTATCTCTATACTGACTCATGGATGGTGGCGAATGCCCTATGGGGGTGGCTACAGCAATGGAAGAAGAGCAACTGGCAGCGCAGAGGTAAACCCATCTGGGCGGCTGCACTGTGGCAAGATATTGCTGTTCGGATAGAGAAGCTAGTGGTAAAAGTACGTCACGTAGATGCTCATGTACCCAAGAGTCGGGCCACTGAAGAACATCAAAACAACCAGCAGGCAGATCAGGCCGCCAAGATTGAAGTGTCTCAGGTGGACCTGGACTGGCAACATAGGGGTGAGCTATTTATGGCTCAGTGGGCCCATGATACCTCGGGCCATCAGGGAAGAGATGCAACATATAGATGGGCTCGTGATCGAGGGGTGGACTTGACCATGGACACTATCGCGCAGGTTATCCATGAATGTGAAACATGTGCTGCAATTAAGCAAGCCAAGCGGTTAAAACCCCTGTCGTGTGGAGGGCGATGGCTGAAATATAAACAGTGGGAGGCCTGGCAGATTGACTATATCACACTCCCACGAACCTGCCAAGGCAAGTGCCATGTGCTTACAATGGTGGAAGCAACCACTGGACGGCTGGAAACGTATCCTGTGTCCCACGCCACTGCCCAGAACACTATCCTGGGCCTTGAAGAGAAAGTTTTATGGCGACACGGCACCCCAGAAAGAATCGAGTCGGACAACGGGACTCACTTCCGAAACAACCTCATAGACGCCTGGGCCAAAGAGCATGGCATTGAGTGGGTATATCACATCCCTTATCACGCACCAGCCTCCGGAAAAATCAAACGATACAATGGACTGCTGAAAACTACATTGAGAGCAATGGGGGGTGGAACTTTCAAACATTGGGATACACATTTAACAAAAGCCACCTGGTTAGTTAATACTAGAGGATCTGCCAATCGGGCTGGCCCTGCCCAACCAAGACTTCCACATACTGTAGAAGGGGATAAAGTCCCTGTAGTGCGCATGAGAAGTATGTTAGGAAAGGCAGTCTGGGTTAGTCCCCCCTCAAGCAGAGACAAACCCATCCAAGGGGTTGTTTTTGCTCAGGGACCTGGGTACACCTGGTGGGTGATGCAGAAGGATGGGGAAGTTCGATGTGTACCTCAGGGAGATTTGATTTTGGGAGAGAATAGCCAGTGAATTAGGCTGTGTGATATTTAACTGCTAAATAACCTGCCAATGTATGTCATTGTATCTCTAGTGTCTATATGCCATATCAAGGGTATTACTGTAAGAATTACCCAAATGACTGAAGGATGGACTTTGAAACTGAGCCAAGTACAACAGTGATAGAACTTGAACTGGTGCCCAGCAATTTCCTCAAGATCAGCCTCTTCGACCTGCAGGCCAAGGGTGTGGGTTGCACCAAATGTACCAGCCACAAGTTCCAGAGGCAGCATACAACAACCTAACACCTCACACCATCTCTCTTATCCTGAAGAACTGTTACAACAGATGGAGCCCCAAAGTCATGGACTAAATAAAATTGATGGACACATTGGAGGGATAGCCCATCGACTAAGGGAATACTATTTGTGTGTGTGTGGGGGGGGGGGGGGAGGTGTCCATATACATATATATATATAAGACAAGGAAAGTGATAGTAGTTGATTGGAAAATGTAAGATCTGGGCATGATGTAGATGGTATAGAATAAGGGGTGGATAATGTCCTGGGTTCAGCTGGCATAGAGTTAATTTTTACAGGAACCTGGGAGGTGGGGGGGGCATAGCCGGGGCAGCCGACCTCAACTAGCCAAGGAGCTATTCCATAGCATGTGACATCATGCTCAGTATATAAATGGGGAGCGGGGCGGGTGGAGGGCTCGGGACTTTCAGTGGCGGAGCATCGGGTTCCGGGTGGTGAGCAGTTGCACTGTGCATCACTCTTTTTGTATATTCTTTCATTAGTACCGTTGTTGTTGTTGTAACTTTTCTTTTGTGTTGTCCCAGTAAACTGCCCTTATCTCAACCCTCGAGGTTCCAGGTTTTTTTTCTTTTCTCTCCTCCGTCTCCTCCCTATCCCACCGGAGGGGGGCGGGAGGAGTGAGCTAGCGGCTGCGTGGTCCTTTGTTACCGGCTGGGCTGAAACCACGACAGTAGGTTTGGCAGGACCAATTGTGTCGTTAACGTGATGGTAATAGCAAAACCTGTAGGCATCTGTGTGTGGTATTTTGGATTTTATACGATTTGCAAGAGTCCTTGAACAGTTTAATGTTATGCTGAGGTACGGTAGCTATAGTGCGATCAGAAGAAAGTGGAGGGAAGGAAGATGAGGATGGCAAAGATGCTCAAAAGCGTTAGAATCTTTGACAGCGGAAACGTGTCATTAACAGTTTATATGAACAGTTTTCCTTCAATGTACTGTTCTTTTCCAAGATTTACAGAGGACGTTTTGCTATTCCCATATCAGAACTCAGTGATTTTCCATTAAAGCTCTCCACTGAGATATAAAAAAATAAAAAAAAAAAAAGACCAATGTGTCCTGGAAAGAAGAGTAATTACCCAGACTCGATAGTCTTACTCTTGTGGTTTTCCATTCTCCTTAAGCAGCAGGTGTGTGCTTTTTTGCTTGTGCTGGGCTATGATTAAAAAAAAAAAAAAAAAAGAAAACCCCTTGAAACTTCCTCTGAAGTTAGAGGTGGGTGCGACACATCACCTCTTCTGCCTTTTCCGCGATCCTGCATCATCTTAAAATTGTTTGTATCATTATTCTAAATACTTTGCTTTCACTAGAGCCAAGACGACCTAAGATTTTTGTTTTCTGGCCGGTCATCTCCTGTCAGGCAGAGATATCCATGTAGACGTGCTTGGTCACAGAGGCCTTGCTGCAAAAGGACTAAAGGGTAGGTGCATGGTTAGTGATGGTTCTCCCTTATCAACAGTGAACGATGCTTTAGAGGGGTTTCAGATTGGTGGTAATTACAGAATAATTGTATGATTATTACTGCGCTAGTCTGAGGGTATAAGAGAAGGAAAGATTTGGGAGGGAGAGGATACTTTTTATTAGCCATTAGATTTTTTCCAGCATGGTGTTTGTTGGTCACTGACAAGATGATCAAGGAGGTGGTGGCTGAGGTTCTGTAGTGGAAATTCTTTTGTTCTGGAATTGAAGCCAAAATCGCCCTCTGACAGTCTTTGACTACTTAATCTGGAAGTATATGCTTTCTTTTCTCAAAGCTGAAGAGAATTGAGTTAGAGGGAGAGCCTGTGTGGAAGTCTGAATAGTTTGGGGTCAGAGGCCAGCTGGGCCCTCGAAGGTGGGGGCTGTTTCTGCCCCTGGCTTGGCACTCACAGCTGGGAAGAGGATTTCCTAAATCCTGCTGGAAGGAGCCAGATGTGGCCAGCCCTGGCACAGCCTCAGGGTCTGCTGCCAGCCTGCCTTGAAATCTGCTCTTCCCAGCAGGACGCTGCCCAGGAGGAACTTTGAGTGTTGCTGTTCTCCTTCAGGAGGCATGGTACGCACCAAGCACACCCAGAGTTGCGCCTGTGCCAGGAGAACACTTGGAGCACAGCTGGGGGTTTCCTGGGTAGCAGCTGCAGACTCCTCCTTGGTAGTGGCCTGAAACCAAGAAATGTAACTTAACAGCACTTTGATGATACTGTTAAGCAGGTATTCTTTATTAGCAGCGCTGGGCAGCGCTGGGGATTGGTCCACCACAAGTGCTCCAACGAAACGATGGTTTCAAACAAGTTATATGTACAAAGTTGTTACATAGCCACGTTATCTTCCTGGCAATCTTTTACATAAACCTGCCTATTCTAAAAAAATGATGTCATCATGTTACAGTCTTTCATTTCGTGGACTTTGCTGCCATCTAGTGTCCCATTTAAACATCGCAGCCTCTCTGGTGGTCCTTGACTTCATCTAGTGGTCGTATCATCTTCTTCATCCTTTGTCCTTTAGTTGAAGTTTTCTTGTTGGCAGCTCCCGATGCATGCATTAGTCATTATTGCTTACATGAAGGTTTTACTTCTCTTTGTTCTGCTTATGGTTGACTTATCTGTTTGCACATCTGTGGGTTTTGGTTCCCCATATCATAACATAATTATTCATTGTATAACTTCTACACAGTTTTTTGATCAATTACAAAACCTAATTACTTTTTTCATTAAAGTATAATCTAAACAATCTACTTTTAAACAGTAGGTTATTGATTAGTGTTAATACATAGGTCAAGGGGTCTTGGGGGTGATTAAGAGAAACTTAATTACATGATCCAAGATTCAGCAGCTTCCTTTCAGCCTGACAAGGTTTCTTCATGTAGGACTCAAGTGCATGCCTAGTAGCTCCCCATTACTCCTTCCAGTTATCTCCAGGGGTGTCTTGGCCTCTTGTGGAGGAGGAATTCCCAGGTAGCAGCTCTAGACTCCTCCAAGGTTGTTGCCCAAGGCATTTTGTCCACGTTAGAGGCAGGTCCATGCCTTCTGGCTGCCCAGTGCTCCTCCCAGGCAACTCCAGGAGCATTTTGGTTTCTTCTGGAGACAGGTGTGCTTCCAGGTAGCAGCCCCAGACTCTTCTAAGGTAGCCACCCGAGGAGCGTTGTTTAAGTTGGAGGCATATCCGTGCCCTGTATCTCCCCGGGACTTCTCAAAGAGTTTTTAGACTTCCTCGAGAGACAAGTGAAGTGCCAAGTAGCAGCCCCAGACACCTCCAGGGTAGCTACCTGAGACATTTTGTCAATGTTAGAAGTAGGTCCATGCCCAGTGGCTCCTCTGGACCTCTCCAAGACAGCCGAATCATTGTGGGGGAAGCCTTTCTGTGTCACACCGAGGCAGCGTGGCAGAAGCATTTCTGTGTTTTCCAGCCCCAGTGCAGGGACAGCCTTTCTGTGTCCTACTGAGGCAACACAGGGTAAGGGTTCCTGTGACGTACCGAGGTAGGAGAGGGGAAGCTTTTCTGTGTCGTGATGAGTCAGCACAGGGAAAGCCTTTCTGTGTCTTAACCAGCAGCGCGTGGGAAGCCTTACTCTGTCACAGGGAGGCAGCGGAGGGGGAAGGGGCTCTGCGCTCGCTCTACCACCTAACCATCACCCTCATCTACTCCCTCAGCCCAGCCAGAGCCCGGGTCCAAAATGGACACCCACCACCTCGGTCTCCCACATGCAAGGTGCCAGGACTGAAAGCTGTTGGTGGCCCTCACCTTCCCTTGGCAGCCCCATGTCCTACTCTGTCCTGTTCTTCCCTCTGCTTTTTTCCTTCTCCCGTGGCCTCCTATTGCCTCCTCCTCCGCTTGCCTCCTCTTCCTTCATCTGGCATCGTGTTGTCCCCTCCTTTTTCTCTCTCTGTTGCCTCCTCCTCCTTTCCTGCTGCCTCCTGTTGCCTCCTCCTCCTTTACCTCCTGTGTCGTGCTGTGGCCTCCTCTTGCCTCCACATATTTCCCCCCACTGTTGCCTCCTCCTTCTCCTCTTGCTGACCTTTGTCTCCCGGTACCTCTTCCTCCTAAGCCCCTCTTGCCTTCTCTTGCCTCCTATTTCCTCTGTCTTTTTCTCCATCTCGTAGGCCTCCTCTTCTCAACTGTTGCCTTCTGCTGCCTCCTGTTGCCTTCACTTCCTCATCCTCCTCTTGTGTCCTCTTGCTTCCTCCTCCTCCTTCTCCTTTGGCTGCCTTCTTTTGACCCTTGGTGTGTCCTCCTCCTCCTTCCCCTCTTCCTCTTTTCTCCTCTTGCCTCCTCTTGCTACCTGTTTTGTCCTCGGCCTCCCCCTCATGTTCCCTTCTGCTCCAGGAGGCAAGAGGAGGTCCCAGGAGAATGAGGGAAGAGCAGGCAAGGAAAGGCGGCAGAAGGCAAGAGGACGTGGAGACAGGAGGCAAGAGGAGGAGGAGGATGCAACAGGAGGCAGCAAGATGCAACAGGAGGCAATAATACGAGGAAGAAGAGGGGGAGGCAAGAGCAGGGTGAGGTGGAGGAATGAACGGGAGGCAAGAGGAACCAATGGCAGGAGGTGGAGGAGGAGGCAAGAGGAGGCAACAAGAGGCAAGAGGAAGAAAGAGGAGGGGGAGGAGAAACAAATGGGGAACAATGCAACAGGAGGCAACATGAGCCAGATTCGGCACTAGGAGGCGAAGAGAGTAAACAGGAGGAGGAGGAAGAGGCAAGAGGAGGTAAGAGGAGGCAAGAGGATGATGAGGCAAAAGGAGGCCAAAGGAGGAGGAAGAGGAGAAGGAGAAGGAAAGAGGAGGCAGCAGGAGACAAGAGCAGAAGACTGAAGCAAGTGGAGGAGGAGGCAATAAAAGGCAAGAGGAGTCCCGAGAAGGAGGAAGACGCCTTTTCCTGTTGCCTGCTGTTGCCTCCAGTCGCCTCCCCCCTCCTCACATTGCTTCCTATTTCTCCTGTTGCCTCCACTGATTCCTACATCCTCCTCATCCTCCTCCACCTCTTTCTCCTCCTCCATTACCTGTTTTATCCTGTTTCCTCTTCATGCAGCTTATGGCATACCATTGCCTTCTCCTCTTTTGCTTCCTTTTACCTCCTCCTGGTTTACGTCTGGTGTCCTCCTGTGTCCCTTGTTGCCTCATCTTTTTCTTACTTCTATTGCCTCCTGTTGCTTCCTGTGGCATCCTGTTGCCTCCTCCTCCTTCTCCTATTGATTCTTGTTGCCTCCTCCTCCTCTACGTCCTGTGTCCTGCTGTGTCCTCCTCTTGCCTCCACTATTCCCCCTCCCACTGTTGCTTCCTGTTGCCTCCTCCTCCTCCTGTTGCCACCTAGAGCATCCTGTTGCCTACTCCTCTCTTTGTTAGTGTTGCATCCTATTGTCTCCTCCTTTCTCTCTTTTTCTTGCCTCCTGTTGCCTCCTCCTTCTTTTGTCTCTTGTGTCCTACTATGTCCTCCTCTTGCCTCCTCTTTTTTCCTTCTCCTGTGGCTCTCTATTGCCTCATCCTCCGCCTGCCTCCTGTTACCCCATCTGGCATCCTGTGGTCTCCTCCTTTTTCGCTTTCTGTTGCCTCTTGTTGCCTCCTCCTCCTCCTTTTCCTGCTACCTCCTTTTGCCTCCTCCTCCTTTACCTCCTGTGTCCTGCTGTGGCCTCCTAGTGCCTCCACTTGTTTCCCCCACTGTTGCCTCCTCCTCCTCCTCTTGCTGACCTTTGTCTTGTGGTACCTCTTCCTCCTAAGCCCCTCTTGCCTTCTCTTGTCTGGAACCTTCCTTGTGGGAGACCTAGCTGGACGTTTTCAATTTTGGAAATAGGCTGTGCAGAGAATGTGAATAACAAGACGTTTCAGTGCTGAGGCAAGCACAGATCCCCAGTGCTGTTCAACCTGTGAATTGGCTGCAAAGGGAAAGCGAGGGCCAGAAACTTTCAGTGTGTACAAAAAGAACCTCTACTGAGCCACCTAATGCTGCTATAGGAGTGCAGAGAAAGGTGAGGCAGTAAGGTTCTAATGCTGACACAATTTGGCACGATGAGGCCACTTTTTGTTCCAAGTGCTCTGGTGTCTTGGGACGTGCCTTGCATGTGTGTGTTCTTCACAGATGAGTTGGCCATGTAACGCTGGACAGTCATTTCTTCTGAGCAGAAGAAAAAAGTCTGACCTTGCTCACCAGGGCAGGGGACCAGCGTAGGGATGAATGGCTTTGAGACAGGGTGCCAGGAAGTTGGTAAGCTCAAGTGCTGGCCAAAATCAGAACACCAAGATGGAGGCATGGGTATGTGCTAGAGGTGGGTCCAGGTCAGGGAGCGGAGCACTGGGTAGGCTCCCAGGGGATCAGGGAGAGAATAAGACCCCTGTGTGGTTAAGGATGAGGAACGCAGACAGATCTGGTGGGAAAGGGAGCCCAGGACCTTGCAGTGGGTGTTGATCGTGCCTCAGTACTGAATTAGTGCTGTAGCTTTGGATCCGTAGATGGATGCTCTTCAATGTGTTTTCAACTGTGTTAAAAACTGAAGGTTCAGGATTTTTCAGTTCCAGTTTATAGTTTAGAGTTTGTTCTTGAGGGTTTCTCACTCAGGAGCCATGGTTTATTACTTGATTTTGTGGGGCTTGTTATTTACCAGTCAGGGTTTGCAGTTTCCTCATTTACTGATCAGGGCACGGGATTTCAAATCTAACCTCATCCATAAACTTCAAATCCCCAATGACCATTTGGGTTCCAATGTTTACGGTTTATCACTTTGGGGCTCAGGCTGGATGACTTCCCGTTAAATGGAAAGGTCTAAATCCTTAGATAATAAACTCTAAGCCCTAAACAGTACACTGGGAAGCCTTCTTTGGGGTTTGAAACAGTAGTGCACTGGACATAGTTTTCTTTGTGATCCCTGTAAGAAAGGCCCTCAGACTATGTAATGTATTGATTAGAATTCCATTTATTGAAGCTAACACCAGAAGGAAGAAGAGAATGGTTTAGATAATCTTATGTCCTTCAGATGCTGGGAACCCCAAGTGGTGTGGTCAGAGGGACCTCCAATCAGGCCACGGCACGTGGTGCAGTTCCCCCCTGTGGAGAGGTTCCAATGGCAACTTGATCTTTTGAGCTCTTCCAGGATTTTCTTAGAACAAAATAATACCATTCATCATTTCTGCTGTCAAACAAAAGGATGTTCACTTGAGAACCTGTTGCTTCACTTTGTGATAGAGACAAGGACGTGTAATTGCCAGGAGCAGGAGCTGTCTACAGGCTCCTTTGTTACAATTAGCTGCCTGAGGTTATCCTGTGAACAAGGGATATATGCAGCACAACCCAGGCTTGAAGACAAAGCTCTATTTGCAGCATTGCACAGCGCCAGGGCCGTGCCTTCTCCCGTTACCTCTTCTCCTGTTAACCACAATATGCAGTAGTCTCCTGGTTAGGATCGTGCATGCGTCTTTGCCAATGCAAGGACTCCCACAGCAGCCAGTGCTGTGCTCCCCTGTCAGTTGTTAGGCAAACATCTGCAGCTGGAACATGTGTGTCGTGGTTTAACCCCAGCCAGCAACTAAGCACCACACAGCCGCTCACTCACTCCCCCCCCCCCCCCCCCCCGGTGGGATGGGGGAGAAAATCGGGAAAAGAAGTAAAACTCGTGGGTTGAGATAAGAACGGTTTAATAGAACAGAAAAGAAGAAACTAATACTGATAATGATAACACTAATAAAATGACAACAGCAATAATGAAAGGATTGGAATGTACAAACGATGCGCAGTGCAATTGCTCACCACCCGCTGACCGACACCCAGCTAGTCCCCGAGCGGCGATCCCCCGCCTCCACTCCCCCCAGTTTCTATACTAGATGTGGTGTTGCATGGTATGGAATACCCCGTTGGCCAGTTTGGGTCAGCTGCCCTGGCTGTGTCCTGTACCAGCTGCTTGTGCCCCTCCGGCTTTCTCGCTGGCTGGGCATGAGAAGCTGAAAAATCCTTGACTTTAGACTAAACACTACTTAGCAACAGCTGAAAACATCAGTGTTATCAGCATTCTTCGCACACTGAACTCAAAACATAGCACCATACCAGCTACTAGGAAGACAATTAACTCTACCCCAGCTGAAACCAGGACAATGTGGCATGTTCCTCTGGTTGGTCCATTCTCCACCTTGCACAGCAACACATTTAAAATACTGAAATGTGCTCTTTTTATTGCTGTTAATGTTCAAACATCTTGTTTTGGTCTGGTCAGCAAGGTATTTAGAAAGCATCACTGTTGCATCTTGAGAATAAAATAGGTTCCCATCCTTCCCCCTACCGCACAAACTGTGTGGGATCCAGACCTTTTCCCACTACCCCCCTGTGTGGAGCCTGGCTTTGTTCATTTTGCTGCCTCATAGCAAGAATATAGCAAACAACTGAGATGTGTGCCGTGTGCTCCAGGCCAAAGACAGTTTTAAGTGTTCCCACTTTATTTCATGCAGCCTGGTACCTTTTGGGAGGACCACTGGGATGATGTATCAGAAGTTCCTGAAAGTGAGGCGATACTGGTAGTGGTTTATTTTCAGTGCCTGGTTTGGGAAAGAATATACTCAAATATTCTAAGATACAGATCTATTAGAGAAAAAGGAGTGCAAGGTAAGGAGCATCATGTTGCATTTATTGCTAAACACCTGTTTTCATTTCATTCAAACTAGAAAGTAAACAAAGATTGTACCTGCAAAAGAATTGGAATAGCTGTCTTTCTTTCCCAGAGTGAGCATACAAGCACTGGGGAGCAGTATGCAGGATCAGAACTTCAGCCTGCTCTGGGTGGTAAACCCTCAGGAGAGGAAAGAGAAACCCCGCTCTTTTAAATACAGCTCTTCTTGTCTTAATAGTTCTTCTTGTTAGATTGTTTTGGCAGTCAGACTCTAAGCACGTGACTAAACTGTTAAAAAATCAGGATATTTAAGGATTACTTACTGTGTTAAATCCCCTTACAAGCAGTGCACTCTATTGCCTTGTGGATAGTATAATGCCATGACTGGCAATTTTCCTTTCCTTTTCTAGTACAAGGACGCATTTATGAAGGCAAATCCAGGGTACAGGTGGTGCCCCACAACAAACCGACCTGTGAAATCCCAGACATCCACTGATACAAACAGGAAAAAGCTATGGGCCTTTGCTTCAGACTCTGCAAAAGATTTACCAAGCCCGAGGAAAGTGACAAAAAGTGACAAAATGCCACAGCGTAACATTGGGATGGCAGGTGAAGTTTCCATCCACGTTCCTCAAACATAGCAGCCTCTTTTTGTTGGAGGATGCAGTGTTGGAATCAAACAGCAAGACCGGTTTCCTTTACTGCACATGGTACTGTAGTGCAAATACCTTTCATGTCCCAAATAAAGTTGCCAAGATTCTAGTTAAACCTCTGCAGAAGAACCTAAAGTTTTCCTTAGGCTTGGTTTTACTCTTTTAACAGATCCGACACAAATGGGAGGCCTGAGTATGCTGCTTTTAGCAGGGGAACATGCCCTGACTGCACAAGAGGTAAGGAACTCTCTTCTCTCCCTTACCGCGAGCCCTCAGTTTAAAGAGAGCTCTGAGGAAGAGTATTTGACCAGTGGGAAATGCAATTTAAGGTACATACCTCAGGTGGGACTGAAGAGTGAGCTCTGTGATAGGAGTCTTGTATCCCAGCCATGAATGTAGAGGTTGGGCCCAGTTTTTGTATCAGTTCAGTATTACCTCTGCTGAGTGAGTGTTTGATTAGAGCAGGCAAGTGTGCCCCCTGAGAGGATGTTGTCACAGGTGGAAGGCTTGAAATGCAGTGAGTGTGTTAAGACACAGGTGGTTTGCAATCTCTTTTGGGCAAGGATTTCATCTGCTTGTGTAATGCCTCGCACAACTGTGGCCTTGGCACCAACAGCAAAATAAATACCTGATAATTTGCTCCTCCTAATATGCGCACCGCGTCAAGTCAGTTACACAATTTATATGCAAGTTATACATACATATTCATAAAATAATTAGCATAGTCATGAAACCAGGCAAGTGCTAACAAGCAATCAAAGTGTTGCAGGATATTCCCATTCACTAGGTCTTTCTGCCTAAAAAGAAATTTGTAGTTCAGATGCCATCACAAACATTTTGTTTTTACGAAGGGTTCTAGTAAATAAGTGTTCCTGCATATCTCTAGTAGTGCAGGGACCTCTGGTCTTTCTTTACACTGATGATTATTTATGATGTGGTTTTTGGGCCAGCTTTGAAAATCGTTCAAAAGTTGCCTTGTAGGTTGGGTAAAATAGGTAGTCGCTGCTGGAACTCTCTAGCCTGCAAAGAAGAGACGTGGAAGCGAGGAGGGTTTCTTTTTTCTGTTGCTGTTGTTACTGGGAGGAAAGGCAATAATTGACTCTCTCTCTGTGATACCCCCAAATGCCAAATGTGTAGTGCACTTGAGATGGATTGCTCCTGTACTGCCAAGACTGAGCCAAGGTTCCTCAATGCTTTGCACACTGGTGTGAGCAGTGGAAGTCTTTGTGCAGCTGGGCTTCCTGTGCTGCAGCATGAAAACCAAGAAACGTGAGGGTAAGGCTGGCAGAGAAGTGAAAAGAAAGTGATTATTTTGTGCTAAAAGGAGAATGTCTTGTAGTCTTCAAAGTTGGAATCTCTCCACTTGGAATTTAAAAACTGTGTTTACTATGCTGTTATGGTTAAATGAGGGGGAAGGTGTATTGTAGTCACAGCTACTCAGTTCCATTAAGAAGGGTCTTTGCCTTCTGAGTTGAGCTTTCTTGGTTTTACATGAAAAGTGCCTCAAGCAGTACGATTTCAGATGCCAGTGAAGGAATAAAATCTACGTGTGGATTTAGAGGCGAATCAAAAAGGATGTCGTGTGACTGTTTTAGTATATGAACTTTTTAAATCAGGATTTTCTTTTTTTTTTTTTTTTTTTTTTTTTTTTGAGCAGAAGGCCCACTTCCCATGCACCTACATAAAGACCATTTTCTCTGGTAGAATCGTGCAGTATGGCTTGTGATGTAATATTTATTTTATGTATAAGCTGGACTATGCTGTGCTCTTTTGGGCTTGTAGTATTCTTTTGAAACCCGGCCCTCCACATCAAAGAGGCAAGCTGTGTAATCTGCTTCCCCCGAAAGTGTAGAGCAAAAGAACTGTCATAAATACAGCCTGAATAAAACTAGCGGAGGGATTTGTTGGCTGTTGTTAGAATCATGATGGGCCAGAAATTAGCCCCCGCTTACTAGTGAGTTACTAGATTTTAATTGTCCTACGCTATCTGGGAAGCAGGTGTGTGTCAGGGCACTTTCCCAGGCAATAAAGCTACCCCTCTCTGATTCTTTCTGAGGGTCCCCTTTGTAAAATGCTGCATCCTCCAGAACAATCCGGGTGCTTGGTATTCCCAAAGGGATGAAGTTCAATCCGCGTGCCAGCAGGAGTTATGTCTCCAGCTGTGCTTCTGTGCATGGAGAAACTTCCTCGGTTTCTTTGCTTGGCAGACCTGCTGCGTCTTCCATTCTCCTCGTCTCCCTTTCGATTCAGTGTTTCAGTGGTGATTAGGTATGGAGCAAATCTTTCTCAGGCTTGTGTTTCCCCAAAGGCAGTAGAGATCCTAAAGCTCTTTAGGCTTGGGTAAGTGAACAGCACTTGTGGCTTCCCATCCTCGGGCCTGTGGACAGAGGAGACATAGGACGTTCACCATTGCGTGCCTATGGGACAACCTATGGTTGGATTTCTATGCTTCCACATGAGAGCAGTTTGGTGCTCCAGCCAGTGTTTGGGAGGTTAGCAGAACATGCTAGGAGGTGGTATTGACGTGCGGAAAACAGACTCCACAATCAGTGAGATTGTAAAGTAGGTATGTTCATTCAGCGCTGGGCAGCACGGGGGGTAGTCCCACCAAAGTCGTGCGCGCCCGACTCGGCAGTTTGTCTCAAGTTTATACAGTCAAGTGTTACATATTCACAATATGCCTATACATATGCATGACCTATCCCCGCTTCTTATTAAAATTAGCTCCGAGAGGTCATTGCCATAGTCTCCTCTCAACTGCGCTTGCGCAGTGCCTCTTTATGGTGGTCGTCTGGTGGTCGCAGAGATGAAGATAGATGACTCCTCTTCGTCACGGCTAGTAACCTTTTTTCTTGCGCAGGCTCAGTGATTTCTTGGTATTCACCCAAGCCGCAAGACCAGTCTTAGCTGGCTCTTGGGGCCTGCTCCTGCTTCTTATCAGGAACTGTCTCTACCTCATTGGCTAGTCCTTGGGACCAGCTCTTCTTATCAAAGACTGTCTTTGCCTCAGCTAATTTCAACAATGTAAGCGCTAAACATCATCTCTCATCCCCCTTTATTATGTCTACTGAGATTCTTTTGACTCCCCTTGTCTCAGTCCCCCCTTTTCTAGAAAATAGTAAATTCTTTTACTATATCTAATCCTAGTACTTCTAATACATTGTTTCCCTATCTAGCATCCTCTCAAAGTATTTGTTGGTCTCGAGATTTCGTCGTAACTGATTCTTTTTCCATTCACTGTAAGAGTCTCCCCAAATATTTTCAGTAATATTTAAGCAACGGCCAGTAATTAAGACCTCTTTAGGGTCAGGGACCTCCAGATCAAAGCTGAGTCCCCGCTGGGTATTTCCCTTTCCATAAAGGCATAATCCATTCCTGTCTGGCCCGTCCTTAATAAGAGATGTCCAATTTGTGGTTGGGACTCCTAAAAAGGGGAGTTCCATGTTCCCCTGAGGAAGGGGATTACATACCCAACAATCTGATAAATTTAGTACTTTCGAGATACTCTCTGTCATATTTAAATAAGTATTTCGATCCCAAGCCTGCCCCTTAGGCAAGGTCCAACTCAGGAGCATGACAATCAATGTCTTGCAAATTTGAGCCTCAAAGGTCCCTTTTCTTGTGAAGTCCATTGTCCTTTGGGTGCCTTCTTCACCCTAGTGTGATGGATCCAGGCGCCCTGTTCCTTGATCCTAATCGCGGTGAAGGAGGTAAGTAATACTTGAAATGGTCCTTCCCACTGCGGCTCCAGAGTTTTTTCTGTAAGAGACTTCATATACACATAATCTCCTGGTTGTATATTATGTACAGGCCCATCCAAACCTCTCCCTCGAGTCCCTCCCACATGCTTCCTGATTTTATTGAGTTGTTTACCTAATGCTACCATGTAAGAAGTCATAATTTCATCCCCCGCTTGTACAGACACCCCTCTCTGTATCCCATAGGGTTGTCCGTACAGAATTTCAAAGGGGCTCAGTCCTTCCCTCACCCTTGGTCTTGTTCGTATACGCAGAAGGGCTAAAGGGAGAGACTGAGGCCATGTCAAATTTGCTTCTTGTCCTAATTTCACAATTTGCTGTTTGATTAAGTGGTTCATTTTTTCCACTTGACCACTCGACTGGGGGTGATATGGAGTATGAAGCTGCCAATCTATACCCAAATAGCGGCTAATTTGTTGTACTATTTTTGAGACAAAATGTGGTCCTCTGTCAGAGGATATGGTTGCTGGAACCCCAAAATGTGGTATTATCTCTTGCACCAGTATTTTAGTTACCTCCCGAGCTTTAGCCGTTCTTGTTGGGAATGCTTCTGGCCAACCTGAAAAGGTATCCGTTAATACCAATAAATATTGATACCCCCCTTTTCTTGGAAGTTCTGTAAAATCAATTTGCCATTGTTGTCCAGGCCCATTGCCTTTTCCAATCTGGCCCATTTCCAGCTTTGGGGTATTTTTAGGATTAGTCTGGAGGCAAAGATCACACTGTTGAGTCACCTGTCTCACCGTGGGGTATAAATTTCTAGCCACAATTTCTCTTATCAAATGATTATACAGAGCCTCTGTTCCCCAACGTCTTTTCCTATGTTCCTCCCGTATCAAATGCCATAATAAGCAAGAGGGAACGATTAGCTTTACTTGTGGGGTATGAGCCCACCCCTCTTCATTATATGACCCTTCTAAATCTGTAATGAGCTTCTGATCTTCCTTGGTGTATTCTGGCTTACCTTCTAGGGAAATCTGCCTATCAGGAATTAAGGCCCCTTCTGTTTTTACCTTTGTTTGGCCACTTGTTCTGCCTCCCTGTCCGCCAGCTCATTCCCTCTTTCCAAATCTGAGCTCACTTTCTGGTGTGCCTTAATATGCATAATTGCTACTTTCTTAGGGAGCTGGACAGCTTCCAGTAACTTCAGAATTTCTTCTGCGTGTTTGATATTTTTCCCTTGAGAACTCAATAGTCCTCTCTCCTTCCAAACTGCTCCATGTGCGTGTACAACTCCAAAGGCATATTTTGAGTCTGTATAAATGTTCACAACTTTGCCTTGGGCCAATTCCAGGGCGCTGGTTAGAGCAATTATTTCTGCCTTCTGTACAGAGGTGTTCATAGGCAAAGCCCCTGATTCTATTACCTCTTGGCTGGTGGTGACGGCGTATCCCACATGTCGATTACCATTTAGGACGTAACTGCTTCCGTCTGTGAACCAAGTTTCCCCGTTTTCCATGGGGCTGTCTTTCAGGTCCGGGCGACTGGCGTATGTTGCTTCGATGGTTTCCAAACAGTCATGATGTACCGGTTCTCCTGTGTTCCCGCTGAGAAAAGAAGCTGGGTTGACAATGTTAGTGACTACAATCTCCACATCATCCTGCTCTACCAATATAGCTGGATATCTCAGGAATCTTTGCGGAGAGAGCCAGTGTCCACCTTTCGCTTCCAGTACTGCTGATACTGTGTGAGACACCAAAACAGTCATTTTCTGGCCCAGAGTAAACTTTCGGGCTTCCTGTATATTCAATATCACAGCCACAACCGCCCGCAGGCATCCAGGCCAACCTTCTGCAGTCGTGTCTAACTGCTTAGAAAGGTAGGCAACTGCCCGTCGATACGGACCCAGGTTTTGTGCTAATATTCCCAGGGCAATGCCCTGCTTCTCGTGGGAGTAAAGAAGAAACGGCTTACTCACATCTGGGAGTCCTAAGGCCGGGGCCGACATCAAAGCCTTTTTCAGTAGCTCAAAGGCTCGTTCGGTCTCCTTGTCCCACTCAAGGTGTTTCTGCTCAGTGGCTGTCAATGCATACAGTGGTTTAACAAGCAATCCATAATTATAGATCCACAATCGGCACCACCCCATCATTCCAAGAAAAGTCCGTAACTCTTTTACTGTCTGAGGTCTCCGAGTTTGGCATATTGCCTCTTTACGGGCCTGTCCCAAAGTTCTTTGTCCCGCACTAATTTCATAGCCCAAATAATTCACTTTGCGTTGCATTACCTGTGCCTTTTTCTTGGATACCTGGTACCCCTGGAGTCCCAGGAAATTCAACAGACTCACTGTCCATGTCATACAGTCTTTCTCTGTTTTGGTGGCGATCAGGATATCATCCACATACTGCAACAGCTTCCCTTCCTCAGACGGGGCTTCCCAGGATTCTAAGTCTTTCGCAAGCTGATTGCCAAAAATGGTAGGACTATTCTTAAATCCTTGTGGCAACACTGTCCAAGTGAGCTGGGTCTTTCGACCACTCTTGGGGTTTTCCCATTCAAATGCAAATAATTTTTGGCTGGCTTCATGGAGAGGGAGGCAAAAGAAAGCATCCTTCAAATCTAAAACAGTAAACTAAGTCAATTCAGATGTTAATACAGTCAACAGGGCATATGGGTTCACCACTACCGGGTAAAGATCTTCAGTTATCTTATTCACCGCCTGTAAGTCTTGGACCACCCGCTATGACCCATCGGGCTTCCGAACAGGTAATATAGGGGTATTGAATTCAGACTCACACTCTTTTAATAATCCCAACTGCAAAAATTTTTCTATCACCACCCAGATTCCTTCTCTGTCTTCCTTCTGTAGGGGATATTGTTTAATTCTTACTGGCTTTTGGCCTTCCTTGATCCTAACTTCAACAGGTGGAGCACTTTTCGCTCTTCCAGGTGCATCGGTAGCCCATACCCCCAGGTACACTTGGTTTAAGGTGTCCTCGTTAATGCTTCCTTCTAGGGGGAGACTGGTTAAGGTTAGGCTCAATATTTGAATATATTGCTGATCTTTTACCTCCAGAGTAATTTCTCCCTTTTTGAATACAATTTTTGCTCCCAATTGTTCCAACAAGTCCCTTCCCAAAAGTGCCTTTGGGGAGTTGGGCATATATAAAAATTTATGAATGTCCCACTGTTTTCCTAATTTATATTCTAAAGGTTTACAAAAATATGCCTTTTCACTTTGGCCAGTCGCTCCTTTCACCATGACATAATCATCTCCCAGGGGCATCAAAGCTTGATTCAGAACCGAGTATGTTGCTCCTATATCTACCAAAAATTCTACCTCTTGCTGTGTTTTCCCTAGCTTAATTATAACCAGTGGATCCGCTAGGGTAGATTCCCCAGGTTCCCGTCAATCTCCCTTCACATGGGCTACCGTTCCTCCTGTTTGAGCCCTCTGATCCTCCGTCTTCCTTGGGCATTCCTTTTTCCAATGACCGAATTTCTTACACAAAGCGCATTGATCCTTGCCCAGTCGGGGCAAGTCTCGTCTAGGCCCTCTTCCTCTTTCTTCCTGGATGACAGCCATTAATTTCCTTTGCCCTTGACTATATCCTTCCTCTCTGTCACTAAATACTCTCCATGCTTCATCCAACAATATTTCTAAATTCCTACTCTCTGTAGGCCATAATTTCTGAAGTTTGCGCCTTATATCCCCTGTAGATTGCCCCCAAAACAGGGAGACTAATTGTTGTATTCCTACCTCTGACCCAGGATCCAGCGGTGTGCTGCGGCGCATTACATCCCTCAATCGATCCAGGAATTCAGATGGAGACTCGGAAGGACTCTGTTTAATTGCATATAAAGCTGACCAGTTTATAGCTCTGGGGATTGCGCTCTCTGTTCCTTTTGTAATCCACTCCTGATACCCCTGCAATCTTTCCATATATGCAGATCTATTAACATCCCACTTTGGGTCTTGGAGAAGGAAATATTCCTTAATGTCCCCTCCTGTAATCTTATAATGATCTTCAGCACTGTTCCCTGCTGTTTTTAAAATTAGCTGTTTCTCCGTCTCAGTCATATATTCCAATAATAGCTGTATATCCTTCCAATCAGGGTTATGCTGTTTTACAATAAATTGGAAATGCTTAGTTACACCTATCGGATCTCTCCTATAATGTTTTGCAACCTTTTTCCATTCCCCTAGGTCAGCAGTAGAAAAGGGTACTTTGATTAACATCGTCCCACCATCCGGCCCCACCGCCTCTCGGAGAGGTACTTGTAAAGCTGTTGAGGTAGTTTTCTTCCTAGTACGGGAAGATACAGGGCTGTCCGGGGGGGTCGGAGTTCTATCCGAGTCTGCATCCTGTTCCTGTGGTCGAGGGGGAGGCTTAAACAAATCAGTTAGATCTTGTTCTGGTGCCTGATGGATTTTATTTGTCTTTGTACATCTTTGTCCAATACTACATGCCGAACAACATCGCCTCAGTTTACCTCTAAGCTCCTTGTTGTTCTCTCGCTCAAGTGCAAGCACCATGGGGTCCTGTGGGGGTACCATTCCACAGTCCCTTTGCCACTCCGGGTGGTTTTGGAGGGTGAAAAACATGTCTGCGTATGAAACCTCATCCCATTTTCCTTCTCTCCTTAAAACCAGCATTAGTTGTAATAGAGTATTATAATCTATTGACCCATTAAGTGGCCACTTAGCATCACCTTCTAACTTATACAACGGCCACCATTGATTGCAATATTTAATAAGGTTCTTTTTACTTTCCGTACCTCCGGTCCCAACAATATCTTTCCAGTGGGCAATTACACAACCCAGAGGACTCTTCCTCAATACTCCTCCTTGATTGTTTCCCATTTTAATACTCTTCCTAATGATTCTTAAGTTTGATTGTGGCTTCTCCTTTTAATAAGCTTCTATGCAAATCGTTCCTTACACTTCTTTATAGTCTTCCCCCAGTTTCCCTCCCACATGTCCCAAATTTCTGGAATTAGATTTTCCTTTACACACCAATCTCACTATTTTGGATTCTTAGTGAAGTCTTTCCCAATCATAAAAGTGTGGAATTTGGGGAAAACACTCAAGGCAGTCTGTTTTCCGTCTGCTACAGTACCACCTTCTCCCACAAGAGTTACACTTCAACAAAACCCAAGCCGGATGCTAATTACTATATAGTGCAGTTACAAGCCCACATACAAAGCAGGGAATCACCCCTATTAATACGTAAAGACATTCACACATTAACAAACATACATACACCTATAAATTTCAACATATCATTTCCACACACCCACACAAAATCTTCAACCTAAATTTCCAAACATTCACATCATACAATCATCGCTCCGGTTGACAACCTTTCAGCAGCTGCAAAAATAAACCAAGCGCAATTGCGAGGGGGTCCTCTTACCCCATAAACTAAGCGCAATTGCGAGGGGGTGCGCCTGCCCTTCTCCTGCCTCTTATATACCAGTCATCGACAGGTCCGTCCTGGCTCCCGACACTGGGATGCAGCGGTCACCCCGGATTTGCTCGATCTACCCCCAAGATCGCTAGCGGCCGCTCTATCGGTCAGCAAATCCCCCCTTGTTACCGTCCAGGGTACCCTCCTCCCATACGGGGACTACGCTGCACACCAGACGTCTCTGCGCAATTTACCAGCTGCCCCGGCCCGTACAATTTACAGGCTCCCTCTGAGACACATACCGTTTGGTCCGCAGCTTCAGGAGGTTGTTGTCTGCTCCCGCGGTGAGCGGCTGGCAGCGGAGGCTCCTCCGAGGAAAGCGCTCGGGGCGCGCCGAGGGGCGTCCGCTCCGCAGTCGGTCCCGCAGCCGAGCAGAGAGTCTCCTGGCTGGCTCGCCAAACTGACGTGCGGAAAACAGACTCCACAGTCGGTGAGATTGTAAAGTAGGTATGTTCATTCAGCGCTGGGCAGCGCGGGGGGTAGTCCCACCAAAGTCGTGCGCGCCTGACTCGGCAACTTACTTCAAATTTAAACAGTCAAGTGTTACATATACATAGAGTTTTGCAATGCGCCTATACATAGGCATGATCTATCCCCGCTTCCTATTAAAATTAGTTCCAAGAAGTCACAAGGCCGGTCTTGGCTGCTTCTTGGGGTCGACTGCTGCTTCTTATCAGGGCCTATCTCCTGCCCCAGCCAGCCTCAACAATGCAAACGTTAAGCATCACTTCTCATCCCCTTGGGCCATGTCTACCTCTATTGAAATTTCTTTAACTTCATTATAAGCTAGATAATTATTAAACAGTTCTTATCTACATCCATATATCTACTGTTGAAAATATTTTGATAAAGAAATTAAAATCTAATTATATAAGAGAGTTTGGTTTGATTAAGAATTAGAAAATTGTGAAGCATAGGTAGGGGAGTGTTAAGTTTGAAATGTAGTCATAGGAACTTAGGAACTTTAGAAAATGTACTATGTGTGACTATAAGAATTCAAGTATTGTCTAAAATCAGTTAACCACAGAAACTTTGGCAAAGATTTGTTGGTTTGTAGTGTTTTGTTTTAGGAAACTAGGGAAACCGTTATGGACGCCAGTTTGCTGCCTGGAAACCCCTTACCCTTCCCACCTCGATCTAATTATCGAGGATTCCAATCAGTAGAGTTAAGTGAGATTAACCAACGATTGTTTTAACATAAGACTATTAATAAGATGGTGTGACTGAAGGACCAATTATTAGAAAGGTTAAATTTAAGAATAGACATAGTATGCATTTTTATGTAAACTAATATAGATGATGGTGAGAATCGTACTGCGCAGAATCACCGAAGAGAGGTCAAGAAGCGGACAAGTGAGGAAGACTATGGAAGACCACCAGAGACCAGAGACCTTCACTGCGCTTGCGTAAAGGACATTTACATATGTTAATAGTTTCCCGGAAAACTAATGATTATGTATAACATTTCTCAGAAATGTAGTGAATATGTATAACAGGTGTGCATTTAACCTGCATAGTTAAACCAGACAGATGCACACGATAGGTGGAGCGATCCCCCGTGTGCCCAGCGCTGCAAGAAAGGAGTGCCTGCTTCTTAACTTCTCATTGCTGTTAAGGAGTTTTATTCCGGATTTCGGCAACAGTTTTGGTGACCCAGATGGGACCTTGCGAGTGAGACTGGACGAGATCGAGTGGTGATCGAACTCCAGCCGGCACCGAGGGATTCTCGGGGGGGAACCATCGCTCTCGACTCACAAAGCTCCTCGCAACGTTCCCTGGAGAAAGGGTAAGGCACTTCTTCTTTGAAATTTGTTTGGATAGCCTGCCCGTAAGGCGCGGCAAAAGCTTCGCAGGGTTGGGGCTCAGAGGGTACCCGTTTGTGTAGAAGCCTAGGCGTCTGCCCGTAAGTCATAAGCGAAAGCTATTGCTGGGTTGGACATTTGTGTATTTGGGACAATTGTCATTTGCATTTGTTTGGTGTTTGGTGTTTGGTATTTGATACTTGATACTTGATATTTGGCATTTGATATTTGGTTATTAATATTTGGAACTTTGATATTTGATATTTGGTGCATTTGGTATTTGATATATAAGTATAATGGCATTAGCCAAATTATTTAAGAGTAAGAGTATGGGAAATATAACCACTGATGAAAAGATACCAAAAACATCACCATTGGGATGTTTATTGGCACACTGGAGTGAATTACATGATGATTTACGTAAAAGTCAAATGATTGAATATTGTAATCATTGGTGGCCTTTGTATGTTTTGGAAGATCAGGAAAAATGACCAACAAATGGAACTTTAAGTTATAATCCTATATTATAGTTAATGTTATTTTGTAGGAGAGAGGGTAAATGGAGTGAATTGCCATATGTGGATCTGTTCTTTTATCTGAGGCAGAGAACGGATTGGCAAAAAGAATGCAAGTTAATTAGTCGAGACAATTTGGTGATGACATTAACTTCAGAAAATAAGAAAGCTAAGAGTTGTTGTTCAGCTTGTGATATTGGAAGGAGGTGCATTAGATGTACGGTACCAAAAGAAGATGAAATGGAACTAGAATTAGAAATAGCCCCACCAAGGGAGGAGCAGGATCTCTCTCCCTCACATTCACGGGAGAGGAGTATTGAGTCAGGGAGAATAATTTATTGGATAGTACTGAAAAACAGATGGTAATAAAAACTGGAAAAGCACAAGCAGAGGCAGCACTTATGAATGAAAGGCTCTCTGGAACTTTGGAACAGAGTTTTCCTTCGGGAGATCCCCAGTGGGATCCAAATGACCCTGTACACAGGAGGAGGTTAACTCGATGTCAAAAATAGGTATTGTATGGAGTAAAGCATGCAATGCCGAAAGCTTTGAATTGGTCTAAATTATATGAGATAACGCAAGATAAAAATGAATCTCCCTCTGTGTTTTTGGAAAAATTGAAGGAAACTGCTAGAAAATATACTGATTTGAAATTGGAAACAGAGGCAAAACAACAACAATTGGCGTCGATTTTTTATGGGGCAGTCAGCACCTGATATAAGGCAAAACCTCCAAAAATTGGAGGGAGAGGATTCAAGAAATTTAAATAAAATGTTAGAAACAGCATGGAAAGTCTATAATAATCGAGAGAAGGAAGAAAAGCAAAGTGAAGAAAAGAAAAAAAAAGATCAGAGACAGTAGATTAATAGCTGTCTTAACAGGGAATGCAGCAAGAGGAAGAGGATGAGCTCGGGGAAGAGGAGGTTTTAGAAACTTTGGTAACCGGGAACCTAATGCACCTCTAGGAATGAATCAGTGTGCATATTGTAAGGAGGATGGCCATTGGAAAAAGGATTGCCCTAAATTGCAAACAAGCCAGCAAGAGGCTGCAAAAATGATGACTTTAAATGAATGAAGGGGGCCGGAGGGGAACCCAGCTGAACCTCTGGTTACAATTAAGC
Source organism: Harpia harpyja (assembly GCF_026419915.1). Lineage (NCBI taxonomy): Eukaryota > Metazoa > Chordata > Aves > Accipitriformes > Accipitridae > Harpia > Harpia harpyja. The sequence continues at coordinate 97,454 of NW_026293185.1, forward strand.
TGGGAAATGATAAAGTTGAATTTTTAGTTGATACGGGAGCAGTATATTCTGTTTTGAATACTTATAAAGGGAAATTGGGAAATAAAACAGCTTAACATAATTGGAGCGACTGGGAAACAGGAAAATAGACCATTCTTTCAACCCCTTGATTTAAAATTTGGAAATAAGGCAATTATTACACATGAACTTTTGTATGTGCCAGGATGTCCAATACCCTTGTTGGGTCGAGATTTGTTACCCAAATTAAATGCACAGATAGCTTTTGCGGGAGGAGAAATTCTTTTAAAAATACCAGAATCAAAGACAGGAGAAATATTGATGATACAGGAGAAGGTTAAGATTCAGGAGATGCCACAAGAAGTTGATGATGCTGTGAACCCTACAGTTTGGAACACAGAGATACTTGGAGAATCTAAAATGACACAGCCTGTAAAGGTAGAACTGAAGAAAAATGTGAAGCCAGTGAGATTAAAGCAGTATCCAGTCAAACCTGAGGCTAGATTGGGAATCAAGAAATTAATTGATAAATTTTGGGAATATGGAATTTGAGAGGAGTGTGAATCTGAATATAATACTCCAATTTTACCAGTGAAAAAGCCATCAGGAGAATATAGATTAGTACAGGATCTGAGGGCGATAAAGCAGATAGTGAAAGATATACATCCTGTAGTGGCCAACCCATATACACTTTTAACAGCTCTAGGGGAGAATCACCAGTGGTTTACAGTGCTTGCTTTGAAGGATGCTTTCTTTTGTATACCCGTGGAAGAAGGAAGTCGAAAATTATTTGCTTTCGAGTGAGAAAAGCCAAAAAGAGGATGAAAAACACAATTGACATGGACAAGATTGCCGCAAGGATTCAAGAACAGTCCAACAATTTTGGGGAGCTAATTAGCAAAAGAACTTGAGATGTGGAAACGAGATGGTCCCAAACCTGGACATTTGCTCCTACAGTATGTAGACGACATATTGATAGTGACAGAAGAGAGACCAGCGTGTATAAAGGTAACAATTGGTCTTTTAAACTTTTGGGGGCTAAGCGGATACAAAGTCTCTAAACTAAGACCCAGCTAGCAAAACAGACTGTGATATATCTGGGTTTTGAAATCTCACAAGGGCAAAGACAGTTGGGAACAGACCGCAAAGAAGCAATTTGTAGTATCCCGGAGCCGAGAAATACCCACGAATTGAGAACCTTTTTAGGAATGACTGGGTGGTGTCGGCTATGGATAATGAACTATGGTCTGTTGGCTAAACCATTATATGAAGCTCTTAAAGGTCCACCATTTGAATGAGGTCCAGATCAGCAGAGAGCTTTCAAGAATCTAAAACAGGCCCTGATGACAGCACCAGCCCTGGGACTTCCGCATCTGACTAAAGACTTCCAGTTATTTGTACATGAGAAACAACACATTGCACTGGGAGTGCTGACTCAGAAGATGGGAAGTTGGAAGCGACCGGTTGGATATTTTTCCAAACAATTGGACTTTGTAAGGGCTGGCCTGCTTGTTTGAGAGCAGTAGCAGCCACTGTGATGATAATACAGGAGGCTCGAAAATTGACTTTGAGAAGAATGATGGTGGTATATGTGCCACATATGGTGATATCAGTGCTGGAGCAAAAGGGGGCCATTGCCTATCCCCGAGCAGAATGATGAAATATCAGGTAATTTTAATGGAACAAGATAATGTGATTTTGAAAACCACTAACTTAACTAATCCTGTAGTTTTTCTGAGTTCTATACAGGAAGAAGGACAACTGGAACATGATTGCCCGACTACCATTGAGTATGTATATTCCAGTCGAGAGGATCTGAAGGATGTACCTATGGACAATCCGGACTGGGAATTGTACACAGATGGTAGCAGTTTCGTCGAAAATGGAATCCGCTATGCAGGCTATGCGGTGACAACTGAAAAATCAGTTAGAGAAGCCAATGCTTTGCCAAGCACAACTTCAGCTCAGAAGGCGGAATTAGTGGCTTTGACAAGGGCTCTAGAATTGAGTGAAGAAAAGAAAGTGAATATCTGGACTGATTCGAAATATGCATTTGGTGTGGTCCATGTCCATGGGATTTTATGGAAGGAGAGGGGATTATTATCCTCTCAGGGGTCCAACATTAAATATAAAGAGGAGATTTTGCATTTATTACAAGCAGTTCGGAAACCAACTGCAGTAGCAATCATGCACTGTAAAGCACATCAATCAGGGAATACAAAAGAGATTGTAGGGAACAGATTAGCAGATAAATCAGCTAGGGAAGCAGCCAAAAGGAATGCCTTACAAATGGCATTAATTCCTACAAAAATTATTGCATTACCAAAGGAAAAACCTAAGTATTCAGAGGAGGGTGAGAAATTGGGGAGATTATTAAATGCAAGGAAGATCTGAAAGGATGGTGGGTGACATCAAAGGTCAAGTAGTAATCCCACCATTTGTAATGAGGGAAACAGTACAGACAAAACATAAGGAATGTCATTGGGGGGCAGAAGCATTAGTAACTCTTTTGAAAAGGCAAGTGGTATCAATAAAAATGCTAGAAATAGCTAAAATGACAACTGCGAAATGTGAGATATGTTTAAAAAAAAAAAACAAAAAAACAACAAACCAATGCAGTTGTAAAGAAGAAGGTTCAAATGGGAATATTGAAATCAGGAATGGAACCAGGGGATTATTGGCAAATAGATTTTTCAGAGTTACCTCGACAGAATGGGTATCGATACATTCTGGTGGGGGTTGATACTTTTACAGGATGGCCAGAAGCCTTTCCCTGTCGCACCAATCAAGCAAAGGAGGTCATTAAATGGTTATTACAAGAAATTATCCCGACATTTGGAGTACCAATTGGAATCTCTTCTGATAGAGGTTCCCATTTTGTTGCAGAAGTGGTCCAGGGTGTTAGTAGAATTTTGAGAATTACATGGGACTTACATACACCTTGGAGACCACAATCTAGTGGGAAGGTGGAAAGAATGAATCAAACATTAAAAAGACAAATTAGTAAAATATGTCAGGAAACTAATTTGAAATGGCCTCAGGCACTCCCACTGGCCCTTAATACTAGTTAAAATGAATATGGAGTATATGGTCATCTGTTTGGCTGGAGTAACTTCTAGGAAGGCCATGTTGGGGAGATAATAGTAACGATAGAAACAACACCACCAACAATAATAATACATTTTAATTATTATTCATGTAATACATAAAAATTACAAGAAGATTTACAAATACTTCTCTTTCTTTTGCTATCTTCATGGGTTCTTTTGGAGGGAATTGTCCTATATTGCCGGCATAAGCAAACTGAATATTAAGGGCCTCTGAATACTTAGGTTTTTCCTTTGGTAATGCAATCAGCTGAAGCATGATTTTCCTGAGGCTGTGGACATCCTGAGGTGTGCCTGTGTCTTCCTAATGAGCACTTCTGGTGCCAGCTTTAGGACCTGCAGGTGACACCTGCAAGTCCTTGTCTTAGGTACTTAAGTGTTGATTTTGTGGGCATGGGGCCCTGAAAATCAGGTTCGGACCCTCAAAATTTGAGTTTAGAGACAAGGTTGTGGACCCCGAAATGAGGCTCTGGAGCTTCTAAATAAAGCTTTGGACCACCAAAATGAGGATTTCTTAACAAAAATAAGAGTTGGGACCCTAAAATGAGTATTTGGACACTCAAAATGAGGCTTTGGGACTGAAAAATGTGTGTTCGGGCCTTATAAACGAAGCTTTGAACTCTACAAAGTGGCTGTCAGTCCTAAAAATGAAGGTTTGAAACCTAAAAATGAGGCATACTACCCTAAAAGAGAGATTAAAACCCTAAAAATGAGTCCCTGGGCCCAAAAAGCGAGGCTTTGGACCATAAGAAGGAGGTTTTCAACCCTGGAATCGAAGTTTTGGACTCTAAAACTGAGGCTTTGGGCCCTAAAAGAGGGGTTTGGAGCCTAAAAATGAGGGCTTGGAAACTCAGGATGCAGCTTGGACCCTCAAAGCAACGGGCTGGATCATACAAATGAGGCCTTGGAGCTTGAAAAGGCGGCTTTGGAAACTAAGAAGGAGACTTTGCCAACTGCAGCAGAGCCTTCAGACCACCAAAATGAGGCTTTGGAAGCCAAATCTAAGACTTCCGTGGATCCTTAACGTGGTGACCCCCAAGCCTGGGACCTCCCAAACCCGGGCCTTCCAAACCCCAGCGACCCCCAACCAAGGAACCCCCAAAACCAGGATGCCCAAACATGGGAGCCCCCAAATCTGGCAACCCCCCCCAACCCTGCAACTCCCCCAACCCAGCATCCCCAAACACTGGGGACCCCCAAACCCCAGGCACTCCCCCAAGCTTGAGACCCCCAAACCTGGGACCCCCAGACCCCTGGAGCCCCCAGATCCCAGAGCCCCCAAGCCCTGGGGATCCCTCAACCCTGGAAACCCCCAAATCTGGGACCCTCAAACCCTGGGGACCCCAAACCTGGGACCCCTGTGAGGGACTGAAAAAGTTAACGTCTCAAACATTGTGGTGGGGCAAGTTCTGCGGGGACATAACAAGGAACTCTGCCCAGCAAGGAACCACAGGTGAAAAGCAGCCCATCAGCACCCCAACAGGAGGGGGAGGAGAGGGCATGCTGGAGGGTGCACAGCTCCCTGTTCTGATACGCTGCTCTTGATGTGCTGAGCAGGGCAGCTCACCATGCATGGCAAAAGGTCACATCTGCAGGCAAGGGGAAGTTACTCCCCAAACAACCCCCAAGCCCACAGACCTGTTTCCCAAAGGCTACCTAATTAGTGTAAGGAGTTTGAGTGCCCGCCCAAAGGAGGGGCAAGGATGACAAAAGGACGCACAAACTGAAGCCCCAGGTGTGCAAGCCCACTGCAACGGGACCCCTCAGCTGCCTGGACCCCTCGGCTGACTGAACCAATGCTGGACCCAGGACTGGTGAAATCTTCTTCTCTCTCCCTCTCCCGCCCCCTCTCCTTTTCCATAATGCCTACATCTTATCCCTTTAGGCATAAACGGTTGACCAGGTCTGGGACTAAGAGTGCATCCAGCCGCCCCTAGGCTCCTCTCTGAGAAGGAGCCTAGAAAGCAAGGGGGTCTGCTCTGAACCTCGTGACTCAACGGGAGGGCTCTCCTCATTGTCTTCCCCGAACTGATTCCCAAATGAGCAAGGCCTGTAGTGTATGTTTGGTGATGTACGGTTATCACATGTTAGTTTACCAACATAGTTTCATGCCAATTTTTGTTGGGAGCATGCGAATTCTTGCGGTGAGCATGCCAATTCTTGTTGTGAGCGAATAAAAGTTGAGTTTTGTGAGTTAAAGGATTCCTGGTGTTGTTTCACCTTAATCCTGACCTGGGAATCGGCAAACCTGAGTCATTGTCCTGAGAAATTGGGACGCGACACCCCCAAACCCTGGGAAGCCCTCCCCTTTAGCGGGGGAAAGACAGGGAGCAGCAGTAGCCAGCTGACCGTACGTAGGTGGTGAGGAGCAAGAACAACAGAGAGGGCTAGGGTTTGAGAGGTCTCTGGTTTTAATGTGACCTCAAATCAGAAGCGTCTTCCATCAGGAGTCTGCACCAGGGCCTGCGAGAGAGCTGTAGCCATCGCTGATGGAGCCGCAGTAGCCATCAACAGAAATGATAAGACAGTGTATCACTCCGTGCCTCAGAAAGAAAGAAAGGCCCGACAGCAAAGGTCATAATAACGGAGCTGCTAATGAGGTAACTTCATTGCCACCCTTCTGTTGTAAGTCTATCTGTGGCAGGAGTCTGCTGCTTGGTAGGAGTCCACTGCCCTGTCCGTGTTGGCCTTCATGCGCGCTGCCAGGAGGGAGAACGTCTGTCCGCTGGAAGTGCCCTCCAGGCTGAAGAGGTGCTCCAGTAAGGAAAGACAGCAGCTCTGCCGCAGCAGCCAGGCTAGCCTCTTCCTCCTGCCACACGAGAGAAACTGCTTGGCCCGGAGGCTCTAGCTGTGCAGTGCTAAATGGGACAGGGCCGGGGGAAAGCAGGGCGGCGGACAAGCCAGGTGCACCTCCTCGGAGGAAAGGGAGCTGACGGAGGGGCGGCTGCTGGAGCGGAAGGGGGCAAACAACGAAGCGGTGTCAGGGGAAGCTGACCGCCTGAGAGGGCGTGTTGGCACTGCAGTGCCAGGGGGGCCAAGCAAAGCTGGGAACCGGCAGGAAAAGGGGTATCACCCTCTGAGCTTCCTCATCCTCACACCTCACCTCCACCTACTGCTCCTTCCCCACGTCCTGGTCCTGCCTCCAGACCCCCTGCCCCTCTTCAGCCTCTACTCCCCGTTTACAGCTCTCTGTTGCCAGCCACCACCAACCCCCTGCCACAGCCGCCACGTGCCGGCAGACACACCCCCAGCTGCAAGCTGCTTTTGACCCAAGGGCGTGCTTTGTTCCCGTGACTGCGCAAGGAGGGAGGGAGTGTGGGGCTCTGGCGTCCCCCGGTCTACCCGCACGTGGCTCCTTACTGCCTCGGTCCTGCTAAGGCCTATGTGTCAGGTTCAGGGTGGCCTCAAGCCTAGGCAGGTTGGGCCGGGATGCCTGGGACCAGGTGGGAAATGGCTCTTCCTCCCCTGGCTTCTCAGTTCTGCTTCTTACCGGGCCTCCTGCGGAAGGGAGGATGCTCTTCTGGCAACACAAGTGGCACACGGCAACTTTTCCACCTGAGACCTGACAAAGGTTCCAGTGGAGGTCTGGGGGAATTGTCTTCCGAGCAGGCTCAAAGCCTTCCTGAGCAGTTTCTCTGCCAGCTTCATGTGCCCCATATGCCAGCAGACCTGCAGAGGAAAAGGGAAACATCCCGATATGGACTAGTTGCCCAGGAGACTGCAGGAACCTCCAAGTGGCTGGAGATGCCAGGGATATCCCCTGCAACCGGGGAAGGCATCCAGCTCCGTCCCCCAGGAGATCCCTCCAGACCTGCCCGTCTCTTACCTCCCCTTTGAGGCTGAAGAAGGTGGCCTCTTCAAAGCAGGCGATCACATTTGCTTTCTTCTCCAGCGAGTTCCTCAGGACCTCCGCTTCGTTCAGCTTCATGAGGGCCTTTGCGCAAGCACACAGAGAGCAGGTGAGCGTGGGTGCAGAGCCCATGGCCAGCCTTGTCCTCCCTCATCATTGCCTCTGGCATCTGTCTTAGGAGGGCCTGTTTCTCCCCCTGGTGATGCCCGCCCAAACACAGTCACACTGTCTCAGAGCAGAGACAGGCACCAGTGATCCTTCAGACTGCCTCCCTGCTAATGCCCCTCGTGCTAAGGGCACAGTGCCTTGTGTCTCTTGCCACAGAAGAGGCAAACCAGAGGAAAAAGTCAGGGTCTGACCCCAGCATTTCCTTTCCGAGGTCCCGCGAAGGCACGCCCTAGTGCAACGGCCAGGCAGGCAGGCAGGACTCTGTGCACAGTGGGTGCTGGCAAGCAGGGCAACTCACCATGTAGCTGTTGGAGACATGCAGGTAGGCAGCCGCAGACTCCAGAAGGTAGTAGAAGGCTCTGGCAGCATCGCCCATCGCCACGTAGTGGCGAGCCAAAGGCACAAGCACCGATTCCACGATGGCTTTGCATTCACAGGAGCATGTACCGCTGTGCTTCCTGTTGGTCTTGCTGGGCAGCTCAGCTGTCTGTTCGCTCTTTGCCAGAAACCATCCTGCCACACTAGTCAGAGGACGGTTCCCAGGAGAAGAAGAGAGCAAAGAATACACGGGCATCACCTGTACTGCTCTTTCTCCCCACAGAGACGGCATCAGAAGCCCTTTGTTCAAAGCAGAGCACGAGGCCATGGGCACGTATGACCCGTACAGGTGCTTTGTAGGTAGGGAGAAAGAGACAAGCTTGGGCTTTCTGTCACCTCTTCCCACAGGCAAACCACTCGAGTCCCCAGGGCAGGTTTTCCCCTGCAGATTTTGCAGTGCTACTCTGTAGGAACCGGAAAGCAAGGGCTGCTCCAGTGTAGTGTGATGATGGCTCTGAGCCCACGGGCTTCCTCAAGCACTCCCTCATCTCCATGGCCATCTCCTCCCAGCTCCCACCCCACAGAAAGCCTCTTCCCTAAGCTGCAGTCACAACCGGCAGCCAAATGGCGGCGCTTCCTTTGTCTCCTCTGGACACCCTGAGCTCACTGCCTTCCAAAATCATCAAAACCGTGTCTGCTCACCCAAAATCCTCCTCCAGGAAAGCCTGCTGCTGCTGCAGAGCACCTGCAGCATCAGGAAAGAAAACAGGGGGTTAGACACCTCCTCACATACCACAGGGGAAGAGCTACTCTCCCTCTCCCAGCGGGCTCGCAAGGATCCTTGCAAGGGTCCCGACACACTGCCGAAAGTCTGCAGTGGCCATCCTCACCTCCTGGGCTCGTCCCTAGCAGATGTCCTCCCACCCCATCCCCAGCACAGCCCCCCTGGGGTCCTGGAGGGCCCAGGCTGCGGAGCATGGTGCACAGCATACCCTCAGGGCCGTGGGTCCTATCCCTCTTCAGCTGTTCTCCTGCCAGCACCAAGGCCTCCCAGCTGTGAGGGTCGCCCTGCTCAGCAGGGCCCTGACTGCTCCCTCCCTCCCGGGTGCTGGTGACGGTGAAGCGGTGGAAGGCAACAAAGTCCCCTTGGCCGCAGCTCTTGCATTTGTGCGCGTGCCGCTCCAGGAAGGCGGCGCACTTGCGGTGCAAGGCGACCCGCTGTCTCTCGGGCCACAGCTCGTAGGCAGCCTCCCGCAGCAGTGGGACACGGAAGACCAGCACGCCAGACTGCCGCTCCGTGGTCTTCTTGCTCGGAGAGGGTCTCTCCACACCTGCAGGGCAAAGGGCCTTTGCATCAGCCTGAGCTGGGGCCAGGCCTCAGGGCCGTCCCAGCCGGGGCATGAAAGTCGTGCCTTGGTGAGCATCCTTAGCAGCAAACCGGCGCTGCTGCACACCGAGCCTTGCAGGACGAGGCGAAAGGGCCCGCCTTGCCTTGCTGATGCTAGCACAGCCCTGGGGACACAGCGCTCAGCTGTGCTCCAGACAGGAGCTGGGGATGTTGCCGCCAGCCGAAGCAAGCCCCGGCCAGTGCTTTCTCTCCGCTCTTGGCAAGGCAGTCCCCAGCCTCCTGAGCTTCCCCTGCTGCACCACAGGGGAATCAAAGCTGAACAAAAGCCTCTCAAAGGCCCTGGGGCACTTTGGAGGGCATCTTTGATCTGGATGCCGCAGGCAACTGGGAGAGGATATCGGTGATTCCAGATGCCCTCCCGTGCCTGCGCTACGAGCAGCACTTGAAGGCAGAGGAGCAGAGGCACTTGGGACGGCTGGTGGGAACTTCCCTCCAGCGCAAAGCTAGTCTTCTTTGAGATTGACTTGTAAGATCTTTGAACAAGCCATCCCGAACCCCCATGCCTGCCTGAGCTCCACCCAGCCATTACTGGGGCAGAGGGGGGAAGTGCACCATGCCCTGGGGAGCCCCACCAGGACACAGCTGGGAGCTCCCTTGGCCTCTTTACTGCTACCACTTACCACTCCCTGCCTGCCGAGAGGTGCCTGGCCCCTTGGTAGGATCTCGGACATCTTCTGGCACCTCTGTGGTTTTCAGCCACTTAAGGATGCTGTCGCTCACCAGCATGTCCAACAAGCAATTCGTCTTGTGCCTCATGCCGTCAGGAAGGATGTGCGACAGCAGCTGGGTGGTAAACACTGGCCCGATGACAGCTGCAAACTTCAAAACCATCTGCTTCAGTGGCTTTATCCGGTCCAGCTGGGCCAGCACAATCTCTGTCAAAAAGAAGCAACACCTCTTTCTCTCTTGCCTGTTTCCCATGCTGAGGCTGGAGAGGCTGGAAAGTCTCAACACATGAAATGGGGTCGACTTTGGCCTCTTCTCCTCGGCGCCGCACCTGCTGGGCAATTGCAACCCAGGGCAGGCGTCTTCAAAATGGCTCCGCACCTGTTGGAATCGCAGGCCACAAGGCCTGGGGAAGAGCGAGACGCTCAAACAAACACTCGCCCACCTGGGGTGAGGAGGGCAGGATCCAGCAGGTACATGCATCCATGATGCGCCCTACCGCAGCTGGAGTAGGCTTTTGCCCAACAGCGCACACAGAAAACAGAGAACCTTCCCCAGCGCAGAGGTGGACGCAGAACTCCCCACAGTGGCTCTCTTAACTTGGCCAGACAATACTATGCCTTTTGTTTGGTTTTCATTGTTTTGGGGGACAGGACGGGACGGGACAAAACAACTTAATAGCAGGAACGCTTTAGCATGACGTTTCTTCAAGGGTCATACAAATGGCTACGGCTAGAGAGGAGGGACAGTCGTTGACAGCTCCCCCATCCAGCTCCCCTGGCTATGGGGGGATTTCCGTGCCAATCCACAGAAAAAAACCAATGGATTTGGTTTGGATTAAGTGCCTCGAGAGCACCGTTAGCTGGGGAGCTTAAGAAGAGAATAGCGAGGGCAAAGCCGCGATCACAGCTGAGTCAGCGGCAAGTCAAAGACTTTTCCCAGCAAAGCATTTGTTTCTGTGAGAAAAGGGAGCCATCCTAGTGTTGCACCAATAGCCTTTTCTCTCCTACCTGCTGCTGGAAAGCAGCCAGCAGGCTCACAGCTGGTCCACGCCCAGGAGGGGAAAATGGCTGCCCGCAACCCCAGGCCTGTTTCTGGTTGCACTGGAGCCACCTTCCCAGCAGAGCCCCCAAGCTGAGAGGGTGACTCTGCAGCACACAAACGCCCAGCCTCCCTCTAGCCAATGCCCCGCCAAGGGGCCCCAGCACAGCCGCGAGCCGGCAGAGCGGCTCTCGGTCCCTCACCTTTCAAGGTGGTGGGCAGCACCGTGTTCTCCGGGTTCACGTCTGGTCTGATGATGCAGACCCTGCCATCATTCCCCGCGCTGGAGCTCGAGGTTGCTGCGAGGGGTGAAGCCTCAACTGCAGAAGCTGGGTGGAGCAAGAGAACACGAATAAGGCAATGTGCAAAGTAACTTGCGGCTTGCAAATGTTTCAAAATTCGCCTGAGAGGGGACAAGTCCCACTTGACGTGGCCCAGTGCAAGCGCAGGGACCTGCATGTGCTGAACGTGGTCATTAAGCACAGCAAAACAGTTCCCACTGCAAGCATTTCTTTGCATAGCCCTCCCAGGACAGACAGGTGTTCTGCCTTCAGACCAGCTTTCCCAAACAGCCCCTCAGTCAAAGCTTCTGGAGTGCCTAGGGGGCAACTGAATGCCCCGCGACAGAAAGCAGCAGCATTGCTGCCTTCGACAGGGCTACCTCCACAGCCAGGGAAATTGCCAGGGATCATGCAAAATGCAGCATCAGCCCTGGCTGTTCCCAAGGCCACAGCACTCCGGCTGGCATGGCGTGCTCGGTGGCATTGCCACCGTTTTCTTCCGTTACCAGTACCCTTGTGGGGATTTATGGTTTTGAATTCAAGTTTCCCGGGCCCGTCCCTCGCCTCAAGCTGGGGTTTGTTCTCAAGTGAGCTGGCGTTGGGCCAGGGTAAATTCCGTGCCCATTAGAACGCCTAAGAAACACTACAAACACATGTGCTCTGGAACCATTTCCCCTGTTGTTTTAGCCCCCCAGCCCCCGCCCCAAGAATTTAGGCCCCTCCAAGCCACCAGAACTCGCTAGCCCCTGCTTTGGCTGTCCCAACAGCAAGGCACGCAGGAGCCCACGCCTCCGCCAGACCACGTTCTGCACCGCTGCAAGATCTGACTCTGCCCAGACCCGCGGGGGAATGATGGGGCAAGACTGTGCTGCGGAGAATGCGCCACAGCAACTCGCTAGTCAGCAGCAAAGGTGCTTACTGATCAGGCTCTCCCAGTTGTCCTCTGCTTTTTCAGCCCGCCTCCGGGTGCGGAGCATGTCGTTGCAAAGAAGGCAGCCCAGCAGCTCCTTGCAGTAATACGGGATCCCCGAGCTTCTTTGGATCAGGAACCTGGACAGGAGCAGACGCGGCAGTGACCACCACAAGGGGAGTAAGGTGAAACACGGTTCAGGTGGGCAGCGAGTCACTTGGGCAATACAGGGTAGCCAGCATCTTTGTCACAGCTGCACCTCGCCTTTGAATGGGACAGTCCTCTGCTGGCTTAGGCTTTTGGGCCCCCCTGAAGCTCCAGCCTTCACTCAAGTCCATGGGAAAAGAATCGTGGACAACGGCCAAAGCGCAGAGCAGCGAGCCCTGCCTTTCCTCTCCTCAGGAGCCTAGATCCTCTCTGGCAGCAGGGCAGGCCTCTGCCCCAGGGCATCTCCCCCACAGCCCGGCCACCTAGACCAAGGCCTTTTCACAGCCCAGCCACGCCTGGGCTCAGGACTCTTCCTCCCTTCCTCTCTGTGCAGCCGCGAAGGGCTGACACCTCCCACTGCTCTGTGTCTCGGCAGTGGCCCACTCTCAGCTCGCGCCTGCCAGGACAAGGCATAACAAGCAACCCAGCTCCTAGAGTACTCCCTAGAGTCGGTGATGCTTCTAGTGGCCCTGCGCTCCCTTTCCTGGGGGCTGATTCCCGTCCGTGGTCTGCATAGGTTCAAGCCCTCAGGAAGAGCTCCCCCGCCTCGAACTTACCTTGCTAGATCCCTGGAGATGCTGTCCACTCTAAGGTTCTGGCAGACTGTCTGCACCACAGCTGAAGGTTTCAGCTCATCCAGACGAAGATAGGTGATTTTCTGGGACGTTGTGTTGTCTGCTGCAGCTTTGCAAAAGCCCTCTGTTCTTGCGTAGCCCGGCGCTAAGCTCATGACCATGAAGTAGGAGACATTTCGGAGCACGGGTGACATGATACTCCAGGAGGCAGGGTCGATGAAATGGGCATTGTCGATGACGAATATGCCAAATTCTCCTCCAATGGTCTGAAAAAAAGCAGGATGTTCTGAGGGCAATCCAGTGGAATCCCAAGTATCTTGCAGGGGAGGAGATTGAGCCTCTGTCTCTTGAGAGGATGCTCGGAAGTCTCTCCCCAGCCACTTCCCTGCTCAGAAGCTTACTGACTCTTAATTTCTTTGAGATTTTAAGGTCACACCTAACACCACCTGACCTGCAGAAGGAGGCAGCTTGGGCAAGGGAATGCAGAAGCCATTGCTCCTTGTCCAGGGTACACTTGACAAGAGGAAAGTTATGGGGTGTGTTTGTGGGGCTGCGGGGGGGGGGGGGGGGCGTTCCTCAGGCCCTGAAGGGCGATGGCCCGGGCGTGTGGTCCTCCCACCCGCTCACACTGCTGTGGTGCAGAGCCCGCAGCCAGCAGGCTTGTTTTCCTTCTCTGACCCAGGAGGAAGAAAGGAAGGAGAAATGCTCACCTTCTCTAGCACTTTTGCCCAAGTCGAGTGCAACTCCTTTTTTCTTTCAATTCCACGCATCTCGCGAACCTTGTCCGAAACGGGAAACTGGCCAGAAAAGCAGAGTCAGGGAGGAGCATCGCTCTGGGGCTAGGCACACGAACCCACCAAGCAAGACCGCAGAGCAAACTGCTGGCCTCAGCACCTTACCTCTCCCCAGCACAGGTGCAAGGAGCCACAGTGGGGACTTCACCTGGAGCCTAAAGCAGAGGCCCTCTGCTGAGGGTCGCTGGCAGAGCTGGGGCTTGGGGGTGGGCTGAAGAGCTGGTTCTCTGGCTGTAGGACGCTTGGGCAGACCACTCGCCCAGCACCAGCCTCTCTCCAGTGCCACTTCCAAGGTGCTGAACAAGGCACCGGGCACCACCAGACGCAGCGTGGGACATGAACTCACCCCAGAAAGGGAGCCCCCCAGGGCCCAGGAATGGGAAACCTGTGCTATGACCCCCACGATTCCCAACCCTGAGCTAAGGCACTCCCAGCAGCGCGCCCACACAACATCAGACCCAGAAAAGCTCACGAGAAGGCCTTCTCCAGGGGGCCAGAGAGGCCTCTTGCTCTCACCTCGACAAGGAAAATGTCATTGAGGAGGCAAAAGCTGCTCTCTTCAATTGTCCCGCGGAGCACTGTCTGCAGCGTGCGCTGCCTGGCACCGCACTGTTCACAGTCCTGGAGGCCCAGGGCCCTGGCCATCAGCGTACGGATGGCACAGAAGGACTGCCTCACGTTGACCTCTAGCAGTTCCATGGCAACTACCCTGCCGTGCAAAAGCAAAGGGGACTGAGATCCCCAACAGCCCAAGCCTTCTAAGACAAAAGGGGTGCAGATGCCCTTGGGGGGGGGGGCTCGTCAGCCACTCGTCTCAAAGTGCTTCCCAGAGGAGGCCAAGCTTTTCACTCCTCATACGAGAAAGGGCACAGAGGGGCAGTTGCTGCCAAGCCACCGGGAGAGCCGGGTCCAGACTCTTGCGTCTCCCCAGCGCCGGCCCAGGTCTCGCTACGTCCCCCTGCAGAGGAACTCACGGGGCTAAGGGGCAAGGATGGAGCAAGTGGCGGGTTTGCCTTTGGGCTCCAGACCTTAGCAGCCTGCTTCCCAGACCACAGGAAGGCTTTTCTGCCCCAGTGCTCCTTCTGGGAAACAGGCAGAGGGCAAGCAGGGCTTCCGAGACAGGCCACCCTGCTGTCTGTTGGGTCTGGAGGCAGATGAAAAGCATTGGGCTTGGGCTCTTTCTTTCTATCTGTGCCTGGCCCAGAAGTGAAGGAGGAAAGGGCATGGCTCAAGAAGCCACCTCCAACTCCCCAGAGATGTAGAGGCGGGAGCAGAGCATGCAGGTGCTCCTAGGGAGGCTTTCTCGAGAGGCTGCAGTCCAAGGGCCAGGCGCACCGGCAGAGGGGACGGAATGTTCTATGCCTGCCAGGTGATGGGCAGGGGCAGCGTCCCAAAGCTAGAGGTCAAAAACCTGTACCTGTGGCCAGCAGCCTGGCCTAAATAGGCCAGTTCGGTAAGTAAGTGGCTCTTTCCGGAGCCCATCGTGCCCTCAAATGCCAGGATGTGCCTTTGTCCTAAGTCCTCATAGGCTTTCAAGCAGCTGCCAAAGAGGTCAATCTCCTTCTCCCGACCTGTGAAGACAAACAAGAAAACCAGCTGCTGGGTGTGCTGAAAAGCAGAGAGATGTCACTTTGGCTGGCACCCGCCACCGCAGTTCCCTGTCCCGCCACCACTTCCACCAGCCTGCCTACAGCCAGGCCCCCTTCCTGCCCTCTCATCCCAGCTTTTTTACCTCTGCCTTCCTCAGAGCGGGAGGGGGCCCGCCTGCCCCACAGCGCAGCTCCTATGCCTTCTTCCCCGTCCCACCACCCTCTGCCCTCCCACAGGCACAGAGGTTCAGCTGGCCCCATGCAACTCCCCGCAGTGATCCAGCACAAGACTGGAAGAGATGATGCGAGTCGCTGCAGCATCTCCTTGCGGTAGCATGAGCCACAGGGCACTTCCTGGTAGCCGAGGCAGCATCTTCAGTGTCTTTTGGCTGGGCTAGAGTGAATTTTCTTCAGTGATAGCTCCTACGGTGCTCTGGTTTGGATTTGTGACCAGACACGGCTGTTGCTAACACAGCGCTGTTTCGGTTATTGCTGAAGAGTGCTTGCACAGCGTCAAGGCCTTTACCATTTCTGACGCCGCC
This sequence comes from Harpia harpyja, assembly GCF_026419915.1. Taxonomy (NCBI): domain Eukaryota; kingdom Metazoa; phylum Chordata; class Aves; order Accipitriformes; family Accipitridae; genus Harpia; species Harpia harpyja. The sequence continues at coordinate 112,907 of NW_026293185.1, forward strand.
CCGCCAGCGAGCAGGCTGGGGGCGCACAAGAAGCTGGGAGGGGGCACAGCCACGACAGCTGACCCCAACTGCCCAAAGGCCTATTCCATACCATATGATGCGGTGCTTGGCAAGAAGAGCTGGGGGAAAGAGGGAGGAAGGGGGGACGTTTGGAGTTAAGGCGTTTGTCTTCCCAAGTCACCGTTACGCATGATGCAGCCCCGCTTTCCTGGAAATGGCTAGACACCTGCCTGCCGATGGGAAGCAGGGAACGAATGCCTGATTCGGCCTTGCATGCTTGCACAGCTTTTGCTTTACCTATTAAGCTGTGTGTGTCTCAGCCCAGCACTGTTCTCACTTTTACCCTTCCGATTCTCTTCCCCATCCCACTGGGGGAGCGAGTGGCTCTGTGGGGCTGAGCTGCCTCTCGGGGTTAACCTGTAACAGGGCCCAAAACCTCCAGCAAGACACCGAGTGATTAAAGGCACCCCGTGTGTCCTGACGTTTCCATGTCTACGCCCAGATGATGCCAAGAAAGGATCTCTGAGGAGTACAAGGGGGAGAACCCACCACCGGAACTCTCCGTCAGTCTGGCAGAAGGCAATCTCTTTCCTGATCCCAAAGACATAGCCCCCAGGTGTGAGCAGCTCCGTAGCTGAAAGGTACCTTCGTACCAGGTCTGGAGCACGGCAAGGCAGCACCAGGCACCTCACCCTGCTTTCCACCCCAAAGAGATCAACCAAGTAGGGGCCAAGAGAGGCCGCACTTCCTTAGGGCCGCTGCAGGCAACACCATCCCCGGCAAAAGCTTCTCCCTTCCCAGCATGGCACTAAAAGTTACCGAGGGGAAGAAACTGGGCTTCAGAAGAGCAAGGCATTCTCCACCTACCCAGTAAGGGGGCGTACTCTGACCTCTTCTTGGCAAGACCCATGCCAAATATGCTAGAAGCAGGGGAAAAGAAAACACAGGTCAATTAGCTGGTGAGAAGCCAGGGGACACAGAGAAGCAGCCTGGCGTAGAGGGGCAGGATGTGCTCCTCGTGCACCTGCTTTTCTTCCGAGCAGCATGTTTTCCCCTGTATGCACCCCCACCCATAGTTCAAGCTGCACGCTAGGACAGCTTCAAGCATAAAGAAGCCCAACGGCCATGGCAGGACAGGAGAACGTATCAAGAGTCCACCACCAGAGGCCAAACCAAGAGACATCGGAGACATGTGAAAGGAGCCAGGGCGTGCTGTTGGCTAGCACACGCTGGCAAAGAGAAACAAGTGTCTTGCAAAGGAGGACTTGTGTCACTCAACGGGTTGGGATGCCAAGCACCTTAGCACCTTTGGCTCAAGTCCTCCTGTAGTTTCCAAGAGATGGCAATGTTAACATTCAAACCGTCATCCAAAGAGAAGGTCAAATCCTGGCCCAGAGGAAGAGCTGACATTTCAGCAGGAAGACATGAGGAAGAGTGTCCCCATGGTCAACACTTCCCCATGGGAAACAGGCTGGCCCAAAGCTTCCTGCTCGGAAGCAGCCGGGACAAAAACCTCCTTGGGTCAGCATTACCAGGGCACGTGGTGGAGCAAGCACAGTTGAAAGCCATTTGGACAGAGCCTGCAAGGCCAGGTTGTGTCTGCCAAGACAGGCAAACCTTCCCCATCCCTGTGGCTTCACTCCCGCTCTCTTAGCAGCAGGAGACAGCAGGGGAGAGAGGCAAAAAGCCTCCCGCGCCAGGGCTTCTCACCGTCTCAGCCACAGGCAAGGGAGACCAGCTTGGTCTCTCTCTGCCTAATTCCTCTCTGCTGGCCAAGGCTGCACCCTTGATGCCACAATCCCCTCATCCAGCCCTCTCAGAGGTCACTCACCTCTTCTTGGTGATCCCCACATATTGATAGACAGTGCCAGGACGACTGAGGCCTTTCATCTTTCTCTCCGGCAGCTCCTTGAAGTAGTAAGGGGGCAGCCGAGAGGAGGCGTAGGTCACTGCATCACAGGACACCAGCCCAGGGTAGTGCACCATCATCCGGGCTGCCAAATTCACCTTGTGGCCAAGGACTGCCAGAGAGAGAGAGAGCGCGCGTGCGTTGACATCTCCGTGCGACCTGCCCCGTGGCGCCCTTCCAGGCCAATGGCTGCCTCACCTCCAGCACAGGCCAACCCCACAGCGGGATCAGCAGAACCCAGGGGAACAAACGGCCACACAGCCCATTCTCCTGCCACGGGCCAGGACCCGCACTGCCTGGGCCGCTCCTGACCGGCTGCTGGGAAAGCCCTCTCCCAGCCCGCCTTCCTCTTCCAGAGTGCTATGCTTAAGCAGGCCCACGCCAGCCTCCCGCGCCTCAGACGCACGCCTCCTACCTGTGTATTCATGCCTCAGAGGGTGGCCGGTGACTCCGCAGAACACCGTCCCACTGGTAACTGCAACAGACACCGCCCTGGCACACAGGGAAACAGCGCAGCTTCAGCAGCGCCCCAGGCGCAGTCCTGCCCGCCCAGATTCATCCCTTCCCGCACCTCCCCTCAGCGCTAGCCTGGGCCACCCGCCATCCTGTCCGGCCAGCGTGGGTCTTGGGGACGTGGAGAGCTCAGGGGCGCAACATACCCATGTTGCAAGGGACAAAGGACAGGGGTAGAGCGCACGTGGGATGTTTTGGACGCTTCCCCTGAGGCCACATTCCCTGAGCTGCAACCTGCAGAAGGCCACAGCCCTCTCGTGAGCAAAGAGGGAGGGAAGAAGGCACCCATGATGTCACTGCCTGCGATGGCAGCAACCTGAGATCAGGTGGCTGGACCCCATCCCGTTCGTGGGCCAGTCGCCCAGAAGGGCCTGCCTCTGGCACCAAGGAGCCTCTCGCCCTTGCAAGGGCTCGTTCCAGCACGGTGGCTAGCAGGGTGTGCTTGGAGGGACTCCGCCTGGCTGCCGAGGGCTAAGCCCGGGGCTCGCCTGCCACCTCTCAGGGCACTGGCCTCCTTCCTCCCAGGGACGAGGCAGAGCAAGCTAGAAGACGCGTCTCTTTCTGGGAAGCCCCCTTGCACCATCCCAGGCAGCATGCACCCCCACCACACGCTCACTTTGTTTCCATGAGCATGGTGGAGCAGGAATTGAAGATCTGAATAGCACTCTGCAAGGCATGAATGCTCTCGTAGGGCAGCTTTTCTCCGCCGAGGCCAAACACACAGAGGAACGTGCAGCCCTGCCAAGGACAGATGCAGCACATCTTGCTACAGTGCCTAAGAGGGAGCCTCTCCCTCTTGCTCACCGCCCACCCTCTCAGGGTGGGGGGAAGCGATTGCTCCCACACACTCACTTTATCAAACAGGACGATTTTGTTGATTTCGCCTTTGTGAGGACAGAGGATTTCCAGCATCATCCTGCTGGCATCGTGGACGACGGTGTGGACGGCCGCTGCGTTGATACCTGCAGTCAACTGCAGTTGGACGAAGAGGCTGGTGACTGGCCGTAGCTCAGAGAAGAGGTCCAGCGGCACTCTGTCATCAAGCTGGAAGACAAGAGCACGATGGCTTCACCAGCCTGCTCTCCCGGGGGCTTACTCCCCATACCAGATACCGAGGGAGAGCAGGCATACTGGCAATAGCAGGTACTACCCGAGGAAGGGCTAAATCCTCCTCTCGGTGCAAATGGCGGGCAGGCTGCCCAGCCTGTGGCAGGCGGATACCGAATCGTTAACGCAAATGACAAAGGAGAGAAAGTTGCTCCGGTAACACCCCATCCTGGGACAGGTATGGACATGAGGGGCGACCCGCAGGGATGCTCTGGGGACTTCCTTTATCCCACTGTCACTGTCAACCTCCCCTTTATCCCACTGTCACGACCGCAGCACATCCAGAACCATACCCACAGAAAAGACAGACAGACAGAAGTCTGCCTCCCACCACCCGTATCTCTCTGAGAACAACACACGCAATGGTGCAGCACCAGTGCCCCCTGGCTCAGTTTCCCCGCGTTGTCGTCTCAGGGTGCGTTTTCTTCTGTTTGTCTGTTCTCGTGAGAACTCCATCTCTGCAATGCACCACTTCTTCTGCCCTCCAAAAATGCAGCCCCCAGCAGTGGCGGCCTGGACGTACCTTCCTGAGAGCAGCTTCTGATATGTACTTGCTAAGCATGTCGTGCGCATTAGGGCCGCTGGGCAGGGGAAGAGCGGGCCTCATGGCACCTGAGGAGAGAAAAAGCAGGTGGTTGCTGGGAGGATGGGACTACGAGGTGTCGGAAAGCAGGGGCTGGCACTGGAAATGGGGGAGAAAGAGTCTTCTGCGTTTGCTCATGTTGCCACCTCCAGATGCTCACGGCAGTGCTGTCCCCTGGAGGGAGAAGGCAGCCGCAGCCACTGCCCCAGCTGATGCACAGGAGGGCCAAAAGCATGAGTGCTAACCGAAAGGAGGAAGAGGGCGGGGGTGGTTCCTCTCTGGCCCCTGAAGCAGCCAGGCCCCACCTTTCCAGGCAATCCGCGAACAAGGTGAAGTTGGCACTCACCTTCCCCTTCCAAGCGGCGGCTCCTTGGGTGTTGCACAAGCTCGCGTAAAGCGTCTTGGCATTCTGACCAAGACATCCGATCCATGCCTGTAACCTGAAGACACACAGCGTGAAGGCACTGCCACTGGCCTCCCCAGGAGTCCCAGGGGACAAAGCCCGCCCTCCACCGTCACTGCCCAGCAAAGGGGAGAACAAGCCCACCTGGCTGGATGGGACAGCAGTGCTTCCTCAGAAGCACCGGAGCTGGGCAGGCATCATCCAAGCATCCCCCAGCTGTCAACCACAGCGCCATGACCCACAGAGGACATTGCTGGTGGGGCCAAAACCCTCCCAGTGCCTCCCGACCCCTCAAACCAAGCAAGCCCAGCCCACCGTTACCCCTGAGATGGAAGGACAAGAGCTTCAGCTGCCTACCCACTTCCACAGCCCCAACTCTCTCCACATCCAGCTCCTCAGCCTTCTGACACCTCCCTCCTTCATGTCCAGGTCTGGGTCCTCAAAATGGCTCTACAGGCCATCCCATCCACCTACCTTCACAGCTCTTTTGCCTGCAAGGCGCCTGGTCCTGAGCCGGTGCTGCTCACAGAGCTCCCAGGAGGTGGCCGAGAGGATTACTTCACCTGCATTCGCAAGCTCTTCGGCCTCACGAACTTCATCCAGGGCCTGGCCACAGATCAAGAAGTACTGCCGCCTCCTGTCTCCGACTAGCAGGAGGTCCATGGGCCCTGCAGAGATCCCTGGTGAGAGAGAGAGGGAGAAGCAGCACTGACACAGGGAAGATTTGGAGCTCTACAGCCCCCAGCATCTCAGCTGTTCAGAACCTAATCTGAAGCCCAGTGGGGAGGGCATTATGGAAGGGGAGGGCATCCTCCATCCTCCTCAGGGGCATACTGACACAGGTCCCTGAAATGGGTGTCTAGAAAGAGGCAGTGTGTTGAGAGTGCCGGCTGTCTTAGCCAGCTGCCTGCCCAGAAGCCCAGCAGCCTGCCCAGAAGCCCAGCAAACCAGGCGGGCTTGGTCACTGCCTGCTCCACCAACATGCAGGCAGGTTGTAGCTGTCTGCTTGAGAACACACGACAGCCTGCCAAAGCCCTTCCCAGAGCCATGTGCAAAGCAGCTCCCCTTTGCTCTTTGTGAGAGGCAGGGGAGAATCCAGCAGGGCAAAGGATGCAGAGCTGCCCCCACCTGAAAAAATGGAAAGATAACTACCTCCCACAGACATCTGTGCTAAATCAGACATTCAAGGACCCTCATACTTGATCTGACGCCCGCTTTGCCTTTAAGCTTCCTCTGCAGCTGCAAACGCACGCAAACCCAGCAGGCCTGGTCTCCCATCCCCGCCCAGACTACGGCTGGCCCCTTAAATGCTCGCAGGAGATGCTTTCCTTTGGCACTAGCCCCAGTACGGATCCCCCCATTCCCTGCCAGCGAGAAGCACCCCGTGCCACAGCGCCCGTACCTATCTTCAGTCGGACCTTCTGACCCACGTGCGTGTCACGATTCCCATACTTCCTCTGGATCTGCCGGCTACATTGCAGCACCAGGCTGATGGTCTTAGCCAGCTCCTGGGATGGTGCTCTCCACAGCACCAGCACAGCATCCCCTGGGGAAAGTGAGGGAAAGGTAAAGGCTCTGCTGAGACCTGACTCTCCCCGACCTACGCTCAGCGGCAGGGACAGCAGAAACCGGCTGACGTGCTGAGGAAGATGGGCCCGTGGGAGGGCATCGTCCTGGAGGGCCAAACCCTGGGCACCGGCACACCGCTCCTCTCCCGGGCCAGCCACGGCGGCCGACAGCCGGCAGCGGTGGCACCCCCTGCCCCGAGCGCTCCTCTGCAGCTGCAGCACACCAGGGCCGCCTCCTCCCCTCGCAGCCTGGCAGCCCGAGCTCCGCCACCACCAGGGCCTCCCTGCCCCTCACCACCCCCCCGACACACACCTTTGGCTGTGCTTTCTAGGGGGTCTCCTCCTCTCAGTGCTTCCTTGCCCCCACCCCCAGCCCAGGGTCCTACCAGCAGGGGCAGAATGAGGGAGGCCACAGCCCTTGCCAAAGCCAAACCGGAGGCAGGCAGGCCCAGGGAGAAAGAGAAGCCTGGAGAAAGGGCACTGCACGGGGGGGGCGTGAGTGGCCAGGAAGCTGGCTCAAGGTGCTGCACAGAGCCTCTTGAGAAGGAGAGCACAGCAAACGGCCGCCACAGCGCTTAAATGCCGCAGGTCAGCACACGTGGGCATCGTCGTCCTGCGTACATACCAGCAAACTTAAAGATGTCTCCTCCAAAAATCAGCATCTCTGCAGACAGAGAGAAGGAAAGGAAGAGTCATGTGGGCACCTTCTTCCAGAAGCCACAGAGCAAGCCCCTCTACCCCGAGAGGAGCACCCAGGTGAGGGTGCACCGTGGGGCACAGCTCAGGAAAGCACCGCTCTGGCCTGCCTCCCAGGCTCACAGGGGCCACAGCCCTGGTACGTGCACAGCAGGCAGGGAGGCAGGGCTGCGAGCTGCCACCAGATCTCAGAAAGGTGGAGGCTGGAAGGGACCTCTGGGGTCCATCTGGTCCAACCCTGCTGCTCAAGCAGGGCTGCACAGAGCCAGCTGCCCAGGACGGTGGCTAGATCATTTTTTCAGAGCTCTAACGAGGGAGACTCCACAAGCTGCCTGGGCAACCTGTGCCAGCGCTCAGTCACCCTCACACTCTAAAAGTCTTTCCTGACGTACAGAGGGAACGGCCTGTGTTTCAGTGCATGCCTGGGGTGTGGCCTCTGCTCCTCACACTGGGCAGCACTGGAAAGAGCCTGGCTCTGTCCTCATTGCACCCTCCCTTCAGGTTTTAGACACATTACTAAGATCACTCCCCAAGCCTTCTCTTCTCTAGGCTAAACAGTCCCAGCTCTCTCAGCCTTTCCTCGTAGGAGAGATGCTCCAGACCCTTCATCATCTTTGAGGACTCTCTTGCTTTGCTCTACAGGTGCTGCCAAAGAGGTGGCCACAATGTGCTCACGGTCAGCTTAGAAGGGTCAAGATGTCCCCCGTGAAAAGGGGCTCGTGAGGGTGTCACAGACACACACACACACACACACACGTATATCAGCGCCAGCATCCTCAGGTCACTCGCATGCTGGCACTTGCTGGATGCCCCCATCCTGCTCTGGGCACTAATGCATCACCGAGCCGGGTGTTCATGCCAGAAGCACAGAGGAAGCTGCTGAGAAAGCGGGTGCCTCCTCGGCCACAGTGGGGAGCAGAAAGGACCTGTGCCGGTCTTGATTCACCAGGACACCCTGGCTGCTCTTGCTGTTCCTGCAGGCCACAGAAAGCCCCAGCCCTTGCACGGAGGCAGGACCAGGCTGCCCAGCATGTCCACCTCCACCCTCCATGAGCAGCCTCACGGCCCGCTGCCAGACAGTCCCGCGGCACGGCTCTTACCCTCCAAAATGTCACACAGGTAGTCATTGAGGGTTTGCGCCAGCTCATCAGTGCCTCTGTCTGGGCCGCTCCTCTGGATGAATTTCTCTGACAAAGCAGTGAAACCTGTAACAGGGACACCCAGAAGTCAGGAAATGCCCACGTGGGCCAAAGGACCCGGCAGCCAGTTCCATGCTGCCCGGCCCGAGAACCTGTAGGTCACACCTTCCCACGCGCTGGCTCAGTGCTGGCGGTGGCAGCGGTTGACCGCCCAACATAACCCGTCCCCCTCTCTTTGGGCATCCCAGCAGAAGACCTCAGCAGTGACAAGACGGCCACTCTGTCTGAGGAGCCGGGGCAGGGCTCCAAAGGGCCTAGTGTGGCCCAAAAAGGCTCCTGTCCGTGGTTGCTCCTCCCTGCTCCCCCCACCTGAAATATCCGCAAAGAGCAGCACTCCGTGGACAGTCTGAATGGGATTGTCACTCCTGAGACAGTCCTCAACAATGAGACTGGGGAGGAAAGCTGCTGCTTTCTCCAGCTGTGAGTGGTAATGGTTCCTCTCCCAGGCAGAAGCCATCATCAGCGCCCTGTGGCACACGGGGTACCTCAGGAGAAGATGGCCGTGCCCAGCTGGGAGGACGAGGACCTCACCACACAGTGCGACTTGCACACTGAGCCCGGGGCCTCTGTGCGCGACAACTGGCCCTCCGCCCTCACGGCGGTGGTCACAATCACCCGGCAGTGACCTCCTCCGTAGGTCATCACTTACTTACCCATCCTCTGTCCTCAAGCAACACAATCAGCTAGCAGCGACATCCTCTGTATGTCATCGCCTGCTGAGCAGCTGCTGCCGTGGCCCAGTCTCCCTCCTTGACGCTGAGCCGCTGACTCGGAGGCAGCCAGCGCCACCCCACTTCTTGGAGGACAGTGCCGAAGGGAGGCTTGCGCAGCGACCCGTTGCTGAATTTGCAGCGACCTAACTAAGGCCTTGCACCCTAAGAATGGGTCTTTGGAGGCTCCAAATGAGGCTTCGTACCCTAAAGGAGGAGTTTGGCCCCTAAAACGAGGCTTCGGGCCCTCCAGATGAGCATTTGGACCCTCCAAATTGCAGACTGGATCCTAAAAAGGAGGCTTTGGAAGCTACAAAATGAGGCTTGGGGCTCTAAAAGTGGGGGTTGTACTGTAAAAGGGGGGGGTGGACCTTAAAAATGGGTATTTGGACCCTTGAAATGTGGCTTCAGGACCCTAAAGATAAAGGGCTGGATTGTAAAAATGATTCTTTGGACCTTGAAAATGAGGCATTGGGCCCTGAAAATCAGGTTCGGACCCTCAAAATTTGAGTGTAGAGACAAGGTTGTGGACACCAAAATGAGGCTCTGGAGCTTCTAAATAAAGCTTTGGACCACCAAAATGAGGATTTCTTAACAAAAATAAGAGTTGGGACCCTAAAATGAGTATTTGGACACTCAAAATGAGGCTTTGGGACTGAAAAATGTGTATTCGGGCCTTATAAACGAAGCTTTGAACTCTACAAAGTGGCTTTCAGTCCTAAAAATGAAGGTTTGAAACCTAAAAATGAGGCATACTACCCTAAAAGAGAGATTAAAACCCTAAAAATGAGTCCCTGGGCTCCAAAAGTGAGGCTTTGGACCATAAGAAGGAGGTTTTCAACCCTGGAATTGAAGTTTTGGACTCTAAAACTGAGGCTTTGGGCCCTAAAAGAGGGGTTTGGAGCCTAAACATGAGGGCTTGGAAACTCAGGATGCAGCTTGGACCCTCAAAGCAACCGGCTGGATCCTAAAAGCGATGCTGCTCTATAAAAATGAGATACCTGCTCCTGTGCATGTGGCACCCCTGGTCCTGGTCCTGGCCCTGCTCCCTCCCTTGCCCCAGCTGCCCCTGGCCCACCTCTCACCTGTTTCTCCTGAGGCCGCTCAGCCTCTGCCCTCTCCGGCAGAGGAATTTGGCCACAGGTGACATCACAAGCATCTGCACAAGCCAGGTTCCTGGGCCTGCCCTGTTGGCAGTGACATAAACACCACCACAAGATCCTAAAAATGAAACTGTGGCTTCTTAAAAAAAGGCCATGGGTAATGAAAGACAGGTTTGGACCCTCCAAAGGAGGATTTCAGCCCTCAAAAGCAGGCTTTGTCACTGCAAAGAATGGGGGAGATGCTACAAATACGCTTTGGACCCTGACAACAAGGTGAACCTATTGGTTCCTCTGTGGCCCCCCGAAATGAAGCTTTGATGCCAAATACAGGGCTTTGAGCACTACATTTGAGGCTCAGAGCTGTGAAAGACGGGTTTGGACTCTCTGAATGAGGGTCAAGGCCTTAAGAATGGGACTTTGGTCCCTAGAAATGGTGCTTTAGAAATGAAAATGAGGCTTTGAACCCTGAAATTAGGTTTGGGGCCCTCCAAGGATGCTTTGGTACCAAAACCTGAGGCTTTGCACCCTAAAAATGGGTCTTTGGATGCTCAAAATGAGGCTTTGGGCCCTTAAAATTGCAGACCGAATCCTAAAAATGAGCCTATGGTCCATGAAAAGGAGGATTTCGTCCCTAAAAAAGAGGCTTTGGAAGCTAAAAATGAGGCTTTGGGCCTGAAATGAAGCCTTTGGACTCTCCAAACAGGGCTTGGCACCTTCATAATCAGACTTGAAGAAATCGTTACTCACAGCATTTAGTCCTCATCACGACCATCACTCTTCTTAGCAACAGAGGGGAAAGCTCTGGATGACAAAGGATATCAGGATGCGCTCCAGAAAGAAAAGATCAGTGCAAGAAGATCCCCATCACCTAACTGCAAAGGAATAATTCTAGCTCAGTGAAATGGGTACCCAAAATGAAACACACGGAACAGCATCCATCATTGAAACTCTTTCAGTGTCAGTTTTAACTGCTGCAGATCTGCAGGCAGACAAACTTACTGTCACTGTCACAGGGCCCCAAAAGGAGTACTAATTAGCAAACAGAAACTCTACCCATAGCCCATCTCTATCTAGCCTTTAAAGGTAAAACAGCTCAGCCTACAGCTCTGAAGGTATAGACCAGTCCACACTTACATCCTGGGTCTACCTGCTCCACGATCTGTCTAGAAACTGAAATCACAACCACCTTTGAAAGAGGAGGGAACCTGGGGGGAAGGGGGTTGAAAGGAAGACATTGGTGGAAAAAAGGAAAAGCGTAGGCACGCAATTCAAAATGGAAGGAGCCAAGTTATCCCAAAGACCAGCTCAGGCCGACTCGCTTTTGCTGGCAAAAAGCTGTGCAGCTTGGAGGAAAAAAAGCAGACTTTGGTGCTGGGATGCACACAGAGTTCAGATCTGAAACAGCAGAAAAACCTTGTCAGGGCTCCTTTCCACCGTCCTCCTACCTGGGTGCATGCTGCAACCTCCTTGTTTCCCTGAAGTCCTCCCAGACTAACAGGGACGTGGCATCTGTCCAGTCCACGTGCCACGACGAAGAAGCAGTTCTGATCGTGGAGCGGGTAGCAGATAACTGCATCTGCAGAAGCAAAGGGGCAGCCACGCCTCAGCTTCCGAGATGCCCAAAGCTGCCCCAGGAGCCCTCGGTGCCCCAGCATTTGCTTGGCCCTGAAGCCCCAGGCACAGAAGGGAAGGACAGTGGTCAGCCCCTGTGGGGAGAGGGACGGGGCTCCGTCCTTCCTTCTGGCCGCAGGAGGATGCCCTGGGCCACGCCAGGACAGGGTGTCTCTCCTCCTCAGCCCCAGGGGAAGGCGAGGCCTGAGGAAGGCCCCGGGTGCTGGGCTCAGCACGGGCGGTGTGACCGGGGCCAGAGCCCTGTCTCCTGCCGGGTGCCGGCCTGGCCGAGGCCAGCGGCTCCCGTCACGCAGCTCCTCCCGCCCGGGGCTGTGGCTGGAGCCCAGACAGAGCCGCCTTTTGGGAAAGACTTGCCGATCCAGAGCGAATCCAGAGCAGATCCCCTCCTGTCCTCTCACGTCCCCTCCCTGAGGGGGCCCAGACCCCACGAGCAGACCGAGGGAGGGCAGACCTGCGCACACACCTTGCGCTGCTGAGAGAACAGCTCCAGGTGAAATGGCCCCTCTTGCAGGCCGTCTCTCCGCAGGCCCAGTGTCCCGGCTGGCTGAGGAGCAGCTGCCCTGGCGGGGGGCAGCTGGCGCAGGGCAGCTCTGTGAGGAGAGGCCCGGGCTGCCCCTGCCCGCCCGGCAACAGCTGCGCCATTGGCCACGGCGGAGCCAATCAGCGGAGCCGGTGTTGGCCTGTCAGTCACTGCCGACCTGGGGCGGGGCCGGAGGGGGCAGAGGCGGAGTGGCCTGAGGAGAAGTGGGGGAGAGACGGGGTGGGGCAGCCGGGGCGAGGGGGGGACCAGGGCCAAGGCCAAGGCCAAGGCCAGGCCCAGGGCAGGGGCAGGGGCAGTTGCAGGGGCAGTTGCAGGGGCAGGGGCAGGGGCAGGGGCAGGTGGTCTCGCCGTGTGGACGGGCCCGGGGGAGACCTGGAGACCTCATCACCCGTGGGCCCTGCCGTGGCCCAGCTCACCAGCCCTGGGCCCGAGTGCTCAGCCCCAGGAACAACCCCAGCACCAGGGTCAGAGCAGCTCCTGCTGCTGCCCCGAGGGTCGCCAGCCCCGAGCCAGCGTGCAGGTATCTGAGCTGGGATGAGGTGGAAGTGGCGCGCGCAACAAACTTTGCAACTCGGAGAGTGAGTTCTAAAGCAGGCGTGTTTATTTCAGCGCTGGGTACACGGGGGATCGCTCCACCTATCGTGCACGCCGTAAAGCTCGTTAGTGAAGTTTAAAGACATGTGTGATATAAATATTCATCATATTTCCAGGAAACCTTATTCATTACATTTCCGAGAAATAATTAACGTATGCAAATGCCCTTCGCGCAGTCGCAGTTGTTGCCTTGGGTGGTCGTCGGGTGTTCTTCGGGGGTCTTATCATCCTCTTCCTTGCTTAAGCGTTCTTTACCCTTTTCAATATTTCCATATTAAACTTCTGTTTTTCCTTTGTTCTTCTTGTATCTTTCATGCCAAGTAATCTTTGACCTCCAAAAGTGCTGTTCTCATGCCAACAAACCACCCCTTATCTTCTTACTTGCATGCTTAGTTTCCCTCGTCCTTGAGTCCATATGTCTGTTTTCCTGCGTTCTCACAAATCTATCTACACATCCTTTAATTACTTTTGAGTTACAGGATGTCTTATCTCGTTAAAGGAAACCATACATTCTGCTTATACCTACTTATTGCTTACAAACTACAAAATATAATTGACATCTGGAATATCTCTCAACTACCATCTATCAGAAGAGACTGGAAAACAATTCATGGAGAGGAGGCGATGGAAGAAGGTACAGTGTATGTGGCACCTGGGATTAACTGGCACCCTCTGTTTCCTATCTGGGTCAGTACTGTACTTGCAGATGTGTTGTCCCACAAGCGGGGGTCGGTACCCGGTGTGCAGTAAGCCAATCTTAGACGCAGAGCCGAGAAATTTGTTTCTTTCATGTCTGCGCAGAGATGGGTGCTGGGGGGTAAATCCACAAAGCTGGCACACCACACCAAAGAAGAACAATGTATTTATTCTGTTACAGGATTAGTAAAAAAACACCTAAATTTACATTCATTGGTTAGTAGTCGCCATCTCATCTACTGTTGGCCAGTTATATTTAAATTAGCCTCACTTGCTATGTAAACTAGCACGCATCCTCCTTGCAAGTGGCGGGGGGCAAGTTCTTCCAGCCTTGAATTGAGTCGGTGGTTGTGATCTCCCCCTGCTGCCTTTACTTTTCCCCTAGCTCATGGTTCTTTGGCGATCATCCCGTGCCTTCTGGAGCAGGATGTTTCCTTTTTGTCAGTGTTTAGTTCCTTCTTCAAGGGTACAGTCCTTAGCAAAGCATGCGTAATTTATACAAAATAATCAGGCTTGCATAGTGAAGCTATGGAGTAATTGTCCTCCTTAAAGGCCAATGTATCATGTTTAACCCTGAACTGAGCAGTATCACCATGGCTAGGCCGTAACTCAAACGCATGACCGCACATGGACTGAGCCCCAGTTGCGAGCAGAAATTGGTGTTACTAATCCTGAGTGACAGAGGGCTGTTGCTGCTCTCTCTTCCCTGGTGTGAGCCGAGTGCGTGACTGCCCTGCCTGCTCCTGCCTCGGTGCTTTGGGAACTGGGGTGAAAAGCAAAGAGAGACTCGTGTAGTTACGGGATCTCTTGAGGTGTGCTGGGTTTGCTTTGCTAATCACTTGTGTAACGTTTCCTGGGCTATTCGCTAGATATGTGCATAGAGAGGCAAATTAAGCCATGAACTGGCTTTCCAATTAAAGGTTTCCTCTTACAATAAAACATGCTTCCATTTTCTCATGGGTAACAGCCTGAAAGATAGAAGCTGAAGCAGCATGTGCCTCTTGTGCAAATAGGTGACAACAGATGGTTGTATTCAGTTGATCCTTAGTTCCTGTGTAGGAAAATTGGCCATTAATTTAATCTTTGTGTATAGGCAGGGCCTTGCTAATGTCACTAGGTAGGCGGCAAGTAGGTGGATGTCCGGTTTTCTGCATATTTGTGACTGATCTTTGTTGCTTCTTTTGATGAGGAAAGTCTTGCTATGTATTCCCAAGGAATGAAAGAATTTCAAAGAACTGATGAAGAAAGAGCTGCCAATCAAGATGGGAGTGTTAGGTTTCAAATTTTCTCGACTGTGTTCTACCCAAAAGCCTGGTCTTAAACAATCAAAATGAGCTGGACCACTGGGTATTTGTCATCCCTGTGCAATTCTGTATCGCTACGGACTTTACCAGCCATGGTGGTGGACTCCGGACCTGTCCTGTAGTGAGGTCAAAGAGGGTATTCAGAAAAAAAAAGGGTACTTTTCCAAAAGGCTTACAAGACAGAAGGCAACAGCTGCTGTAGACAGGTGGGAATACACAGGAACGGGCAGTCTCACTCAGAATGAGGAACAGTGATGTGGGTACAGCTGTAGTGTAACAGTTTTCATGGCCTTGAGCAGCACAGCAGGAATTTTCAGGCAGCATGGCCAGGGTAGGGGTGTGTGAACAGCTCCTCCCAAGCGTGGAGATGGGCAGGGGAGAGGACGGTGCTGTTCGTGTTGGCGCGCAGCAGGGGACAGTTGGTAGAGGCTGCTCTCAGGACATATAATTAAGAGCTGTCATCTTGGTACTCAGTGGGAAATAACACGTTCCCAAAATAACAAGACATGACTTTCTGCAGTAGCCATTTTTCTAGGAGCTGCATCAGAGCTAAGGCAGATGAGAGAGTCTTGCCTGCTATTAGTCACTGAAGCTGATGACAAGTCACCCAGCAGTTTTGGCAAGGACAGAACAAGATCGATACGTATGTGGCTGTGTGCTAATTGCCTTCAGGTTTTGCAGGTTGTAGGTTTGGCAGGACCAATTGTGTCGTTAACGTGATGGTAACAGCAAAACCTGTAGGCATCTGTGTGGGGTATTTTGGATTTTATACGATTTGCAAGAGTACTTGAACAGTTTAATGTTATGCTGAGGTACGGTAGCTATAGTGCGATCAGAAGAAAGGGGAGGGAAGGAAGATGAGGATGGCAAAGATGCTCAAAAGCGTTAGAATCTTTGACAGCGGAAACGTGTCATTAACAGTTTATATGAACAGTTTTCCTTCAATGTACTGTTCTTTTCCAAGATTTACAGAGGACGTTTTGCTATTCCCATATCAGAACTCAGTGATTTTCCGTTAAAGCTCTCCACTGAGATATAAAAAAATAAATAAAAAAAAAAGACCAATGTGTCCTGGAAAGAAGAGTAATTACCCAGACTCGATAGTCTTACTCTTGTGGTTTTCCATTCTCCTTAAGCAGCAGGTGTGTGCTTTTTTGCTTGTGCTGGGGTATGATTAAAAAAAAAAAAAAAAAGAAAACCCCTTGAAACTTCCTCTGAAATTAGAGGTGGGTGCGACACATCACCTCCTCTGCCTTTTCCGCGATCCTGCATCATCTTAAAATTGTTTGTATCATTATTCTAAATACTTTGCTTTCACTAGAGCCAAGACGACCTAAGATTTTTGTTTTCTGGCCAGTCATCTCCTGTCAGGCAGAGATATCCATGTAGACGTGCTTGGTCACAGAGGCCTTGCTGCAAAAGGACTAAAGGGTAGGTGCATGGTTAGTGATGGTTCTCCCTTATCAACAGTGAACGATGCTTTAGAGGGGTTTCAGATTGGTGGTAATTACAGAATAATTGTATGATTATTACTGCGCTAGTCTGAGGGTATAAGAGAAGGAAAGATTTGGGAGGGAGCGGATACTTTTTATTAGCCATTAGATTTTTTCCAGCATGGTGTTTGTTGGTCACTGACAAGATGATCAAGGAGGTGGTGGCTGAGATTCTGTAGTGGAAATTCTTTTGTTCTGGAATTGAAGCCAAAATCGCCCTCTGACAGTCTTTGACTACTTAATCTGGAAGTATATGCTTTCTTTTCTCAAACCTGAAGAGAATTGATTTAGAGGGAGAGCCTGTGTGGAAGTCTGAATAGTTTGGGGTCAGAGGCCAGCTGGGCCCTCGAAGGTGGGGGCTGTTTCTGCCCCCGGCTTGGCACTCACAGCTGGGAAGAGGATTTCCTAAATCCTGCTGGAAGGAGCCAGATGTGGCCAGCCCTGGCACAGCCTCAGGGTCTGCTGCCAGCCTGCCTTGAAATCTGCTCTTCCCAGCAGGACGCTGCCCAGGAGGAACTTTGAGTGTTGCTGTTCTCCTTCAGGAGGCATGGTACGCACCAAGCACACCCAGAGTTGCGCCTGTGCCAGGAGAACACTTGGAGCACAGCTGGGGGTTTCCTGGGTAGCAGCTGCAGACTCCTCCTTGGTAGTGGCCTGAAACCAAGAAATGTAACTTAACAGCACTTTGATGATACTGTTAAGCAGGTATTCTTTATTAGCAGCGCTGGGCAGCGCTGGGGATTGGTCCACCACAAGTGCTCCAACGAAACGATGGTTTCAAACAAGTTATATGTACAAAGTTGTTACATAGGCACGTTATCTTCCTGGCAATCTTTTACATAAACCCGCCTAGTCTAAAAAAATGATGTCATCATGTTACAGTCTTTCATTTCGTGGACTTTGCTGCCATCTAGTGTCCCCTTTAAACATCGCAGCCTCTCTGGTGGTCCTTGACTTCATGTAGTGGTCGTATCATCTTCTTCATCCTTTGTCCTTTAGTTGACGTTTTCTTGTTGGCAGCTCCCGATGCATGCATTAGTCATTATTGCTTACATGAAGGTTTTACTTCTCTTTGTTCTGCTTATGGTTGACTTATCTGTTTGCACATCTGTGGGTTTTGGTTCCCCATATCATGAGAACATAATTATTCATTGTATAACTTCTACACAGTTTTTTGATCAATTACAAAACCTAATTACTTTTTTCATTAAAGTATAATCTAAACAATCTACTTTTAGATTAACTAAAACAACACTTCCCTGTCGGTTGCCTGAAACCAGGTTTCTTCATGCAGGCATTCTTGTGTACGCACTTAAAATCTGGCAGGTGAGCATGTTGAAGCTACAGCGTGCCGTTTGGTGACTGCAGGTAACAGTGAGTTCATAGGAGACCCTAAATTCAGACGGTGCGGGCTGCTCTTTTCCTGCCTTCTTTCACCGAGCGTGAAAGCGGTCACTTCCGAGTGGCTACTGCCCTTGGACAGGCTGAGCATCGGCCTGAGAGAGTAACGGGAGCTGTAAAAAGTGCTCCTGTTTCACTGCCGTGTGTGGATTTCGTGCTTCAGGGGGAAAAGAGGCTGGCTTTACTGATGGTATTTTGAAACTTTGTTTAAAGCGTTCAACTGAGAAGCTCTAGAGCCTTTGTAGTGGTTTAACCCCAGCAGGCAGCTAAGCCCCGCACGGCCGCTCGCTCGCTGCCCCGCAGTGGGAGGAGGGAGAGAATTGGAAGGGTGAATCAACTCGCAGGTTGGGATAAAGGCGGTTTAATCAGTCAAGCAAAAGCTGTGCACGCGAGCAAAGCAAAATCAGGACTTCATTCACTGCTTCTCGTTGTCTGGCAGGTGTTTTATTTGCAGGAAAGCAGGGCTCCATCACACCTAACAGTTACTTGGGCATGTCCCCCCTTCCTTCTTCTTCCCCCAGTTATATTGCTGAGCGTGACATCCTATGGTCTGGAATATCCCTTGGGTCAGTTGGGGTCAGCTGTCCCAGCCTCGTGCCCCCCCAGGTTCTTGTGCACCCCCAGCCGACTCCCTGGTGGGGTGGGGTGAGGAGCAGAAAAGGCCTTGATGCTGTGTAAGCGCTGCTTTCAGCACAAATCCAAGACGTAGCGCCGTGCAAGCTACTGTGGGGAAAATTAACTCTCCCAGTCAAAACCAGCACAGCCATGGAGCTCTGTACTCAAAGTATGTACTTATTTCTTGGGCTGTCTGCTGTTAGCAGTGTGCCTTTCGCTGGCCTGGCAATCTGGCTCTCAAGTGTGGATGTGGAAAGAGTCTTTGGAAACTCTCACTGGCAGTAGTTGTTTGTTGTGCTCTTGGGATTTTTTCTTTCACAAGGTTCCCCTTGCGCTGCCACTCCTCTTTCAGATGTGTTTGTGACAAACCTGTCCTGTTGTTTTGAAACAAGAGCGTGCCTCTGCTGCAGGCAGAGGGGCTGAGCAGGACTTTTAGGATAACTGCTGCTCTCAGTTTCTAGAAGGCACTGTAGTGGCAAGCCTGAGAAACAAGAGTGAAGGGAGAGTGTTTTAGTCTGTGGTACTGCTGGCATGCAAGGCAGAGAAAGGAAAGCGGCCTTTGGGTGTGCAGGGGACAGTGAATAGGAGGGTTGTGGGAGGTACCAGTTGTGTGGTAAGCCTCAAATGGGAAGTTTGAGTTAGCAGCCAGCAAAGTAACTAAAGCACAGGGTGCTGAGCAGTCTGGTCAGCTGGGGAAGATGTAAAACAAGTGAAGAGGATGGTCCTTTAGAAGTGAAACAGAGACTTTCCCTGAGGGTATTGCCCTGGAGGAGTCTGCTTGTGTCTGCTAGTCAGGCACACAGAGATGATGGGCAAGTGCTTTTGTGAGTGGGCAAAACCTTGACCAGCTCACTCGAGGAGCTCTGGAGCTTTTAGTTTGAGAGGGGACTTGGAATCCCAGAGGCTGCGATCTGTAACAATTCCAGAAGTTTGAGCTGCTCTGAAAAAGGAGCTGGAGCTGCTTAGGTTTAAGGGTTGTATTTTTAAGCAGGTGCTTATAGATTGGGTCCTGCTGAAGGAGTGTTCTGTAGGGCTCAAACTTGGTCTGAAACTTTATGAGTTGTTGCTGCCTTAGCCTCTGATAAAAAATTAATAATGATAGTATTCATAAGTATTAATAAAAAAGCAGTGGCTCAGCATAATCCGGCTCCCTGTGTACATTGTTCCAAGGCTGTGATCGTCATCAGACAGCAGTTCAAGGCTGATGCCCTCAGAGGCTTTTGGAAAGTGTTCTAAACTATTGAGGTTAAGTCTCTTTTCAGGTGGTGGCACCCATGCAGAAACTAGGACTGAGATCTTTTTGAGCCAGGAAGTATCCCTGCATCAGAGAAACAGAACTGTGTCGTGGCATCCCGAAACCCCTGTTTTCATGCCAGTGAGGTTGCAGCAGGGCTAAAATGCCATAGGCAACGACTCAAGCCTCTGCCTAGAGAGTGGTTTTAGGAGTGTGAGTGAATTTGCTTTTGCAATCAGATGTGTACAGGCACTGCCAAGGCCTGGGTTTACTCTGGAAGTGACTGTTGTTAGCTGCAGAAGAATTGAAGAGGCTGTGCTAGGAACACCACGCCAATTAGGCTGTCTCCAGACCTGAAGCTACATTAAATCTCGTGCCACACTAGTCTCCTTTTTCCTTTGGAGAAGTGGGCTGGGTCTTTGAAATTCTGCCGCATGAGTTTATTTTGGGATGAATTGAAACGCAGTTGTTTCTTTAGCTTTGCTTATTAGCATTCTGCTGGAATAGTGTCAGATCCAGGAGGATTAACCTTCCTCCTTGTTTTGTTCTCTGTGTTGATTTTGGAGAGGAAGGTGTGTTGTCTGTCTTGTGGTGTCGTGTGGTGTTCAGAAGATGCTTGAAATGTTGCTCTTGTCTGTGACCAAGCTCTTTCCCACAGTGGACAGCACTGCCAGTAGCGTGCATACGTTTCTGAACAGCCTGCAGGTGTTTGATCTCCTGATGGTAGAGCGAGCACTGCATTTGTTTGAGTTTGGCAGCCTGTCATCGCCCCTTGCTTTCTTCCATTCTTTCCACCCTCTTCTCCTCATTGCCATGGCAGCGTCCCTTCCTGAATCGTACTTTTGTGTCCCTGCTGATTCATGAAGACTTCATGACCACAGCGTAAGTCTTGGGTAGGTGATATCTGTCCTTCTGCTGTGGCGCGCTGTTGAATTCCTTTCATTAACTTGTTCCATGTTAAGCAAGGAGAGGGCCTTTCTGAAGAGGAAGGAAAGTTCTCATCTCTGACCGAGTTCTGGCTGGGGCCCCTGAATGTGGAGGATATGAGAATGGCTGCCTGCCAGACCATATACCAGAGAATACTTGCATGCCGTAATTCCTTACGCTCCACCGTATTTCCTTATTTCCAAGTGACATTTGTGTGACATTTGTTTACTTCTTCATGGGTTCAGCTTTTCTTTGAGACGTTCTCTCTCCCTGTGCATTTTATTGTTGGCCGATACCTAGCAGCAAACAACTTTTGAGAAGCTGGCTTACAAAAGATGTAGTTACTAGTTGGGAACACAGTTTGATGCAGGCAGTACACAGCTCCCAGCATCACAGGGCCTAGCTCCAATGCCGTGAAGGCCCGTTCCTCTGCAGGTTTGCACTGTGGAGGGGATTAAGAGACACGTCCTGCCGGTTCCTTCTTTTAGTCCCTTGAGCAGAATGGCATTGCAATAGGCTGGAAGAGAAAGGTGCTGGTTTGAGGGCACCTTGTCAAAAACCCCAATCCTAAAGGTTACTGAGGATCGACTGAAAAGATCTGATCTCTGATCCTTTGTTTCCTCAGACGCACAAAATACAAAAGGGCAGAAAATTGCAAAGGAACAGTCCTTGTGGAAGAATGGATGTTTTTTAAGAACAATAAACTGGGAATTCATTTGCCTGCTAAGTATTTTCTCTGTGCAATGGGAATGATGTTTTGTTGTTGTTTAAACTCTTACAAGGAATGTAGCTCCATTGCTTTTTGGTTGGGGTGGGACTAACTCTCTCTGTTTGTTTCACAGCGCTCCGGATCTCGACACCACTGAAAGTGCTGTCAAGGAGTTAGAGGTAGGAGATGAAGCAGGTCCATGGGACCTTGCACTATGTATCTAGAACTCAGCTCTTTTCAGCAAAACCTATCTTGTGGTAAGTCACTATGGGTATGTTTGGATAATGTCTGGAAACATCTACGATCTATGTCTTGCTTTTCCCTTTCCCTTCCTCCACTGTGTCTTTGAATTAGAGGGAGCAAAACTGCGTGCGGTATGGCTGTACCATGGATTTGAAAGAGAGCATAGCAATGTGTTCTCTTTTGTCCTGTATTGCTTTTTGAAAATGTCTAGAATTTCTCTTTGCCTTTTCACCCACTGCTGACTCTTCAGCTAGTATTTTTATGAAGCAATGCCCAGTGGCTCCCAGCCTTCATTCTTGAATGTCAGTAGCTAGGCTGGAGCCAGTACATACATATGGAACACGTGTTTTTCTTCCTTGTGCTTGACTACATTTGTTGACGTTGAACTTCACACTCTTTGTTTCTATTTTCCTAAAGAAAGAATGCATTTGTTTTTCTAAATAATGATAGTAATAATGGTACTAATGTCTTTTGTATAATTAGCAACTGTTTCACCTCCCTAGTGTCTCATTTTCCAGGTTTTCTATGAATTCCCTGACCAGCCTCAGGCCCCAGCTGAGACCTCTGTGGGACTCTGCGTTGAACCTCCTCTGTTGTGAAAACTGACTGTTTTTTCTTACTGTTTCCTGTTCTGATTATTGGTCCCTGGGAGAAGCTGCTGCTGGTCTTTCTTGTGAGCGCTTAGTAGATATTCAGATCTCCTTTCTCAAATGGACAAGTAGTCCAAAGCAATTGTCCCCATCCCCCTGGCATGTGTTATTCACAGCCAGGAATTCTGAAAGAGCTGTATTTGCAGTTCTTCAGTTTCAAGATATCATATGGAAGTCCAACATTGTTTCTAAGTCGTTTATCTTGTTCTCAGGAAGTGAGGTACAATGCAAAACTGTACTTTAAAGTTGGTTAAAGAAAGTCCAGTCACCAAATATTCACCAGATTTTATAATACCTCTGTTACAGGTAAAGAAGTAAACAAGGGCAGTGATGAGCTTGTAAGTTGCGTGTGTGGTTTTGTTTTGTGTGTTGTTTTTTTTTTTTAAAAAGTGATATTCCAAGTAGTCTGGAGAAGCAGAATATATATCTAGGCAATGCTATAGTTCTCCTGTTTCAGGGTGTCAGTCAGGCAGTGTCAGGTGGGAGTGAATTCTCACCTAGAACCATCCAAGTTGAGGGAAACCTTCCTGTCAATTCCAGTGGACTTTGAATGAAGTCCTGCCTGAGGACGTGAGAGCCGTGCGGGCTTCAGTTAAATGTGTTTTTGGCAAGTCTGAGCTGAGCTGTCAAATGGTTTCTTCACTGTGAGAGTCTGTATGAGGTCAATATTGCTGAATAATTAAGTAGTTTCCTAAGTGCTGTACGTGTCGAAAACAACAAAGTTAAGCTTCTTTGGAAAGTTGTTGTTTAGTGAGAGCTCAGGGTGGGTTTGTTTTCAATACAGGTAAGTGTCTGAAGATGGAGTGAATTAGTGAAGGTGTCCTGTGCAAATTCCCCCAGAGAAAATCCCGCTCTCTCTGCTAGCATTACGTTCCTGCTAATTACGTTCCTAGGCCCTCCTCTAAAAATGGAGCAAATAGGATGTCCTGGGAAGCAGTAGTTCTTGTTTAAAACTGTTGAGCATAATTCTCTGGATGGCCTCTCAGTGCTTACCTTCTGTTTGAATAAGGCAGCTAATCTTTTATTCCTGAATAATTTTTTGGTTTTTGTTGTGTAAGCCTGGACAATGTTGCGAAATACGGATGTATATTAAGTCTGACTTTTGTTCTAGAATAGAAAATTGTATTGGCTTTGTGTGGCAAGGTTTTGGTAGCAGCGGGGGGGGAGTTACAGGGGTGGCTTCTGTGAGAAGCTGCTGGAAGCTTCCCCTATGTCCGACAGAGCCCATACCAGCCAGCTCTAAGACAGACCTGCCGCCGGCCAAGGCCGAGCCAATCAGCGACAGTGGTAACACCTCTGTGATAACATATTTAAGAAGGAAAAAAAAGTTGCTGGGACATACAGAAATGGCAGCTGGAGAGAGGAGTGAGAACGCATAAGAGAAACAACCCTGCAGACCCCCAGGTCAGTGCAGAAGGAGGGGGAGGAGATGCTCCAGGCGCCGGAGCAGAGATTCCCCTGCAGGCCGTGGTGAAGACCATGGTGAGGCAGGCTGTCCCCCTGCAGCCCATGGAGGTCCACGGTGGAGCAGATCTCCACCTGCAGCCCGTGGAGGACCCCACGCCGGAGCAGGTGGTTTCCCGAAGGAGGCTGTGACCCCGTGGGAACCCCACGCTGGAGCAGGCTCCTGGCAGTACCTGCGGATCTGTGGAGACAGGAGCCCACGGAGCAGGTTTTCTGGCAGGACTTGTGACCCCGTGGGGGGCCCACGCTGGATCAGTGTGCTCCTGAAGGACTGCATGCTGTGGAAGGGACCCATGCTGGAGCAGTTCGTGAAGAACTGCGGCCTGTGGGAAGGACCCACATTGGAGAAGTTCGTGGAGGACTGTCTCCCATGGGAGAGACCCCATGCTGGAGCAGGGGAAGAGTGTGATGAGTCCTGCCGCTGAAGAGGATGAAGCGGCAGAAATGACGTGTGATGAACTGACCGTAAACCCCATTCCAAAGTCCCCCTGCGCCGCTGGGGGGGTTAGGTAGAGAATCCGGGAGTGAAGTTGTGCCCGGGAAGAAGGGAGGGGTGCAGGGAAGGTGTTTTGAGATTTGGTTTTATTTCTCATTACCCTACTCTGGTTGATTGGTAATAAATTCAGTTAATTTTCCCCAAACTGAGTCTGTTTTGCCCGTGATGGTAATTGGTGAGTGATCTCTCCTGTCCTTATCTCAACCCACGAGCCCTTTTGTTGTATTTTCTCTCCCCTGTCCAGCTGAGGGGCGGGGGGGAGTGATAGAATGGCTTTGGTGGGCACCTGGCATTCAGCCAGGGTCAACCTGCCAGAAAAAGTCAAAATCAAATTTTATCAATACCACGTTTGCAATGTTTTGAAGGTCAAGAGAAGAAAAGAAGTGTCAGGAAGTGCTGCAGTGGAAGAAATGGTGAAGAGGAGAAGAGTGGAAGTCAGAGCAGAGGCCTCACGCCCACAGTCGGGTATGGGCAGGTCAGTTGACTACAAAGTAGCCTTCCAGGGCACATATCAATGTTTTTGATGTCTCTTGCGCCTTCCTCATATTTCATTCCTGTGTAACCCTTTGGCCCATTTGTCTTCTTCCTTCTCTTCCCTAGGTGACAGAATCTAAGCAGCTTTGCCCACGTTTGGAGAAAAGTTCTCCTGTGCTTTCAGGTTCCCATGCCGTTAACTAGAGCTCTTCCCGTTTAACTCCTTTGTGTTAACGTTACCTGTAGAATCACAGCGGGATGAGAACTGGGCAGCTCGACAAAGCAGTGCACTGGCTTGCACAGCTGAGGCAGGGATGACAAGGGAGGAACTGGGAACAGTTTTCTAGCTGCCTCCCAGCCTGTTCCTCTGAGTCGGCTGATGACTGCTGCCTCTCGGCTTGAGGCAGAGATCTCTGTCTGTGGCTTTCGCAGAAGCATTGAGGTTTTCGGGACCTTTGATATCATCGAGTCCAACGCCTCCTGCTCAAGCAGGGTCACCCAGAGCAGGTTGCCCAGGACGTGTCCCCTCAGGTTTTGAGTGGGCTCCAAGGGTGGAGACGCCACAACTTCTGTGGGCAACCGATTGCAGTGCTCGACCACAGTTGCAGTCAGAAAGTTTTTTCTTGTGTTCAGCTTTAATTTCATGTTTTGCAGTTTGTGCCCTTTGCCTCTTGTCCTGCCAGAAGGCGCTGCTGAGGAGAGCCCGGCTCCCTCTTCTTCATTCCTTCCCATCAGGTGTACATTGGTAAGAGCCCCCTGAGCCTTCTCCAGGCTGAAGAGTCCCAGCCTCTCCGCATATGAAGAGTGCTCCAGTCCCTTCATCATCTTTGTGGCCCTTTGCTGGGCTCACCCCAGTGAGTCCCAGTCTCGTCCTGGGGAGCCCAGTGTGGACAGAGCACACAGGCTGGCCTCAGCAGCCCTGAGCAGAGGGGAAGGATCACCTCCCTCGAGCTGCTGGCAAAACTCTTCCTAACGCAGCTCAGGGTGTTGTTGGCCGCCTTCAGTGCGAGGGTGCAATGCTGGCTTGTGGTAGCTAACTTCAAGCTTAGTTCTTGATTACCTTTCAGAGGCAGGCCCATTGTTAGTTATAGTCTGGCAGGCTTCTTTCTTTCATGGAGTGTCGCTTTTAAAAACAGAAGATTCGTGTCTGTACTTAATATTCACAAGTATGTGGCAGAGAGTCCCAGATCCGGCATTGTGGTCGGAAGTGTTTATGCTCACCTTTCCCCTTCCATGGTGACGTACAGACCATGTCAAATCATCTCCCTTGTTGCCTTCTATTCTACCCAATTCCCAAATGTATTTCATGCAGAGGTTATAATGGGAGAAGTCTGAAGCCAGTTCTTTTCCTGCTCATACAGATGTAGTCCTTTCATTCCCCACCCCACCCCCTCCATCAGTTTCTAGTCACAATAAAACTGCTGGACATGAGTGAAGAATGAGACCAGGATCCAGAATGCTTTCTAATCTCTTTTAGCCAAGGCGTGAGTTGTAGATTCATAAAATACAAGGCCAGAAAGGGCTATTTCATGGTCCAGTCTGGCAGTTCTCTCTTAGTCCTGTGTCTTGCCCCAGCAGTTATGCTATTCCAGAAAATATTAAAACAGTTAATAATTCTACAGTGTATTCTTGATTTCAGGATTACACCGGTCAGGCATCAACTTCAAGCCTTCTGTCATTTTTTTCTGGTTACTCTGTTAGACTGAAGAGCTGAGCATTCAGTCTGAGCATTCCCCCACCCTGGGAAGGAGTTTGCCTGCTGTAGTCAGACCACTTCTTGATCTTTTTTTTCTTTTTGGGAAGCTCTTTTGCTCTTAAGTCCTCCTGGGGCATTTGGATTTGGGTTTTCTTGGAGTGCTATTGAGTGTTGAGCTATCGGAATCTCCAGGAGATGCTGATCAGCTCCAAGAGCACTATTTTGTGTGTGAAGCCAGGACCGGTTTTCCCCACGTGCATCACTTTGTACCTCTCTGCCTTTTTATTGCTCCACGACCGAGTCTTGTAAGATCTTTCTATGGTTCTTTGCTACCTGCCCTTCTCTTTGTGTTAGTAATCTTGTAGGATTTGCAAGCTTTGTCACCTCGCTGCTCATCCCCCTTTCCCTGTCACGCCACGCTGTTTTTCTCTTTAACTGCTTGTTGGGCTTACTAGAAAAGCAGAAAGCCTAATACTGGAGTGAGTGCCGATTTTCATTTTTTAAATGAGACTTTGAAACATGAGTACAAATACAGATTAAGGGTATCTATCTTGTTGGCTTAGAGGGAGGTGCTAAACCCCTGCTTTCTAATGAAATACTTGAGCAGCCATTTACAAGACTGCTTCCTTTTTGTGACTTTTGGTAAACTCAGTTCTTACCTGTTTGACTTATTTTTCGAACTGGAGCCGGGCGTGTTTGCCATACGAGTAAAGCAAAGCATGGATTTGAAACGGTAAGCTACAGAATATTCAGAAAGAGACAATAGCATCTGTTTAGTCCTAGATTCTTAAAGTGGCAAGCATAAAAATGCCTTCAGGTAACTTTTTTTCCCTTTTCACCTGCATCACCTGCATGGAGGCATTTGTGATTCCTGCTCATCAAACTTAGCCACGGGATGAGTTTGACCGGGAGCCAACACAGGCTTTTCTGACTGTGAAGCTACAAACTCTAGGGGTGAGCTTAGCCTCTCAGAGCTGAACCTGAAGGATGCGCTGCGTTGTCTTCAAGAGACTCCAGTCCTCTTTTACCTCACCTGCTCCTTTGTGCAGAACTCCATGAAGGGCCAAGAGTGGGTGCTGACACCTTGACACTGGCTTCAGTGCGAGTACTTGCCACTCCTCACCAGTGTCCTTTCTCTGTGCAGATGGCTTTGCAGGCATCTCCCTCTTCTTGAAACGGTGTCATGCCTTTTCTTGCTATGTCATCAGAAGGCAGATTTACGACAGGATTGTTCCAGAGGGATTGGCAGTTGCTTTCTAAACCCACTGTTCTCCAGAGACCTTGTCAGGAGGGTGAGATTCTTTCTCTTTTAGCCCACAAGCTAAAAGGCTGCTCTGACAGAACTGCTGTTAGGCACACCCTTTAGGTAGGAGGGTCTTCCCTCACCCCCCCTGTTCTCCTCCTCCTGGCTGTTGCCCATCCTCCCAGTGCATTTCATCCATTTTCTGGATCCTGATAGCCGTTCTGCATTTAGTTCAAACCCCTGCCATGCTATTGCCTTCCTGGCCGCCTTCCCTCTCCAGCTCTTTGGAGAGAGTCTTTTCCGAGGAGGCAAACTTATTCCTCTTGGGGTTGTCCAGAAAGGAAGTTGCCTGGTGGTATAAAAGGAACAGCTGCCTCTCCCACCATTCCCTGGGAGGTGAACAGTTGCATCAGATGCCCAGATTTCTGCGTGTTTCTGCAGGATGACGTGCTGCCCCCATTTCAGAAACCTTTTGGACCTCTCCACAACTGGCTGAGCCTTTACGCAAATATCATCTGTGGGCTTGCTGCCTGCTGGCCAGGGCATACTGCCTGCTTGCTGCTGTAGGACTGGTTTCAGAGGGCCAATCTCAGCGTAATTGCCCTGCAGGGATCCCCTGCATATACAGTGGCCTGCAATTTCAGGTGCTGCTAGTTGCATGGTTACCTTCAGCCTGCACAGGTAAACTCCTGTATTGAAACAGCCCTCACCTTGTTGTAAGCCCAAAACTTTCTTTCAGAAGAGGGGTTTTTGGCAGGTTTCTTGGATTTTCAAGATAGGAAGGAGACTGCCTGGTAACTCCTCAGGAGCCTTCAGTACAGAAGAACTTCTCTAAAACAAGCAGGCTGATTTGTCTCTAAACCCTGTATCCCTTTTTATTCCCCTCGGCTCACCTTTGCAGGATTAGTGACAGGTCTCTCTACACATGCCCTTTCTGGCTTCTTTCCTCAGGTGCTCCAAACACTCTGTTGGTGGGATAAGGTCATCCTCTGAAAGATGCTTTTTTTTATTCCCCGCTTTGCTATAATCGCTGTCCCCAGAATGCCTCCGCTCCTTGTACAGTGGCTGAATTTCCCAAACATTAGGGTCCTCGGAAGCTGGAGCTCCAGGTTAGCATGTTGGACCCTGAGAAATGATGTGGTAGGTGGCAGACATCACCGTAACCTCCTACTGTGTTAACTGATGTGGGAGGACATGTCCTGAGCTCTTTCCAGGTAAACTGGAAGTAGGATGAGTGAATCATCAACTTGGTAAATACCAGTTCAGGTGAGAAGAACCTTCTCCAGAAGAGATGCTTGTGCCACCATGACTCGTACCTGCAATTTGCACTAGTCAGGGCACTGTTACGCTGGGAGGGAGCTCCAGACACAAACTGGTGTCTTTATGAATACCAGACCAGATGTCAGGAGCACCGCATGGAATCCTGAGCAGATGACCTCTCCCTCGTGTGCTTTTTTAGGAGATCAGAGCCAGGTGCTTCTGTGACATGCCTTCCATTTGGTTTGCTTTCCATTTGTTTTCTTCTGGTATTCAGGATGAGAAGAAAGATCGGGTTTAGAAAAAACCATCTCAGTAGTGCCTGTACTTTCTCAGGATTCTTCTGGTCATTCCTCCAGGGCTCTTGTTCAGTTTATGAGCAGTGTATGACTTTGGATCCAAATCCAGCTGGTGTTCTAGAGTGCATCTCAAAAAGGGAAGGGTCTCGTTAAAACATGAAGGAAATCTGTCTGCTTAGTACACGTAGGACTGACTTTACAGCATCGGCAGTCAATTCAGAAGGAGGAGCATGGAAGTGCCGCAGTCGCATGGCTGTTGAATAGATTGCATTTTCAGCTCTCACCCAAATGCCTTCCAGGCCTGCGATTTTGACAGG
Organism: Harpia harpyja; assembly: GCF_026419915.1. Classification (NCBI taxonomy): domain Eukaryota; kingdom Metazoa; phylum Chordata; class Aves; order Accipitriformes; family Accipitridae; genus Harpia; species Harpia harpyja. The sequence continues at coordinate 141,983 of NW_026293185.1, forward strand.
AGGCTGTCTGGTCAGGATGATTGGAGTTGAACCTGTGCATCTTTCTGCTTAGCAGGAGCACCAGTAGAAGTCCAAGGAAGAAAGAACGGGGAGACGCTCAGCCTGTCACTGCAGATAATTTTGCTACCTTAGTTAATGCTCCGAGACTAAACTGCAAAGATCTCTGGCCATCTGAAGTTTGGAATTTCACGTGAACCTGAGCTTAGTGCAAGAGAAGCACCATCAGGGAGGGATCTATTCTTCTCTTCTCTTATCTCTGTGACAAAGTTGTTTTACTTTCTCCTAAAGAAGCTTACCTGGTGGTTTTGTTGTTTGTGGTCCTTTGTATTGCTGATAGCCTTGCGAATGGGTATTCCTGGCTCACCTCTTGCTTCTGGCACTTTTCACTTTTGTCCTGCCCTGTTACTCTGCTTCCTATGAGTGTGTCTTAGCAGAGCTGATGTCTAGGGGCCTGTATTGTCCAGCGGCTGTTATTCCCCACAGCACCTCTGTCGATGTTTTTTAAAATCTCTGTCTGTGCCATAGCTGCTGTTCCTCTTTCACTGTCTATCTGCTCTATTAAAGTCTAGTCCATGAATTCCAGCTTTATGTTAGGCCTGGGAATGTCCTGAGGAGGGAGGGGTAGAAAGATATTGGTGAAGAAAGTCCTCATAGTAGCAGGAAAGAAAATAAAGTCACAGAACAAGAGAGTAGACCTTGCCTTTTAGTTCTTCAAGCAAGCAAGCAAAGAAACAAAGATCTCCTGTAGAACAGAATTTTACATGGTGTTGCCGAAATCCGGAATAAAACTCCTTAACAGCAATGAGAAGTTAAGAAGCAGGCACTCCTTTCTTGCAGCGCTGGGCACACGGGGGATCGCTCCACCTATCGTGTGCATCTGTCTGGTTTAACTATGCAGGTTAAATGCACACCTGTTATACATATTCACTAGATTTCCGAGAAATGTTATACATAATCATTAGTTTTCCAGGAAACTATTAACATATGTAAATGTCCTTTACGCAAGCGCAGTGAAGGTCTCTGGTGGTCTTCAGAAGCCCTCTGGTGGTCTTCCATAGTCTTCCTCACTTGTCCGCTTCTTGACCTCTCTTCGGTGATTCTGCGCAGTACGATTCTCACCATCATCTATATTAGTTTACATAAAAATGCATACTATGTCTATTCTTAAATTTAACCTTTCTAATAATTGGTCCTTCAGTCACACCATCTTATGAATATTCTTATGTTAAAACAATCATTGCTTAATCTCACTTAACTCTACTGATTGGAATCCTCGATAATTAGATCGAGGTGGGAAGGGTAAGGGGTTTCCAGGCAGCAAACTGGCGTCCATAACGGTTTCCCTAGTTTCCTAAAACAAAACACTACAAACCAACAAATCTTTGCCAAAGTTTCTGTGGTTAACTGATTTTAGACAATACTTGAATTCTTATAGTCACACATAGTACATTTTCTAAACTTCCTAAGTTCCTATGACTACATTTCAAACTTAACACTCCCCTACCTATGCTTCACAATTTTCTAATTCTTAATCAAACCAAACTCTTTTATATAATTAGATTTTAATTTCTTTATCAAAATATTTTCAACAATGGTGTGAAAGTTCTTGGGTTCCTTTTCCTTTCAGAATTCCTCCAAAGAAGATGAGCGTGAGTTTAGTCCAGCATCCCTTACTGTGGGCTGTAACCGAGTGAGTTTGTGTAAGTAAGGAATTCCTGGCTTGTTTCATTCGAATTGGTCATACAAAATCAAAAGCTGCAAGGATGACTTTCGTATTAGTTTTCCTTTAAAAGTGGTGTTTGGTATTTTCCAGCACGTGAGACTAGGAATTAGAACCACCGAAGAGCAGTAGGTCAGCAATGATTTGGGCTGTAAGCAATTCCCACCCATAGAGCCAGGCTCCGTAGCTCTTTCAGAGCTGGGCTGTGAGATGGGAGCCTACCTCCAAACCAGTCTGCACTGTGATTGCTTTGAAAGCTCCCAGGCGTGACGTCAGTCAGAGCCTGGACCCACCTCTCGGTTTCAGGGTCTGCCGTTGGGTCTGCAGGGAGTGTGGAGAGAGCGAGCTTGTGTTTTTGTTCTTGCTGCTGTTTCTTACAGGGGCACCTGTGGGATCTAACCTTGAACAAAGAACAGGAACCGGTCAGGCTGAGGGTGCGGTGCAGCTACTGCAGCAACTGGACCAAATGGTGAACAAAGGAAACGTGGAGTCAGAAGGAAGAGGTCTCTCCAGGTTCTGGAGAAGGTACGACTACTGCAGCTACGAGCAGGTGCAGTCCTGGCTCTGTCCGAGCCTGTGCCTGATTCTGGCAGTTCAGGTGATTCTCCGTTCTCTTGAAGAATGGGTACCTCTTTTCTGTGGTTAAACCAAAGTCTGCCAAGGCAAAGGAGCATTCAGGGGTGTCCTTTTGTCTTGTGGTAAGGTGCAACATTCCCAGGAAATGGTCCTCTTCTGAGCTGTCTTTGGGGAAAAAACTCCTCAGGGGAGGGTTGCTGACCTCAGTCACAGCCCTCATAGGATGTGGCTTTTATCAGCTGAGGAGTGCCACCTCCAGCCCAGTTTCTAAAGGACTTTTACACACTGCCCCTTCTCGCGAGGCCTTCCTGGGAGGGACCTTCAGTCCCCTTAAGGCAAGTATGGCCTTTATTTGGCCGCTCAGCAACTGTGGCCTTTGTAACTTTGGTGTCCCAAAGACACCGTTTCAAACCGAAATGAAAGGAGCCCCGCCAACAGTTGCTGGGCATTGCTGACTGAAGGAGTGCTCTAAAGCTGTCGAAGCTGTGTGCCGCAAGAGTGGTCTGTTCTCTGCACAGCACATGTTGAACATCGGCAGTAACTGTTTGATAGGTGGGTTAGTTTTGGAAGGAATAAAACGCCTTGTTAATCATAATGTATGCCAGTCCCCTTAACTATTGAGACTAGACCGTTACGGCACAGGTTGTTCTTTATGTTTCCTCTACTTTTTCGGTCTTCCTCTGTATTATTTTGTGCTGGGGTTGTGTCTTTCTGGTGGACAGAAATTACCTTGTTGTTACAATTCTCAGAGAAGTATTTTAGGTACAACGTGGGGGTTTTTTGTTGTTGTTGTTTCCCCAGCATAATCTTCTCGCCACTACAGCATCTCTTTGTTGGAAAGAACTGACCTGGAAGTACTAATGGTTGTGGAAAGGTAAACTTGTGGCATGAATGTCAGGTTGTATTGTTTCTTTTGTAATTCAGCTTTACGCATTGCTTGTCTCCGCTATTAAATGCTTTAAAATGAAATTCTACTTTGTGTATGTTTTCAAATTAACGTACTGAAGATGTTGGGTTAGAATGTCTTTTTCTTCACAACCTAGAGGTTTTGGAAAAAGAGCAACAAGCTTTAAGGTGTTGATCCTTGAGTGTCATAAATCGGGAATTTTACATTTGAAAATCGTTGTGTGAGACTCTAGTAAAACAAGCATCAGCTTGGAACTGTGTGTTATTTTAATCAGTCTTACCCTGGCAGAAAACACTCCTTCCCTCCAAGAAGAAGAAGTAGAGGTTTCTAGTATTGGATGGACTGCTGCCCTATGCTTCACAGCATTAAAAAGGTCAAAATTGGTGAACATGTTTTGGATTAGATTTTACCACTCTGCTACAAGGTGTGTCATTATTTATGCCTTTGATACGTAGTGGGATGAGGCTGGGAGTTAAGATTTCAGATGTGCCTAGGGCATGCTCAGGCAGCTTTTTGCCATCACGCTAGCGCATTTGCAATAAACCGTCATTCTTCAGCCCTCTCCTGAGCTGAGGCACCGTCAGCACGTACATGCACAATGCTGGTCTAACACATAACACTGTGTTACTGGTTGTTACTGCAGCAGTAGCGACGTGTGGCCGTCTGACGGGGTAATGTGTCTGGCAGAATGAGGCGATGCTCTAAATGAGTCAGATAATGCAACATGGGGTCTGTTTGGCTTGTTGCCACCGTGGTGCACGGATTATCCACCCTATACGCCTCTGTATTCTTTCCCGGACTCCCGTCAGCAGTGAAAGAATGCTTTCCCTCCAGAAGAAATGGGAGGTTGAGAAACTGGTTCCATTTATGCCGTTCTCCTTAGGCCTGTCCCACAAACCGTGGTACAGGCTGAGTGCACCAGGGTTCGGTCCCTTCTGCTGGGGGGCTGTACAATGAGACGAACAGCGGTGAGGACCAGGGAATGGATAGAGAGTTGACCAGACGGAGAACAAGCCATAAATAAGGGAAGCTATCCGTGAGTTGATCTTCTTTAGCACTGGTTCTGTCAGGAGGAGGATGTCCCACTTCCCTGATCTTAGATGCAGCTGCATAAGAAAGGGCCTTTACCCTACAAGAGCTGGGCTGGCTGAGGCTACAACCTACACACAAAGACATTTTGATGTCTCAATCCGGAAAATGCCATTACAGAATTATGGGCAAGATGTGCATCCATTTTGGAAAAATCATTTTTGATGATAAAGAACATGGGTTAATGAAATCTAAACAAAAATGGTTTTTATTTTAACTGGGATGATAGGCATTCTTTTAACTTTGAGAAAGCACCTTGCTCTTTAAAGCAGTGGCCGCTTTCTTAAAGGAAAGGAAAAGGTACTTAAAAAAGAACAAGCAGAAACAAGCAAGCTCTTCCCTCTCTTCCCCTTGGCATCCCATAAAGGCTGGAAAAAGCCACACGCTTGCTTCTGTTGTCCTAAAAGCGGATTCGGTACACGGTGTGCAAGAGAACAATCTCACACAGGCGGGAGAGATAATGTTTTGTTCTGCGCAGGGTGCTCCGTGGACTTTGCACAAATCAAGCACGCCAGATTCATCAGTTGTGTCCCTTTTATACAGTAACAATTGCATCTAATTTATCAAACTACTCCTACCTAATACATATTCAAACTATCTGATGCATGTGCGTAGCAGGACGTAACCCTGACGCATCAGATGATGCCTTCTCCGCAGGCGCGGGGGTCTCGGCTGGTCTTCGGTGGTCTTTTGAGCAGGTATCCCCTCCTCGCTTTGACCGCTCAGTCGCTCTGTATCGGGTCAGTGGTTCATTTTCCTGCCAAGAGGGACGCACCATCCATGAGGAAGGACAGAAAGGATCAGCATTGGTGCTCCAGGTGTGGCATCGTTAAACAGGAAGACTGGAAAAGATCAGGCTGATCTTGGCTAACTGACTAAATTTAGAACAGGACTTTCCAATCTACCACAGGGTTTTCTGTACCTGACATCGCTTCCAGCAGTACCTGGGCTCATGGCACCGGTGCCGTGTTGTCGGCACTGGTGACTGTGGACCTTGATGCTCCTAGCTGCTGAAGTCAGTGTGATCAGGCCAGAGAGCTCGTGGGTGAGGGAAGTCGGAACTGGAAAAGGCTTCTCCGTTTTTCCTCCTCCCGCAGGATGTTTCTATGCTACTTACCCACTCCCTCCCCAAAAGGGGGAATCTCCTCTGCCCCGGCGCTGCTTGTCCTGCTGCTGGCTTTGCTTTTTTTGCGATTTACTTTCTTGGAGATGATAAGTTTGTATCAAAATACTGTATAGACACCAGGTGCTCCTGGGATCGATAGTTGCTGTTACCTTGTCGGCAATTACAGTTGCACTAGCTCGAGAGAGAGAGAGCTAGCGAGCTAGATACACAGCCCCCACGCCCCCCCCTGCACACACACACACGGACACTTGCTTTTTGAACCCCGGGCCCACTTGCTAGCGGGGACCTGGCGGCAACCTGTGGCAGAGCGGAGCGGTTCAGGGGAGGAAGCCCCCATGGCCGTGTGTCCGTCCGTTTCTTCTGCCTGGGGAAGGAAGGGGCGGCCGAGGGGGATGCGATGCCGTCCCCCAGCGCCTGGAGGGGGGGCGACACCCCCGCCCCGCCGCTGTCAGTCAGTCCGTCCCCCCCCCGCTGTGAGGGCAGCGCTGTCAGTCCGTCCCGGGGCGGACCAAAGGGGGTCCTCCCGTGCCCCCGCCGCAGGGGGGGTCGCCGCCAGGACAGAGCCGGCCCCGGCCCCGGCCCCGGCCCCGGCCCCGGCCCCGGCCCCGGCCCCAGCGCAGCCCCGGGGCTCTCCCGAGGCCCTTCCCGGGCCCCAGCGCAGCCTGCCGGGACAAGGGGGACCCGAGGACGGACGGAGTGGCGGGTGGCTCCCGGCGGAGAGAGCTTCCTCCAGAGGAGAACCCTCGTCTCCGGGAGCTTCCTTGGAGCAGCCTGGGGCCGCTGCCCGGCTGTCACTGCAACCGGCAGTCGGTCGCCGAGGCGAGCTGCCCCGGAGCCGGCCCGGCCCGCAGCGGAGCGGAGCGGAGCGGAGCGGCAGGTCTCGGCCCAGGGGCCGCGCCACCCCCAGCCCTTTCCGAAGCGAAGGAAAAAGGAAAGGAAAGGGGAAAGGGAAAGGGAAAGGGAAAGGGAAAGGGAAAGGGAAAGGGAAAGGGAAAGGGAAAGGGAAGGAAAAGGAAAGGAAAGGGAAAGGGAAAGGGAAGGAAAAGGAAAGGGAAAGTGAGAGGGAAAGGGAAAGGGAAAGGGAAAGGGAAAGGGAAAGGGAAAGGGAAGGAAAAGGAAAGGAAAGGGAAAGGGAAAGGGAAAGGGAAAGGGAAAGGAAAGGGAAGGAAAAGGAAAGGAAAGGGAAAGGGAAAGGGAAGGAAAAGGAAAGGGAAAGGAAAGGGAAAGGGAAAGGGAAAGGGAAAGGGAAAGGGAAAGGGAAAGTAAAGGAAAAGGAAAGGACAGGGAAAAGGAAAGGAAAGGAAAAAGGAAAGAAAAAGGACAGGGAAAAGGAAAGGAAAAGGAAAGGAAAAGGAAAGGACAGGAAAAGGAAAAGGAAAGGACAGGGAAAAGGAAAGGAAAGGAAAGGAAAGGAAAGGAAAGGAAAGGAAAGGAAAGGAAAGGAAAGGGAAAAGGAAAGGAAAGGAAAGGAAAGGAAAGGAAAGGAAAGGAGAAAGGAAAGGAGAAAGGAAAGGAGAAAGGAAAGGAAAAGGAAAAGGAAAAGGAAAAGGAAAGGAAAGGAAAGGAAAGGAAAGGAAAGGAAAGGAAAGGAAAAAGGAAAGGAGGCGAGGCCAGGCTGGGGGCGGCAGGTGAACCCCCTCCTCGCCTTCCCAGGTGCCTGAGGCTCCGGAGGTGGAAGGCCAGTCCAGGAAGGCTGTGGAGCTCGGACCAGCTACGCCAGAGGTGTTGCCACGGTCAGAAAGGCCTACCCCCTACCCTACGACCGCCTCCCCGAGGAAGCAAAGACGGCTTAGGGGTGTGGGTGACTCCCTTCTGAGGGGAACAGAGGGTCCGAGATGCCGGACAGAGCCTCCTCTTAGGGAAGCCTGCTGCCTCCCCGGGGCCCGGGTTCAGGGCAGCACTGGGAAACTTCCTAGCCTGGGACGGCCCACGGGCTATTGCCCACTACTGCTCTTCCGCCTGGGTGGCGACGAAGCTGCAACGCGTGGTCCGAGGGCGATCGAAAGAGACTTTGGGGCCTTGGGATGGTTGGGAGGGGAATCTGGAACATGGGTTATTTTTCCCTCTCTCCTTCCAGTTGCGGGCAGCGACACTGGAAGAAAGAGACGGACCCGGTCCGTTAATACGTGGGTCGTGGCTGGTGTCCCCGCCAGACTTTTGGGTTTTTTCGATAATGGGGTGGCCGGCACGGCCCCAGGCCTGCTGGTGTCAGATGGGATTCGCCTTTCTCAAAGGGAGAAGGGGGTCTTGGCTCACGAGCTAGCGGGCCTCCTTGGCAGAGCTTTAACCTACACTCGAAGGGATGTTACAGAGGCACGCACAATCAAATCCCACAGGTGTTAAAGCTCAGCTTTATTCTTTAGTAAAAAGTTAGTTAGAACTCCGGTAACATTTTGTAAACCACAGGCTCAATGATGTAAGGGGAATTAATACTACACAGCCGACTTAAGAATTCTCAAGATTTAAAATGATGACTCAAAATGCGCGTATCACTCACCTAAAAGATGAGGGCTCTCTACCTCGAGGAGTTACCTCGGGCGGCGTCCCGACCCAAGGGGGAGTCCCTGACTGCAGATCCGCTGCTCTCGGGAGGACTGATTCCAAAATGTCCTCCGGCGGGACCCTCTTTATACCCTTGTCGAATCTGATCTGCGATCTCTGGTACTGAAAGCAGAGGGCTCTGGGAGATGCCTGGGAGTCACAGGTGGATCCCGGAGGGGAGAGCTTCCTCCAAAAAAGAAAAAAACCTCAAGGGTAGCTTCCCTGGAGGAGTCTGGGGCTGATACCTGAGATCTTAGGTAGGTAAAGCAGAGGACAAAAGCCTCTGGGAGATGACTGGGAGGAGGCTCAGGCAGCTGCCGGAGTTGAGCTGTACCTAAAGGAGAAAAAAATACCTGGAGTAACTTACTTGGAGGAGTCTGGGGCTGCTACCTGGGATCTCTGGTCCCGAAAGCAGAGGTCAAAAGACTTTGGGAGATGCCTGGGAGGAGTCTCAGATGTATCGTGGAGTGGAGAGCTTCCAACAAAGGAGAAAAATCACCTTGGGTAGCTTCCTTGGAGGAATCTGTGCTGCCACCTGAGATGTTAGGTATGTAAAGCAGAGGTCAAAAGACTGGGAGATGCCTGGGAGGAGTCTCAGGTGGCTGGCAGAGTTGAGAGATTTATCTAAAGGAGAAAAAAATATGTCGAGTAACATACTTGGAGGAGCCTGAGGCAGGTAGCTGCGATCTCCGGTACCAAAAGCAGAGGTCAGAAGACTCTGAGAGATAACTGGGAGGAGGCTTGGGTTGATCCCGGAGGAGACAGTTTCCTGCAAAAGAGAAAAATCATCTTGGGTACCTGCCTTGGAGAATCCAGGGCTGCTACCTGGGATCTGAGGTCCCTACAAGAAAAGGCCAAAAGACTCTGGGAGATGCCTCGGGGGAGCCTCAGGTGGACCCTGGAGGAAAGAGCTTCCTCCAGAGGAGAAAAATCATCTTGGGTAGGTGCCTTGGAGAAGTCTGGGGCTGCTACCCACGATCTCAGGTGCCTAAAAGGGAGGTTAAAAGCCTCTCATGGTTGCTGGGAGGAGTCACAGGTGGATCCCAGAGGGGAGAGCTTCCTCTGAAAAAGAAAAAACCTCAAGGGTAGCTTCCTTGGAGGAGTCTGGGTCTGATATGTGAGATAGTTACGTAAAGCAGAGGTCAAAAGACTCTGGGAGATGCCGGGGAGGAGTCCTGGATCGATCCTGGAGGAGAGAGCTTCCTGCAGAAGAGAAAAATCACCTTGGATAGCTTCCTTGGATGAGTCTGGGGCTGCTACCCGGGATCTCAAGTCCCTAAAAGAGACAGCAAAAGACTCTGGGAGTTGCTGGGAGGAGTCACAGGTGGATCCCGGAGGGGAGAGCTTCCTCCAAAAAAGAAAAAAAAAATCTCAAGGATAGCTTCCTTGGAAGAGGCTGCAGCTGCTTCCTGGGATCTGATGTCCCTATAAGAAAAGGAGAAGGGTGAATGTTAAATTTCCCTGAGCAGAACTAGCACAACAGTCTAGGGGAAAAAAAAAAAAAAAAAAATCGAAACTGGGACTATAACAGGGTAGGAGACCGAGCCGTTTGTCAGACAGGGCTCTGAAATTTAACAGAAGCCATTAGGGCATGTGGAGAACTAGGGGTAAATTGGTAAACTGGACTAAAAGTGCAAGAATGCAGGCAGAGACCTGATGAGCGTCCCAGTGATTTGGGGGGACTCAGACAAGCTCTGCTAACAGAATTTTAATGATGCACTTGCAATTAGTGTCCTTGTGGGTCAAATGGCCCCCGACAGCAGAAACAAAACAAAAAAAAAAAAAAAGAGAGAGAAAAAAAAGAAGAGGAGCAAAGCAACAAGAGGCTGATTTATTGGCAGTTGCTTTTGCAAGGAATTTACAAGTGAGATAAGGATTAGGAAGAAAGATGATCAGGTACAGGGTCTGAACTAAGACCTAGAAAAAGAGAAGGAGAATGTGAAGGAACACTAGAAGAAAATGTTACTATTGTGGAAATCTGGGATATGTGTAGCAAGAAAAATATTTTTCTAAACATGTCCCTGAATGACCAGGGAAGTTAATGGATGAGGTAGTGCGTTTGGCTACAGCGGTCAAGAAGAGGAAAGGGTTAAGGAAGAGGGATGTTAAAGGAAAGAGGAATCAAGTGTACTTGTGGCTGTGCTGAGAGAAGCCTTTGAAGTAAGCAGGGGGAGAGGACTGATGGGGACCGGAGGAACCTCTCCCAGCAGAACCTAAGCTGGTTAAAGCAAAGCTGGGAGATGAGGAAACAGAATTTTTAGTCAACACTGGGGCTACGTATTCGGTCTTCAATACACTAGAAGGAAATTTAAGTAACAAAAGCATAAATGTCATTGGTGCGACAGGGACTCGTGAGACCTGGCCATTTTTCAAATCCCTGAAATTTAAACTTGGAAAACAATGGGTTACTCACCAGATTTTATATTTGCCAAATTCTCTGAAAACTTTACTGGGTAGAGATTTACTTGAAAAGGTAGAAGCTGAAATCAGATTCAAGGATGGGGAAGTTGCAATTTTAATCCCAGAATCTAAATATGTCGAAGCCGTAGGCTTGTTGTTACAGGATACAAATCCCAAAAGGGACAAGGTACCTCGAGAAACAGAAGATGCAGTGATCCCCATCATTTGGGCAGGAGAAGTTCCAAGAAGGTCTAAGAGAGCGGAACCAGTAAGAATCGATCTAAAACCAGGATCGTCACCAGTAAGAATTAAACAATACCCTTTAAAATTAGAAGCGAGAACTGGCTTGGTACCAATAGTTCAAAAATTCTTAAAATATAAGTTGCTAACAGAATGTGAGTCAAAATATAATACACCTGTCTTACCAGTAAAGAAAGCTAACGGAAAAGATTACCGTTTAGTCCAGGACCTTAGAGCACTAAATCAGAGAGCACAAGATACACATCCAGTAGTTGCAAACCTGTATACGTTACTAACTACCCTCACCAGTGAACAAAGCTTTTTGCTTTTGAGTGGGAAAACCCTGAAACAGGGCGAAAGACACAATATACTTGGACGGTTCTCCCACAAGGCTTCAAGAATAGCCCAACTCTTTTTGGAAATCAGCTGGTGAATGAATTAGAGATTTGGAGAAAAGAAAATGGACAGGGAACTGTATAACAATATGGAGATGACATCTTAATTGCAGCGGAATCTCAGGAAATTACTGTGTATGTACCACATACGGTAGTCACAGTTTTGGAACAAAAAGGGGGGCATTGGTTGTCCCTCAGCCGTATGCTGAAATACCAAATGGTACGACTAGAACAAGATGACATCGATCTCAATACCACTGCAGTTACAAATCCTGCAGTGTTCCTCTCCACTGGTTGAGCGGAGAGTTCACCAGAACACGATTGCTTACAAACTGTAGAGGAAATATATGCTAGCCGTCGGGATCTTAAAGACGCTCTGTTAGAAAATCCAGACTGGGAGTTATATGCTGACGGCAGTAGTTTTGTTTGTGATGGGAAGAGACTGTCAGGATACGCTGTGACGACCTTAGATGGCATAGTAGAGGTAGGATCCTTATCTCCCAAAACATCAGCCCAAAAGGCAGAACTAATAGCCTTAACTTGAGCATTGGCACTGAGTGAAGGGAGAAAGGTTAATATTTGGACAGATTCTAAGTATGCTTTTGGAGTTGTACATGCCCATGGAGCCATCTGGAAAGAGAGAGGACTACTATCAACACAAGGAACTGAAATCAAGCATGCTGCACAAATATGAGAACTATTACAGAGCATTCAAAAGCCGATGGTGGTAGCAATAATGCATTGCAAAGCCCACCAAAAAGGAAATAGTGAAACTATAAAAGGAAATTGGAAGGCCGATTGTCTTGCTAAGAAGGCAGCTCTAAAGGAGCCAAAATTTGAAGAGGCTTTAATTCCAGGGCCTCGTTTAGAATTACCACCACCAAAATATACTGAGAAGGAAGATTAATTAGCAGAACAGATAGACTGCTCCAAAAATGGACAAGGTTGGTGGATAACACCGCTAACGCCATTATTGATTCCTGAAAGAATGATGGAAATTTTGCTCAAGAGATTACATCAGGAGATGCATACAGGAGAAGACGCATTGACAATAACTGCGAAAAGAAATATTTTTGGACCAAAGATACAAAGGGTAGCAGACATGGTAGTAAAAAAAGTGTACCATCTGCTGTGCTAATAATCCAAAAATTGGGAAAAAGGTTATAGGAGGAATTGTGAAACAAGGAATAACTCCTGGGGAATACTGGCAAATAGATTGTTCAGAGCTACCTAGGTATAACCAATACAAATATTTATTGATATTGGTAGATACCTTTTCTGGCTGGCCAGAGGCTTTCCCTTGCCGTACCAACAAAGAGCTAGAGAGGTAATTAGACTCTTATTGAAGGAAATAATACCCCGATTTGGTATTCCAGAAGGAATCTCCTCTGATAATGGGCCTCATTTTATTGCAGAAGTCATGCAAGGGCTTTCTAAATTTTTACAGATTAAGTGGGAATTACACACCCCTTGGAGGCCACAATCAAGTGGGAAGCTAGAAAGAATGAATCAAACTCTTAAAAGGCAACTTGCTAAACTGTGTCAAGAAAACACACCTTAAATGGGTAGAAATTTTACCTATAGCTCTTTTACGAATTCGAGTAACTCCTAGGGTCAAAGTAAGTCCTTTTACGGTTGTTTATGGGAAAGCATATCCCATGAATCTTCTAACATCACAGGAGACCAAATGCATATAAAAGGGCAGGCTGATGTTAAAGAGTATTTGATTTCCCTTTCGCATGCTTTATCTTCACTACACAGGTATCTAAATCAGAAGGTCTCTCTCCTGTTGGATAAAGGCGGAAAGGACCTTACACCATGTTATTGAAAACCTATACTGCAGCCAAAGTAGAAGGAATGGACTCCTGGATTCATTACACGCCAGTGAAAAGAGCACCAGAACCAGATCAGGAAAAGCGGACAGCCACAGACTGGGAAACTCAAATTTCAGCTAATCTGAGACCATTGAACTTTGAGAGAATGAAGAACCTGAATATTATAATATCCCATTTGGTACTAGCAGTAGTAGGTCAAGAGAATTTGGTTTTACAGCTTATCCAGTCCTTTGGGCAAATCCAGAATGTTAGCGTAACCGCTTGTCTCCCTCCATCTGAGTTGGCAGACAATCCTTTAAATTGGGGACTATTACCTTCGGACTTAGAAAAAAGTTTTTCTAAGAAAGAAAAAGAACAACAATGGAAATAGGGTGGTTAAATAAAATATTACATGGAACAGGATCCTCCCTTACTGGATGGCTGGCAAACCTAATTTAAACTTCGATCACTGTTGTCGTTACTACACTCATACTTTGTGTTGTTTTAAGTTCTGTCAAGAGACTGGTTTTACAAGCCACGGCTAGAGCATATAGAACGATAAAATGAAGTAGTGAGACTCATGAGACTCATATGAAGAGATCTCATAGTCTCAAAGGGGGGAAATGATGTACTTAAGAAATTATGTACTTAAGCCACATGAAAAAGGCCACAAAGGTCTTGTGAAACAAGATCCCCTTTGTATAACCAATGCATGCCTTGCTAACAACTGTGCCCCTGAAGAAGAACTAAAAGACTGATAAGAAGGGAACATCCTACCCCAGGAGGCGCCGAAAAGTTGAATAATTGCTAATAGGCATGAAGTCAGAAAAATCTTTGAAAACTGGAGGAAAAGTAAAGGTGGCAGGGGGAGATCATGACCACCAACTCAATTCCACACCAAAAAGACTTACCCCCCACTCTCTCCTTGAGCATGCGCTGTAGAAGAAAAGAACACTGTACCTTTAATTCCAAGCAGGGAAACTTTAGCCCAATAGAAACTGTGCTAGATAAGCGACTCCCAGTAATAGTTTTGGGAAGAACTTTGGAAATCGAATATGTTTAACTGAACTGTACAAATTGCTTGCCCGTTTAGGCAGGAGGGGTGCTAGCGTTGCAGATTACCACCTAGCCCCCATCTTTGCGTAAACATGAATTGGAATAAAATACCTCTGCTCTGTGTCTATATTGGCATTTTGCACACCAGGTAAACGACCCCACTTTTGGGACAACAGTGGGGCAGGCAAAGCACCGCATCCGAGGGGCTCAGGCACCCACGTCGCTGCCGGAGGATTGCCGGCAAGAGGTTTGGCATCTGGAGAGGGGCTGCTGGGCCAGGGTGCCCAGGCACCCACCCCACTCCCCCAGCCGCAGCCACGGGTGCTCTCAGTGCTGGAGCAGAGGCCGTAGCAGCTGCCTGTGCCCAAGCCTGTCCCCAGTGGAGGGAAGACTTTGCTGGCGAGGAGCAATCCATTGAAGCCGTTGCCGAAATTGCTGGGCTTGAAGTTGCTGCCGGGCCGGGAGGGTGCCGAGGGGTCCTTGTGCAGGAGGAGGGGTGGCAACGCCTGGGCACCGTTCAGCTCCGGGGAGCTGCAGAGCAGGGAGTCCCCGAGGCCGTCGGGGAAGGTCGCGGCCACCGCCTGCGCTTTCCAACCCGGCTGGTCCACCAGCTCCTCCGCCACCTCCCTCTCGGACCCGGGTGTCTTCTTGGAGCCCTTCCTGCAGAGCCGGACCACCCTGATGCTCTCGCCACACGGACCGCTCTGGCGGCCGAGGTCCTCAAGGCTCCTCAAGGCTGAAGCGCTCCCCAGGCTCTTGTACTCCACCAGCGCGCAGTGCTTGCTCAGCAGCTCGGGGAAGTCTGACGTGTATTTCCGCACACCTGAGGGCAGCTTGCGGCCCGGCCGCAGGATGCGGATGGAGGCGATGGTGCCGAAGGGGCTGAACATCCTCGTGATGGTCTTGAGGAAATTCTTCTGGAGCAGCAGCAGCATGTCCTGCTCCAGGAGCAGCAGCTCCCAGGCCAGCAGCAGTTTGCTGGGGGGGATGCTCAGCAGGGACTCAGGGATGGGGACCCATGATACCGAAAAGCCGGTCGAAGAAACTCCCACCCCGGCTGGCCAACGCAACGGGCTGCCTACCTTCTTCAAGGACGTCAGCAGTTTGATGCTGACAAAGCCCACCTTGTTCCTCTGGACATGTTTCAGGAGGAAAGCATCCTTGGCCAGGTTCTCGTCAGAGAGGTGGAATTCCACCTGGGACGCAACCCTCCTGACCAGCTGCCGGTCAGGCATGGAGTAGCTGCAGTCCAAGAGATCAGCCCCCAAAACATCGCTCGCATCGCAGAAGCTCCCGGCAAAGCAGCAGGGACACGGGTGTGACTTGGTGGCCTTTGGGATGTGCAGCACTGCCCGGTCCCAGCCACAGCGGTGCAGACGGCAGAGTGTTGAGGAGCGGGCTGGCTCAGCTGCGCTCTGAAATAAAATGGAGTTTTATGGTTTTAGAAGCGTGGTTGCTTTCACGCCCCCAGCACCGGTCCCTGCCACAAGTTACGCAGCGGATGGCCTTGCACAATCTTGCAGCCAGAGGTGCCTCACGAACAGAGCGCAATCTCTTTAATTAACAGGATACAGGCCAGGAGAGATCTTTGGCCTCCGGTTCACGGCAGTCGTCCCGACTCCCCCAGGCCACACACTGTTCACACGGCGGGAGCGAGAGGCCCGTGTTCCTACCAGGGTGTCCTTGCTAGTGCCAAATCCTCCAAGTACAAGGAGGGGATGTACTCACCCGGTCCCTGGGGTCCCGTAGAGCACAAACAGCCCCAGCATCTCATCATCGGATGTTGTGCAGAATCCAGTCCTTTTCTGGGAGCAGGCGGCGGCAGGTGCTGTCTTCTCCTGGGCGTCACGCACCCAGGGAAAGCGCCGCCCCCTCCGGGGGGGATCCAGAGCTGCTGCTTTTCCCATCAGGAGACTAAAAGACCTGACAGCACTACTGGAGCGAGGGCAGGGGGAAAGCGTGCCGCCGAGCGACACCGCGTGACCTTCCTTCGCGCCCTCGAGGTCCTTTTTCCTATTTCTGCGTCACTCCGGTCAACGCAGCGAACGGAAGCACGGGCAATAGTCGCAAATGCATTTGCCATCTGGCGCAAGGAGGCTGTGGCTGCAGCTTGGTCCCCACTTGGCTCGGCTGAATCAACCTGTTCTTCTTCCCCCACCGGAAAAATACTGTTGAAAGCCAAGAGGATTTGCACCCGCAGACCCTGAGAGCCGCCTGTAGGCCCCGGGGGCACCCCAGCCTCCCTTAACCCTTTCCCTCCCCAGGAGGAGCTGGGGAGGCTCTTGGGGGTGGGGCGGAACACAGGGAGCCCCCGCATTCCTTCCGGGGAGACGCCAAAGAGTCCTTAGCAGCCAACAGCCAGAAGGGACCATGGCGCGGCCACCAATGCAGCTCCCACTGCCTGGGCCCTGGGGCCCCCCGGCGCCCCAGCTTTTCCAGCCATTCGTGCTCCCCAAAACCTTCTACCCTCGAGGCAGGGACCGACCCCAACCCCTGCAGCCCAGGGACGCTCCTGCGGGGCAACAGCGGAGGTGACCGCCGGCCATCGCTCCTGTCTCTCTCTCTTAGGCTCAGCCAACCTGTGCCGCCTGCCCGCGCGGGAGCAGCCCTTCCCTGCAGCCCAGGCACCCCAGGCCCCCCAGGCACCACCAGCAGGTACGGCACCCCAGTCTGCTCTGGCACCTTCGCCATCCCCATCACACCCGTCCCCCCGGCGCTTTTCGCATGGGGGTTCAGCAAGCCCCAGTGAGCATCCTTGCCCTCGCCCGGGCGGCGCGTGCCCAGTAAAGCCGATCTGCAGAGAATTCCCCAAATATTTGGGGCCATCTCTCCTATTTCACCTCCTAGATGCGAGTCTCCTCCCTGATTTGCAACCTCGTCCCACCGGCACAGCAGCTCACCCCGTGGGGATCGCCCCAGCCACAAGCTCCCCACGCCCCTGGCCCAGAGCTGGGGGATGTCGGCCATCGGGGCCGGCTCGGCGGGTGCCCCTGGAGAGTCCCCCCGGCCCAGCACGGCTCCCCCTCACCCACACAGGTCTGCAGAGGGCTCCATGTGGCTGCCTCTTCGACCCCCGGGTCTTCCGCATCCAGCGGGCAACCACCGACCCGCCTCCACCGGCCACCGCCACGCTCGGCCAAGGCGCCGCTTCTCTGCCGGGTGCTGCCCTGGGGGGTCCCGGGGGCTGCGGGGCCCCCCTGGCCTGGGCAGACCCAGGGACCCCCCAGGGCCAACCACAATACCTCGCACCCTACGAAAATCAGAGGAGCGGGGTGGCCCCCGCCCCTCCGGTGCTGCTGACAGCCATCCCCGGCTACCAGCACACCGAGGGGCAGTTGGCGAAGACCAACATCTCCAGCACGGCCACCCCTGCGGGGGCAGCCCCGGGCAGCGACGTCCCCCCCGGGGAGCGACGCTCCTCCCCAGCCGAGCCCTTGGGGAGCCTGCAGATGACCTTGCCGTGGCTGAGAAAGTGGCTCTCCAAGAGGCCCTCATGCTCTTTGATTGCTCCCTGGACAGGCTGGCGGTCAACCAGCACGCTCCCAGCAGCAGCCCCACGCCTGGGGACACCGGCGGCACCGGCGCAGCCACCCCCGACCGCGACTTCAGCTCGCTCTCGCTGCCTGAGGAGCTGCTCCCCCCTGACTACTGCACCCCCGAGCTCAGCAACGCCACGCTGAGCCTCAAAACATTCAACAGCAGCGGCGGGATGGAGCCCCAGGAGCCGTGGCAGGATGCGGGGCTGGACCTGCCACCATGCCCGCCTGCCGTGGCAGCCAAGCCGAGGAAGAGGCAGGCGCAGAGCTCCTTGCCAATGCCACCCAGCAAGCGCAGGGCTCTGGCAGCCAACGTGGGGGTGTGAGGGGGGGGGCGGGGATTAGACAGGGATGCGAGGGATGGAGATGGGGGCAGTGGGGGTATTTGCTGAAGGGGGGGCCGGGGAGGGGGGGTAGGGAGGGGTCAGCCCAGCTTGGAGGGGACCTTTTCTCTCGTCTTTTCAATTACAAGCTCCTTCTCCAGAGCCGCTCCGTGCCTGTGTGGGAGGGGGCGGGAGAGCAGGGGGCACCAAGAAACAGCACCCAAGAGGTGCGAAAGCCCTGCCGAGCCCCAGATCCGAGCCGGGGAAAGCCCCGAGGAGGACGGCGGGGTCCGTGTCGGACGCACGGAGCGGCAGCGGGGCCGCGCCGTGCCCGGAGACAGAGCCGGGCGGGGGGGTGCCGCGCCGCGCCGTGCCGCGCCGGAGCCGGCGGCGGGGACTTTCTGGAGCCGAAGCCGGGCGGCGGGAGCGCGCGGGAGCTGCCCGGGCGGCGCTGGGGGCTCGGCGGGGACTGCGGCTGCGCCGGCGGGCGGGTGGGCGGAAACGGAAACGGAAACGGAAACGGGAGCGGTGTCCCGCCGGGTCAGAACGCAGGGACGGTTGCCTCCCGCTGCATGCCGGGAGCTGTCGTTTTCGCGGACTCGGCGGCCGGGCAGCAGCGTTGCTCTCGGGCCCGTGCGGCGCGGCGTAGCCCTCGCTGCCGCCGCGGCCCCTGCTGCGCGGCGCGAGGTGTAGTTTTGTTGCCGGTTTCGCGTCGTTTTCTTCGGGCTTCCCGCTGCGCCCGCTCCCCGACCGGCCGTGCGTACGCGCCTCCAGAGCGCATGCGCCACAGCGCGCCGTCCTGCGCCTGGGGCAGCCCTGCGTTCGCGCGCCGGCTCTGGCCCTTCCGGCGCGCCGTCGGCGGCCGGCGCGTGCGCGGTGCCCGGGAGCAGCGTGGCGTCGCGCGGGGCGCGGGTCTCGGCGGCAGCGGGTGAGCGCAAGGACCGCCGGTGAGGCGAGCGATCCCCTCCGGCGGGGGCGGGGGCGGGGGCGGGGGGTGCCTCCTGCCCGCTGGCCGCCCGGGGGTGGCGGGACGGGAAGCTGCGAAGCGGCCGCCGCGGCAGGCTGCCGGTCCGCCGGAGGCGAGCCGGGCCAGGGCAGCGCCGGGGAGTTCCCCGAGAGAGAGCCGGTAGAAGGGAAGAGGGGACGGAGGCGGGCACCCCTCAGGCGCGGCCAGCGGGCGCCTGCCCGAGTCGCCAGAGCTCCCCCGGAGCCTCCCCCGGCCCCGCTCGGCCCGCGCGGCTGCCCCCAGCTCCAGCCCCTCCCCTGAAGCCTGTCCTGTAGCCCCCGGCAGCCCCCGAGCCCTGTCGTGAGGGCAGCAAGCTGGCCCTGCGGTGGTCTGGAGTCTCCCTTAACGGGGGTGCCGTTAGCAGCGGCGCGGGGAACGAGCGGCGTCTGCGGAAGCCCCTGCGGAAGGGTCGAGCTGCGGTAATAACGGCCACTGCTGCCTCTTTCCCTCTCCCAGAGGCCACGCTGTGGGTGCGGTTGTCCGTTCGTCCCCTGGGGATGCCGTTGACTGCAGCGGCCTCAGGCTTGCGTGGGCTGTCTTTGCTCGGCCTCCCTGTCCTGGCGGCGTGGGAGCACAGAGGGACAGGCGGAGCAGCGCTTCCTGGCTGTGGACAGGAGCTGCTGAAGCTGGAGAGGCTAGAGAAAGTTAAAGAAGAAATGGAGGGCCATCTGGCCAGCAGCTGCCTCCCGCTGCAGGCAAGAGAAGACCCTGCCTCTCTGGGTGAGGAAGGATCCCTCTTTGTAGTCCACAGCAGGTCAGACCACCAGGGTCGGTATGCATGACCAACAGCGCGGTACGGCCACGTAGGGAGCGAGCGAGCGAGCGAGGCTACGTGTCTAGGAAGCCTCGTCTCATAAGAGCTGTGAGACACTCGTGTGTTCCATTACGTGGAGGACAGCCAAGCGACTGGAGCTACAGAAGAGGAAGGGAGGAGAGAAGGAGAAAGAAGCATCTGAGCTGGTAAGGTCTCCTGGCAGCTCCAAGAGTGAGAGCTGTGGCGAGTCCTGGGCCCTCGGGGCCCTGTCGCTCCTCTCGTGCGTCCCGGTCCCTCCCTCTCCCTCTCCTGGCCCCCTCTCTTTCCCCTGCTGCTGTGATGTTTGTTTTTTGGGTTTTGGGGTTTTTTTTGCTTCCCTGTACCTCTCCTCTTCTGTCTATTCTCTTGTCCTGCTCCCTCTTCCTCTCTCCCTTTCTCTCTCTTGTTCGACTGCCCCCTTTTCTTTTTCTCTCTGCGTTCTTGTCCTGCTCCCTCTCCCTCTTTTTTCCCCCACCCTGTGTCTTTGTCCTGCAGCCAGTCGCTGTTTTTTCCTTTTCCATCTTCTCGTCCTGATCTGCATCTGTCTCTTCCCCCCCCCGCCTCCAATTTCTCTGGCCTGTTCCCTGGTGTTCTTTTCCTCTCTGCGCCTGTACGTGCCGCTCTGTGTCTCTGCCTTCCTATCTCTCTTCTTCCTACTTTCTCTTTCTCTCTCTATCCCTTTGTCTTGCTCGCTGTTGCTGCTTATTTTTTTTATTCTGGATCTCACTGTCCCCGTCCTCCTTCCTGTTCATCTCTTACTCTCTCTGACCCTTTGTGCTGCTTCCTGCCCCTTTTTTCACTCATCCTCCCTCTCTCTGCAGGGCTCCTAATACCTCTCTTTCTAAATTCTCCAGCCCCCTGTGCTTCTCACAGTCCCTGTCTTTCTCTCTCTCTCTCGTTGTCGTTGTTCTTGTCTGTCGCTCTGTCTTGCTTCCTGTCCCGTCGTTTCTCGCTGTATCCCTTTGTCCCGCTCCCTGCTCGTATTCATATTGCTCTCTGTCCTGAGGACCGTCCCAGTTTTTTATCTCCGTCCTGCCGCTGTCCTGATTTTTCTTTCTTTGCCATGTTCCCTGTCCCTCTTTCTGTCTCTTTTCCTCTGTCCCTGCTGCTTATTTCTCCATCTCTGTCCAGACCCCTGTCCGTTCCCCCCTGCCTTGCTGTCCCTCTGCCTTGCTTTCTTTCGCTACCTTTTCCGTCTGTCTTTCTCTGTCCCATTCCATCTCCCGTCCTTTCTAACTGTGTCCCCCTGTCCAGCTAGCTGTCTCTTCTTTCTTTTTTCTGTTCCTCAGTATTTTTTTCTTTTTCCGTATCTCTCTCCCACTGCCCATTGCAGTTGGTTTATTCCCCTCCAATGCTGGCCTGCTCTTTGTCCCTTTTTTCTCTCTCTGTCCTTCTGTCATGCTCCTTGTGTCTGTTTAATTCCTTCATCTCCGTCCTGCAGCCCATCGCTCTTTTTTTTCTCTTCCATCCCTTTGTCCTGCTCCCCATCCTTGTCTCTCTTTCCCTTGGTTCTGCCTCCCGTCCTTTTTTCCTTTCTTGCTCCATCTCTCTGTCCTGCTCCCTATCCCTCTCGCGCTCTCTCTGTTTCTCTGTCCTTCTCCTTGCCTTTCCCCGCACTCTGTCTTGTTCCCTCTTTGGTTTTATTGTTTTCTGGGTAGCTGGGCCTGGCTACCCGCGGGGGTGCTTTGGCTGGTGGTTTGGGGTGCGGGCCTGGCCGTGCCGTGCTGGTGATGCCAGGGAAATAAAGCCTGAAATGGCAATAATGAAGCAACGCCCTGCCAGTGCTGGGGCTGCCCCTCAGAGGCATGGGGCCGGGCCCTCCGCAGTTCCCCAGCACTCCCCAAAACTGCTTGTGGGGCCCCGGGGGTGCAGGGCTGTGGGGTGGCTACACTCAGCATTGCCCATGGGCACTGCAGGGTCAGAAACGGAGAACGAGTTTTCTGTTCTGGGGCTTCTAAACAGGCTCACACGGCTGATTTTGCAGCTCGGAAACAGACTGAGCTGCGCAGCTTTTGACTCAGAAGCAGAGGTCCAGCCCTGCATTTTTGGGCCTTGAGAACAGGCTCAGCAGCTGGGTTTTTTGGTTTCTAAATGGGCACCGAGTCAGCTGGTTTGGGGGCCAAAAGCAGAGGCCGGCTTGGCTGGTTTTGTAGACGGGTGAGAGGCAGGCAGGTGGGAGGGTGTTGGGGGCTGCGGGGGAAAGCAGGGGGTGGACAGGGTGCATGGACCTTCCCCAGAGATGGGGGTCTGGTGGTGTTGGACCCCGAAGTTCAGGAGGCAAGCATGCAGCAGGCTGAACTCAACATCTGTGATGGTCTCTGGGGGGAAAGGCGCTTTTCAGACCCCACGTGCCCTCTTTGAGTCCAGCTCTTCTTTCTACTCTGCTTAGAATAGTTGTTAAGTAGTTAATCGCACAAACTAATGAATATTTATACAGCGTATAACTATGATGTTTAATCCTAATGCTCAAGTTTCGACACCAATTGATTCACAACCTTATCGAAAGCTCAGACTGTTGCACGTAGCTGGAGCTTGTAAGAAGAAGAAGCTGAAATCAACTGGAGCTTCAGTGCGGAGCTGGGGCTTCAATTAGCCAGAACTGTAGCAAGCAGGAGCTGGAACGAGGCGGGGTGTCTGCTGTCTGGAGCGTGCATTAGCCAGAGGCAAAATTACCTGTGGCTGTAATGAGCAGGAGCTGCAATTAGCTGGACTGTCTTTTCGCTGGAGCGTCCGTCGGCTGGACTGCGCTCCCAGCATGGCAGAAGAGCGGCCAGGCACAGGCAGGGCTGTCCGTAGCAAGCAGCTCCGAGCAGCAGGGAGGGGAGTTGTCCTTCTGCCAGCGGAGAGCCCGGCCTCTTGCTTTGGGGATGTGATCCACGCCACGCTCCTCTCTCTGCGTGGAGGGTCTCGCCCGGTCCGTTCCCGAGGGCAGAAGTGAGGTGGGGGTCCCCCGGCTCTCCTGGGGCAGCCCCCCCTGCGAGGGGGTGCAGGCGAGGTGTCGTCGTCCCCTCGGTACCGGGCAAAGGGGAGAGAAACCGGCTGGTCGGAGCTCCTGGGGCGCAGAGCCCTTCCAGCAGAATGCTCCCCTGTCTTTTCACTGTTGGCTGGGTGTGACAAGCAGGTTCACTTTTTGCCTCCTCTTTTCCCAGTGTCACCTTCCGTGTCACACGAAGAAAATCCTGCATGGTTAATTCCGCTTGCTGCTCAGGTAATCGCACGTATTGGGCTGGGGGAGTGGGGAGAAACATTTGCGAGTTCGAGGGCACTACAGATACTCCACATCAAACACCCAGAAAAGGCAAATTTGCTGCTAGTGCAGAAAAGCTGATGAAAAATTGCTGTTAACAGATCGTGCCCTGTTCCTGAATTGGTCCCTTGATATGTTTTTGTTTCAGGTGAAAGAACAAACTTTCATCTATGATAAACTCAGAGCTGCCTGTTAGCTTCTTTAGGGCCAAGTGTTTCTCTTCTCTTTGTTCATGCTGATTTTATGGGCAAGTTGGAAATAGCCTTTTATTTTTTTAGGTATAACTGAATTTTTAGGAATATGTGGTGTCCCTATAGTTCATTTTGAGCACCTAGATGCCAGTAGACATGTAATGAATGAAACCTGATGGAAACTGGTACTTAAACTTGATTTTTATTTGATTTTTTTTCTCATTAGAGTGTTATGGCATGTTGTCCCGTGGCACAGTCCCCATTCTGTTCAGCGGAGTCTTCAGTCTAGGACTTTTAAGTAAAAGAGTTTGTCTTTCCAAAAAAGGACTAGTCATTCATAGGACTGAGGCATAGACTTGGAGAGTCGCTTAAGTACGTGATCGGAATTAAAGCCAACTTTCACTTAATGTTGCTGCTGTTGGTCTTCGCTTTCACCGATTTCTCCACCACTCCCTCGTGGTTGGGAGCTCTGAATCATAATTTTTTTTCAGTCTCTAACACTTTTTTTTTTTTTCCCCAAAAAGGAGAAGCAATGTCTAAAAGTTAATTGTTTCCTCACAAATGCGTGAGTATATAAAATTTGAGTTATGATGATTAAAACCATAAAAATGACACCAGTCTCTACAGATCTGGACTATTTCTGAACAGGTGTTCCTCACACACGAATGCCGTCAGGGTACAGATCACCTGCACTTCATGCTCTGACAAGACAAAATGCTGAGACAGGGATGAGCTCTGAAAGAAAAAAAAAAAATAGGGTCACAGTTTTGTTTTGTTGTTGTTTGTTTTTAGAGAGTGCAACATTGACTGGTGCCAGCCTGCAGAGCTCTTCTGCTGCCTGACCTCTCCTTCTCTTTCATGGCTGTAGTTGTCATTTGGATAATTGTAGAAGAGCAATTAAGTTCCTTGCCTCTGTAAATGTGCTGGTAATAGCAGGAAGGCAAATGCTTGAACCAGTAGTGAATAAGTTGGCTGCAAGTAGAATTTCTGAAGGAAGAACAACAACAACAACAGGAAGCAAATAGCAAGTTACCAAAAATTTGTGTGTGTCAAACGCATCAAAGCTTTATTGCCAAATGTTGTTTGGCAATATGTTCCAAATGGCTTTTTTTGGTAAACATAAATTTTGAGGAAGTTCAGGGTTGTGTGTGGCAAAACATGTCCCTCTGTGTATGCGTCCTGCTGCGTAAATAGCATGGGTCAATGGCTAGTCCAGTGGCAGGGCTGTTGTTCCCTACTCTCGATATTGCCACAGTAGCGTTGCGGTATTTAGACCTAACGGACAGGCTGAGGAATGGAAGGAGAATGCCTGTTTTCTGTAAGGGCTCGGAATGCCGACCCTTTTCTCTGCCTGCCGCTCCCCTGTGCGTGAGATGAAGCTGTTTTGTTTTTCTCCCTTGTTCCTGGTCTAAATATTTCTGAAGCTGTTGCTGCTGTGGGTTTGCAATTTGTGTTACTGCATTTTTGTAGCATTCTAGGTATGGGTCATTTCTGCTGTGGTGAAGTGTCGAGATACGGTTTTCGGTTTAAAGCGTCAGAAACTACATTCACTGAAACCGGTAACTCACGGCGTAGGTGAAACCGATGTGGCGTGTGCAGCTGTGCTCGCAGGGATGCTCAGTGGCTCCTCATCAAAACGGCAAGGTGTGTGTGTGTGGACATCTGTAGGGTTGTGCTCTGGGTCCGAGAGCGTTAACGTATTTTTGCTGTTGGAAGATGGAATGGAGCGTGTGCCTGTTAAATCTCAGGGCAGTCAAAAGCTAGGAGGGACCCTGAGCGGGTTTGGTGGCACAACTGCAGTTTTAAAAGATCTTGACCGTTTGGAGCAACGGCCTGGAAAAAATCATTCGTTTTTTGCAACGAGGCAGTTCACAAAGACAGATATGTTGCTGTGCTCTTTAGCAAAAATACTCAACTTGAGACGTATAGGGTGATGAAGTCTTGGCTATACTAAGGCTTGAGAAAATGTATGTAGGTATCTATGTCTGTCATCTGCGTGTATCTAGGAAAGTGAGTTTTAGTGAAACTAAAGCTGCCAATGAGCCAAAAAAAAAAAAAAAAAGGCACAGTTGTCAAAAAAACGCAAAAGCTCTAGTGGCCTGTGTCAACAACTGTACCGAAGATGATGCAAAATACTTTTTCCTCCGCTCAGTCATACAGTCTTCACAAACCTTCACAAAAAAAGGCAGTTTGGGATTTTTACCTAGTTTTATGCTAAAGGGTTTTTTCCTCTCTCAGGTGGATGTCAGCTGCCACCATTTCACTGCGGTTGCCCTTTCTTCTGCCATGAAAGGACAAGACACATGGAAAGATTCCATAGTGGTCTGCGAGTACAAGGTACACCTATGATGTGTGTCTGCGTTTTTCTGAAGGTACTTGTAGTATGGACTAAAGTTAACATTAAGAATGTGCCAACTCTCCTTCTACATTTTTTCTGTGAAATATTTTAATACAAATAGTAAAACTAAGGTCTGTTCTGGAGCATGTTATGCCTATGCAAAGTTTACTTCCCTCCGTTTATTTTCTCTTCCTGAAAGCATATAATCTTCTGTTTCTGTGCACTTACTAGTAAATGATACCGTGAAAATAATTTTGTACTAAAAGAGGGGAAAAAACTGTTCGTAAGCGTTCAGCTGTTCAGAAGAAACAGGCTTTGTTTTCACGATAAAAGCTTTATGCATTTGCAGCCAATGAGTTTTTTAAAATGTCTTATAGTAGTACTCGAAAACCTTACTGAGATAACCAGCATCTGTACTAAAAGCAATCAAGGTCCAAGAAGAGATGTGGACAAAACAGGACAAACTGGCGTCGCTTCCGTGTGTTTTCCAGGTTTTCCCAAGAAGCATTAGCAGCCTTGTAACTAGTGACAGTGAGTCCTGAGGTGGTTTTGGTGAGTTACTGCTTCAATAATGTATTTTTATTGGATGTATATAAACATGGGCACACCTTTTTAGTATAAAGTGAATTATTGAGATTTATCCTTTATAGTGAATTATTGAGATTTATCCTTTATTTTTCATTTTGCTCTTTGCAGTTTTCCACTTCACTTTCAGCTTTATTCCCCAAACAAGCAAGATGTACAGCAGCAGCAGCGCAAGGGCTGTAGCTGTTGTGGTGGATCTGTAAGTGTAGATTCTGATTGCGTACGACCTCGTCCCACAGCCTCCCAGGGTTATCTCCCTGCAGCAGTGCCGTAAGGAAGGGAGGAGGCGTTTTCCAACACCGGCAGGAGTGTTTACTTTTATGCTAAGAAGTTGTTCAAAATCGTATCAGTCTTAATGCTGATTTTAAGAGTTCAATTTGCTCTAACTTTTAAAGGAGGTGGTGTATTTTGAGCTGACCTGTTTACCTGGAACCCTGCTTTAGCTCAGCCACTCTTCTTGTGCACCCCCAGCCTCTGCTGGCAGGGCAGTATGAGAAGCTGGAAAGTCCTTGACTTAGTATAAACACGGCTTAGAAACAACTAAAAACATCAGCGTGTTATCAACAGGATATCACAGGATCAACAATTGTGTGTGTGTAGGATTAGGAGAGCAGAGTTCTGACAGCACAGAGGTGAGGAAAGGTGCGCCCAACCCAACAGAGCCCCAGGATCACCAGGGTATCGCTCACTTGCAGATGGGCCGCTTGCATCTGGGCCGCTGGGATGCGCTGTTTCCTGCTGAACAGAGCTGCCCCTCTGGCACGAAGCAGCTTTGGGTCTCTCGTGGCCTGCCTTCAGGCTGTCACCTGTGTTGCCTTATTGTTTTAAAATCTCTTGCCAGCATCTGTTGACTGGCTGCTGTCACTCCCACAACCCCGATGTCACATAGAGATGGATACAGCAGTCCCTGGGGCTTGGTCCAGGGCAACCCCCCCGCCCCCCCTGTTCGCAGGTTCCCTGTGCTGCTTCTCCTCTGCAGGTAATGGGGTGGGGGGCATGGACAGAAGCGACCCCCAGACTTTTAAAGCAGTCAAATGCAGAGGATGGAAACGCTCCAGCCACTCGGGTTCTTTTTGGTACGGAGGCAATGAAGATGACTGCCCGGGCTGCGAGTGGGAAAAGGGCAGGGAAATGTGAGCCCTGTACCCCCAGTAAGTAGTTACCACCTTTGGCTGGTCTATACTGGGCTGGGCTGTCAGTCATCTCTCATCCAGCTGACGCTCAGAGGAGGATCGTTATGGGGATTCTGCCTCCTGGCGACCAAAGGTGGGTACTGCAGCTCGGGAGCCGCGCATGCATGCTGGCGCGTTTTGCTGCTAGAGCAGCTTTTTTTTTCTCTGCCTCTCTCCAGTTCCCAGGCCCTGTTTTTCAATTTTCTCTTTCCTTGCCCTGTGCCGCATTGCAATTGTCATTTCTTCTGCTGTCTTTCCCTCTCTGGCTCCCTGCCAGGATTTTTTAATTCCTCCCTGTCTGTCTTGTGGACCATTGCTGTTTTTTCTTTCTCTGTGTCTCTCTGTCCAGCTTCCTGTCCCTGTCCTTTTTTTTTTTTTTTTTTAAATTCCTCCTTCTCTGCCCTCTACACATCACTCTTTAAATTCCTCCTCCTCTGTCCTGTGGCCTACTGTGATTTGTTCTTTCTCTGTCTCTCCTTTTTCTGGCTCTCGGTCCCTATTTTTCAGTTTCTCCCTCTCGGCCTTGTAGCACAACGTTGTTATTGATCTTTCCTCACCTCTCTCTTGTCCAGCTCCCCGTCCCTACTTTTTAATTCTTCCCTTGCTGCCCTGCGGCCCATTGCTAACTTCACTTTCTCTGTCTCTCTCTGCATGGCTCCTGGTCCCTTCCTTTTTGAAATTCCTCCCTCACTGTCTTGGAGCCCACCGCATTTTTTCCTTTCTCTGTCTCTCTAGCTGGCTCCCTCTCCCTATTTTTCAATTTTTTTCTTTCTCCATCTCTCTGTCCAGCTCTGGATACCAATTTTTTAATTCCTCCTTCTCTTCCCTGCAGCCCATCTTTCTTCCCCCTGCCCCTTATTTGTGTCACCACCACCACCACCACCTCTGGCTCCCTGTCACTGTTTTAATTCCTCCCTCTCCACCCTCAGGCTGTTGCTATACTTCCCGTGTGTGTCACCCTGCATCTGGCCCCCTGTCCCTATCTTTTCATTCCGCTCTCCTCCCTGTAGCCCGACGCTATAACTTTCTTGTGGTGTCTCTCTCTGTGTTTGGCTCTGGATCCCTGTTTTTTCCTTCCTCCCTCCCCTCTCTCTGCCCTGTTGCCCCTGGCTATTTTCTCTTTCTCCATTTCTCTCTGCCCACCCCCTGATCTCTATTTTTTCATTCCTCCCTCTCTGTCCTGTAGCCCATTGCTACTCTTTCTTTCTCTGGCTCCCCGTCCCTGTTGTTCAGTTTCTTCCTTCTCGGTTCTGCAGCACGTTGTGATTCTGTTTCTTTCGTTGACTCTCCTTTCCCAGTCCCTCACTTTTAATTCCTCCCGCTCTGTCCTGTTGACCCTCGGGTTCCCCCTCGCCTTTCTCCACCTTGCTCTCCACCTTGCTCTTTCTTGCTTCCTGGCCCTGTTTTTTAATTCGGCCCTGTTTTTTAATTCCTCCCTCTCTTCCGCATAGCTCGTCGCTTTTTTCTTTTCTCAGTCTCTCTACGTCAGTCTCACTGCCCCCATTTTTAAATTCTTCCTTTCTGCCCTGTACCATGCCGATATTTTTGCCTTTCTCCAACCCTCTCTGTCCAGCTCCCTGTCCCTATTTATTAATTCCTCCTCCTTCCTGCGCCCAGAGCTATTCCCCGCAATTTCTATCTCTCTCTGTCTGGCTCCTTGTCCCCAGTTCTTAATTCCTCCCTCTGGCCCCCATAGCCTGTCTGGATCCACCCCCCCCTTCTCTCTGTTGGGCTCCCTCCCTCCGTTTTAATTCCACAGTCTCTGTCTCGAAGCCCCACACTATTTGTCTGTCTTACTCCATCTCTCTTGTCTGGCTCCCTGCTACTAGTTTTTACTTCCTCCCTATACGTCTTTTAGGCCATTGCTTTCTGCCCCCGCTTTCTCTTTGTCTCCCATTCCCTGTTCTTTATTTCCTCTCTCTTCCCTGTAGCCCACTGCTTGCTTTTCTGTTCTCTATCATGCTCTGTCTGGTCCCCTGTCCCTATTTATCAATTCCTCTCTCTCTGCCCTGTGGCCTGTTGCTTTTTCCCATTTTATTTCTGCCTTTCTTTCTGTCCAGCTCCCTGTCCCTGGTTTTTTAATTCCTCCCTCTCTGCCCTGTCATCTGTGCGGTCTTTTGCCTTTCTCCACCTCTCTCTGGCAAGCTCTCTGTCCCTATTCCTTAATTCCTCACTGTCACCCCTTCTTAATTCTTCCCTCTCTGCCCTGTAGCTTGTACAGTTTGTGTAGCTATGTGTAGCTATGCAGTTTGTTTCCCATGCCCTTGCCCCTTCCATCCATCATTTGTTGTCCTGACTCTCTGTCGTTTCATTCTTCCTTCTGTGCCCTGTTCCTTGTCCCTTTTTTGTGTTTCTGCATCTTTCAGTCCAACTCCCTGCCCTTGTTCTTTTTTCTTCCCTCTCTGTCATGCTGCCTATACCAGGTTTTTCCTGCATCTCCATCCTGCTCCCCATCCTTCCTTGTCAGTTGCTGTCCCGCTCTCTCTTCCTGCTCTCCCTGCTGTGTCTTTCTCCATCCCTGTCGGGCTCCCTGTCCCCGTCCTTCTCTCGCTGTCCCGTTCTCCGCCTCATGCTTTCTGAGTACAGCCCCCACTCTCCAGGAGGCTGCCACTTTTCTCCTCTCTTCTAGCGTGCTGCACCCTGATCGTTTTTGGCAGCCTCCACCTCTGCCCACCAGCTCATCACCCCAGGAGCCAACCAACCGACTGTAAGGTGTCCCAGGGGCAGGGGGAGCAGCGATGGCCTCGAGCCCCAGAGCAGATGCACTCCCAGAACTTACTACATGCATGACTGAATAAACACTCGCCGTCTCCTTTGCACTCCCTCTGCAGGGAGCGAGGGGCTGTGAGGGAGTCCAGGGGAGGAGGTGATGCATTGTGGGGGTCGGGGGATGCCCCCCTGGTGGTCCTGCTGGGCTCCAGCTGTGGGCCAGGGCTGGAGGAGCCCCAGGTGCAGGCAGTGGGGATGATGGTGACAGCCCCTCCCTCTAACGGGGTGGCTGCCTGCAGAGAGGCCGAGGGAGGAGCAGAGCAGTTGTCAAGCACTGCCGGGCTGCGACTGCGCCGAGGGAGAAGGTGAGCTGGGCCGTGTGATGCTCCCCGACCCTGTGTTTCTTCTGCCACGTCCCTGCAGGGCTCCTCATCCCTCTTTTATCGATTTCTCCATCTCGCTGTCCTTTTCCCTTGAAGCCGTGAAAAGCCGAAATCGGGACTCAATAGTCAAAAGACTATTCAGCAGGTATCCTTTATTGCAGCGCTGGGCATACAGGGCATTTCTCCTCCTATTGTGTGTACCTGGTCAGGCTAATTGCATAGTTTATATACAGGTTCTATATATGTATTCAGCAGATTTCTGAGAAAAGTTTTACATATTCATTAGTTTTCTGGGAACTCATTATCATCATATGTAAACGTCCTTCGCGCAGGCGTACTCGAGGTCTCTGGTGGTCTTCAGGAGTCCTCTGGCGGTCTTCAGTAGTTCTCCTTGCTTGTCTGCCGTCTGACCCTTCTCGGATGATTCTGCACAGTGCGATCTTCTGCATATTTGATACAATTTATCCTAAAGAGTGCTTCTTAGTGCTTCTGTTATCTATGCTTACCCTTTGATGTAATCCATATGGATACTTCTAAGCTAAGTTATGGGAGAGGGCTAAAGTCCTAATCTTCTTCAGAAACTGCAAGGCCATCCAAAACCAATTTCTCCTACGTTTTGTAACATACAGAACTTTTATCTACCACCTGTTAGTAAATAATTGGGTCGAGAAATAGCAAGGTCATTGTATTCAGCAAAACACCTTTGCATCGCCCTGTACCTTTCTTTCTCTGCTCCTCAGCCTTTCTCCCTCATTTTATTTTTCCCTTTCTGTTCCTGTATTGGGTCTGGCTGAGATGGAGTTAATTCTCCCCATAGCAGCCCTTGTAGTGCTGTGCTCTGCATCGGTACCTAGAAAGGTGTCGATAACACTCCAGTGTTTTGTCTACTGCTGAGCAGCGCTGGCACAGCATCGAGGCTGTCTCTCCAACATTTCTGCTCCCGTCAACGGCGGGCCGGGGCTGGGCAAGATCTCGGGAGGGGACGTAGCCAGGATAGCTGACCTAAACCAATCAAACAGATGTTCCATGCCATAGGACGTCAGCTTAGATATAAAAGCTAAGTAAAGGGAGACGGAAGGGGGGTGTTTTCGTCTTTTGGAGTGACCGCTACGCATACCGAAGCCCTGCTTCCCAGGAGGCGGTCAGACATCGCCTGCTGACGGGAACTAGAGAATAACATCATTTGTTTTTCTTTGCTTTTGCGCGCGACCTTTGCTTTCACTTTATTAAGCTGTCCTTATCTTGACCCGTGAGCCTTTTGTTATATTTTTCTCTCCCCTGTCCAGCTGAGGAGGGGGAGCGATAGAGCGGCTTTGGTGGGCACCTGGCACCCAGCCAGGGTCAACCTACCGCAGTTTCTTTCTCTCGCTCCCCATCGCTGTATTTTCGTTCTCTGTATCGGCTGCCGCAGTAACGACTGCCAAGTTGTCCCAGGGGAAGGGTGAGCGTACGGGCACCAAGCCCCGGAGCAGACTCACTCCCAGGACTTACACGCATTAACGAATAAACATTTGCTCACCACCCACCGACCGGTGCCTGTAGGAGTCAATTATATGGAACTTAGTGACTGGGTCTGAAAGTAGGGTACACGAGAGCATTCCAGATGCCTTTAGAAGGCCTTGAACAGGGTAAACAAGGAGACAAAAAAAGAAAGTTACCAATTAGAAGAACACAGGTGCACATTCCACGATAAAGGGAACTTGGCACAACCAACCTCAATTAGGCAGTTTATCTTGACCAATTAGATTGAGACAAGTTTCACATGTTTTGATTGATATAACCAATTATGCCTTATGTTTATGCGCGTGTACAGAGTAGTATAACCAATTATGTTTTATGTTTATGCGCGTGGACACTGTATGCTTGCACGCAGCAACCAATCAGAGCTTTTGAGGAACTTAGAGAATTGTATAAGAATGATCTGCTATGCTCAATAAACCGGCGACTTTGATCATCACATTGGTGTGCTGTTGTCTGTCCGCACATGGAATTTCTCTACAGGTGCCCAGCCAATCCCTGAGCTGCAGCATCCCCTGGCCAGCTTCCCTCGTTTATATACTGGGCAGGACATCATATGCTATGGAATACCCTTTTG
This sequence comes from Harpia harpyja, assembly GCF_026419915.1. Lineage (NCBI taxonomy): Eukaryota > Metazoa > Chordata > Aves > Accipitriformes > Accipitridae > Harpia > Harpia harpyja. Next base: position 174,225 of record NW_026293185.1, read on the forward strand.
GCTCATTTGGGTCAGCTGTCCCAGCTGTGTGGACTCCTAGCCTCCACTGGCAGGGCAGTATGAGAAGCTGAAACATCCTTGACTTAGTATAAACACTGCCTCGTGACAACTAAAACATCACTGTTTTATCAACATTATTGTCATGCTAAATACAACCTACAGCACTATACCAGCTATACCCCGGGGTGCTGTGCGTGGGGAAGGACTCTGGGACTGAAGCGAAGGAGAACTTCTGGAGGGCTGCTGGCAAGCGTGGGCGTCAGGCAGCTCTCCGGGCAATCCCGATTCCTTCGGGGGCTGCCATTTCCCCTTTGCGCTCTGCCATTTCCCCTTTGCGCTCTGCCATTTCCCCTTTGCGCTCTGCCTCCCTAAGGAAAAGACTTCCCCAGGGGGTGAACAAAGGTGGCTTCTTCTGGGGAAAGACCCGTCGTCGAGGGGTAAACTTGTAAAACAAGCCTGGGGCCAGGGCGTGCCGAGGGGCGAGCTGTCCTGCAGGCAGCGGGACAGGCCAGGGATGACGCTGTCTGCTCAGCACGCGACACAGCTGACGGACACTGTGGGTTTGGGCTTGTTGTTCCAGCTTTATTAAAATACAGCCGCTTTCCCGAGGAAAGCTGCACCTCTGCCTGGCTCAGCAGCACCCGCAGCACAATGCTCGCAGGCTGCGTCCCCGTGTCCGCTGCACCCTTGGAGAGTTCAGGATGAGGGCGGTCTGAAGTGCCAGGGAACAGATGGCGGGTTCGCTGTCTTCTTGCATGGGCTGAAGAGCTGCAACCGAAAGAAACAGAGCCGAGATGACCCACCGTGTCTGCAGAGACGCCCGGGCGTCCCCTCCAGACCACGCTCCCTACTCACCCCTGCAGATCTCAGCCAGCTTCTCCCTGCTTTGGTCCCTCAGGGGCCGCGCAGCAAGCCCTAGGCACAGAGCGTCGTCAGACCTCCCGCTCCCCAGCATGCTCCCAGCAGCACAGCCCCAGCCCTGCTGCCTGGGCTTGCACGCCCTCCTCCCCCTCGCCAGGGCTGAGCCCAGGGAAGACCAGTAGCCGAGGGGGGTGGGACTGCGCAAGGCGGCCACCAAGCCCACCTGCGTGGGCAGGGGTGGGAGAAGGAGGCCAAGGCCCCGCGCGGGGCAGCTGGGGCTCTGCCAAAAGAGGGACCCCGGGGGCTGTGGCTCACCGATGAACCTCACGGCCACCTCTCGCAAGGTGGCCTGAGCGTCCCCCAGGTATGGCAGGCTCTGGCTCAAGTATTCTTCCGCCCTGCTCCTGTCCCGCACCAGCTGGAGAGAGAGAGCGAGAGGGCACAAGGGTACGGGCATGTCACAGAGCCTCCCCAGTTGGCCGGAGCAGTCCCTCCTCCCGGCAGCCCTCATTCCCCGTCCCCCCCTGGCCATTCCCGTCTCCCAGCCAGGAGCTCTGCGGGAGTGAGTTTGAGAGAGCGCCACAGGCAGAGGGGTCCAAGGGGTGCTGAGACCCCCTCCGTCCCACTGCAAGGCGCACACGGGCCAGGGTCCCCAGGCCCTGGGGCTTGTCCTCACCAAGCACTCTCCAATCCTCCATGTCTGCTGTGTCTGCACCAGGTGTTTGAGCTCTTTCCACTTGAGGAGCTCTGCGGTGGTGATGAGGGCTTCCCCAGAGACCTGGAGAGCAGCAGAAGCTGGGAGATGGCACCACGGTCTGGGGAAGGAGAGCTGGCGTCCCCCTCCTCTGGGCTTTGCTCCTGGGGTGATCCTGCCCTTGGGAAGCTGGGACATGCCCTGGCCCAAACATCTGGGGGTGTCCTGGGCACAGCCCTGGGGGACAGGGATCGAGGCTGAAAACCTCTGGCCTCTGACACCTGCAGGGACAGCAGGGAAGCCTGTAGGGACGTGCGTATTCATGCCTCGGGCCACGGGCTGCTGCTGAGCCCTGCCGGAGCAGGGAAATGTCCATGCCAGCTTCTCTGCCCCTGCTCACGCTGGTTCTGCAGGGACCCTGCCTTAGGAGGAGGGCTGAGTGGAGGGAGCGTGGCTGGGAGTGGATCCCACCTCCCCTTCTGCCTCTGCAGCAAGAGGCACTGGGGGATGAGGAGGGCAGCGGTGGAAGCGGTGCAGGGACGGAGGGGAGCCCTGCCCTGCCCTCAGCGACTCGGTCAGTCGGACCCCGAGATGACACACGCTCCCAGAGTCCGCGTGCCAGCAGCTCTTGGCCCTGGTGCCCGGGGGGTCAGCACGCCTTTCCCTGTGTCGCCGGCCAGCTTTGGAATCTCTACCTTGGCCACGCTGTCGGTCTCATCACACATGTGAAAGAAGAGCGGGAGAAGGCCCCTTCGCACTTTCTTCTTCATCCTCCTCTTGTCATTCCCCACCACAGTCTGCATCACATCTCGGAAGAGGCTGATGGAGAGCTCTCTCATCTGGCTGGACTCCTGGTAGGGAGAAGGGGAGGGGGACTTGAGAAACAGCCACTGCCTGCTTACTGTGAGCATTAGCCCGAGGGCAGGTGTGTGGGGAGATGCTCTGGGGGAGGGCTCTGCGCGCAGGAGCTGTGGCAATCTGTGGTCCTGCCTGGCAGCGCAGCTGGGGAGCCCTCGGGGCTCTGAGAGCAGCTCTTGGCCCACAGGTGCTTTGCACAGGGGCCAGGCTGGGCCCCAGCACAGGGGACTCAGGTCGCCCGGGGTCATCAGCCTGTCGGCGGAAGCCATGCTGGGCTGCAGAACCCAGAAGCCATCCCACAAGAGCCCGAGGGAGAAAGGAGAGAAGTCCCTGCCGTGAGTGCTGCTCACAGGGCTGGGCTGAAGGGCAGCTGTCATTGCAGGGTGCCCATCTGCAGGGTTCAGGCTCCCACATCAGCCTTACGTCATCAAAGAGGGGTAGGAGCTCCTCCGCCAGCTGCAGAGCCATGGCGCTGGCCTCCGTCCTCTTCAGGTGACCCATCACGTTTCTGAAGACCATCAGGACCTTCATCTTGATATCTGTGTTGCCGTTGTGGAACACCTCGGCGATGTGTGGCTGGAGGACCTGTATTTTTCCTGCCTGTATGAAAGACAGAGTTTCCTCTTTGTGAAACGGTCCGCGACCACCCTGGCGAGAATGCTCTGGTTGCTGAGCTCCAGCCTCCTGTCTGGCTTCCTGGCAGGTGGCGGCACAGGAGTCTCTGTGGCAGCCTCCTGGTAGGTGGTGGCCGTGGGCACACTGCTGGGGACGCGGGAGAGCAGGGCTAGGTCGGGGAGGGCAGGAAAGCAAAGGCTCCCTGCCCCCTGCTCAGCCACCCCCTTTTGCCACAGGCCCGAAGGGACAGATGGCTTGGTAACCCTCTGTGCCTGGAAAGCTCCCCAGGCAGCCACCAGGCCCCACCATGGCAGGGAGGGCATTTGGAGCAGTCACCCCACCACCCGACTCCCAGCCAAGGCCAAGCGACAGCCTTACCCGCTGCCCCAGCGCCTGGCTGCCAACATGGCTCCCCTTTATGATGCCCTGCTCACCAAGTCAGGTCTCTCCGACAGCGTGATGAGGCTTTCGAGCAACAGGGAGACCGTCCGCAGGCTTGGATGCCCCTGGTAGCTCTCAATGTGGGACTCATCACCAGAATCCTCTGACTGGATCTCACTGGAGGCCATCGGCTGAAACAACACAGCTGTGAGATCCTGGCAGAGCCTGCAGGGCTCGTTGAAGGTGATCAAGACCCTTTCCGGTAACTCACAGCCAAGTGAGGGGTGCAGGCGTCCTCCGCGGCCGAGGTGACCGGGCTGTGTGATTCCATGCCCTGGAGTTTGCCGAGTTGCTCCTTGAAGACCACCTCCAAAGTCCGGGGCGTGGACAACATCGCCTCCCACACGGCCGTGCCGGTGCTGCAAGCCAGAGCGCTCTGTCAGCAGGGCTGCCTCGGCCACAGCAGCATGGCCTGGGTCAGCCCCGCATAAGGCAGACCCTACCCCTCGGCTGGGATGCCCTGGGCCAGCAGCAGAAGGCTGAGGCGGTGTTCCCCGTGGGGCTGGGAGGAGCGTGGTGGCAGGGCTCTGGGCTGGCTTGGCCAGCTTTGGCTGCTGCGGGCCTGGCCGACCCACCAGGGCTGGAAGGCGTGGTGGGATGGAGGGCCCTGCTCCTCGGGGTGTCCTGCAGTATTCCTTGGGTCTGGCAGCCAGAGAGTCTCCGGGCCCCTCTCCCCATGGGGAAGAAGCCCTCAGGGCTGTCAGGGCCAGTACCTGTCTGCTGACGGAGAGAACTTCAGCAGGCTCGTGACCACTTGGATGGGGTAGCAGTCGCTCATCAGGAGAAGTAGTGACTCCACGCTCTGCCGGGCTGACTCCGTGTTGATGCATCCCAGGTTTCTGTGGATGCAGCTCGTGATCTTTGGCACCTGGAGAGGACACAGGTGAGGATGGTGCTGGCACTGGAGTGCAGCCATTTCCTCCGCTGCCCTTCCCATCCCTCTCTGCTGCCTTCCGGTGGCTTGCGGTGCCCGAGACAGCTGGGTTTGGGAGGGAGGGATGGAGGGAGGAACAAGGCCTGACAGGGCTGAAGGGCAGGGCAGTGCGGCCACAGGCCACTTACATCCGCCAGCCAGAAGTCAGGGTCTCTCATGACCTCGTGCAGCACTTTTCTTGCCGCCTCCTTCTCACGGATGCTGGAGTCTCTCATCGCCTCGATGGCCACAAGGATGATGTCTGCCCTCTCAGAAGATGTGAGGTATTTTGCAAAGGACTATGGGAGGAAGGAAGGGAGCGAAGACGCGTCACACCGAGTGCCCTGACGGTGCTGCTTCGCTGGGCAAGTGCGAGCGGCCCTGGCGAGAGATGGCCGGCAGTGCTGGCTGGCAGCAGTGCCCGCAGGAAAGCTGGCCGCAGGGGCTGCAGTCACTGGGTGGGGGAGGACGAGAAGAGAGGGCCCCCAGGGTGAGGGGGGAGGGTTGGGCTCCTGGGCACAGTGTGCTGGCCCTCCAGAGAAGCAGGGCTTGCTGGTGGCCAGGAGGGCTGGAGCTGCTGCTGGTGGGACACTGGAGTGCAGCCCTCGCATGGTCCCTGCTCAGGGACAGCAGTGAGGCCATGCCAGCCCCGCCGATTCTGGATGCCTTTGCTGACACAAGTCCCCGGCTGACGGCAGGGACAAGAGCCCCGGCAAGGGGGAAGCTCATTACCATGTCTTTGATGGCAGTCACACGCAGCAAGGAGGTGGTCTCGTCTTCCCAACGGAGCCGCAGTGCTTTAGCCTTTAGCGTTGACCTGCCTAAACAGCGGGGAGGGACAAAGAAGAGTCAGTAAGACACAGCAGCTTTGCCAGCAAGCTTACCGAACGGCCCTGAGAGCTGCTTGCAAGATGGCAGGACAGAAGCGGTCAAGGAGGTTTCTGGAGGGTGTCAGGAACAGCTTCTTGCTCCAGGCACTGGAGGGGCCAGCCGTGGTGGTGCACAGATGGATCAGCTCTTCACTAACAGGGCAGACGTGGCTTTGGGACATGGTAATCAATGGTGGCTTTGGCTGTGGGGACTGCAAAACAGCGGGCTTCAAGATCCTGAAAGCAGGGAGGAAGGAGAGCAGCGGAGAAGAGGTCCTGGACTTCAGGAGAGCGCTCAGGTTCTGCAGCAAAACGACAGCTGGGATGCTACGGGGAGCAGCTGTGAGGGGCAAAGGAGGTCAGGAAGAGAAGCAGATGTCTGCGTGCAGAGGGACAAAGCCCACCACAACTCCCCTTACTTTTTTGTTTATGCATGAATACATGGAGCAAATAAACAGCATCAGAAGCAGCACAGCTTATTTGTTCCTTGGAAGAGCGGAAAAGGAGGAGACGTCCCAGCAGCTGTCCCAGCATTGGGATCTGGACGTCTCCATAGCAGAGAGGGCCGTACGGGTCTTGTCCAAAGCGGTGCCAAGCCTGGGCGAGGGAGGCAGAACAGCAGAAGGGTTGAGGGCAGGCAGCTGGTGCCAAAGCCCTGAACCCAAGAGTGCGCCCAGGGCCGGATCCCCGGTGAGTCAGGGCTTTGCAGGGCCGTGCCGGCCGCGGCTCCCAAAGCAGCTAGCTGGGCAGCAGCCCCGCGTGGGCAGAGCTGCAGGCTGCTCTGGTGTGCAGGGAGGGGGAGATGGCCTGGCTGGAGGGTGCCTGGCTCCTCACCTTCAGTGTGGGATTCTTGGACAGCAAAAGGCTCAGAACCGTAATCCTCCCCACGGCCCTCTCCCGCACAGCTGCTCTCTCAGAGTTGGTGAAGTTCAGCAGCATCTGGGAAGAGAGAAGCTGCTGGTGTGCCCTGGGAGCAGACATGGCCTCCAGCCGAAGCAGCACTGCTCGGCTCCCGGGCTGGACTCTCACAGCCCGTCAAGGCTGCCTGGGATCTCGAGCAAAGCCTGTAGCGGGGTTCCTGCCCCTAGGGTCCCTCGCAGGCTTGGGACAAATCCCCCGGGCCAACCTTGTGGCCGGGCAGGAAGGCAGATGCCACCCTCTGCAGGCACTGTGCTCCAGAAGAGCCTGCTGGGCAGCCCCTGGTTACCAAGGGAGGTGGGCAGCCTCCCTGCAGCGTGCTCTCTCTGCATGGCACTGGGGTGAGGACCATGCACTCAAGAGTGGACACCCCCTTCTCCCCAGGGTGAGGAACAGCCCCTGTGAAGCCCCCCCTTTCACATGCCAGACCTGAAAGATACTCTGCAGCTCCTCGCTGACTCTGGTGGCAGAACAGCTGCGCACCATCGTCTCCAGCATGGTGTCCATGGCTCGCAGGGTCTGCAAGGAGGACAGAGAGTTGTGGCAGTGATTCTGCTGTCCCTCCCACGCCCAGGAGAGTGGTCTGAACTCCCAGCGCCAAGGGAGGACTCCCGCGGTGCCTTGCGGTGTCCGGGAGAGACCCGGGGGCAGACAGCCTGCTGTGTGCAGAGCAGCCTGTGGCGTTGGACGTGGCCAGGCCCACGGGAAGGGCACGAAGGGATGAGGGTGGGAAAGCAAAGCTGAGCCCCTGCCCTGCCTTGGATCTCTGGTCGTATCTCTGACCATATCCCTGGTCAACACTGGATTGAGTTCCTTGCCTTTTTGGAAGTGATACGTGCATTTTGAGTCATCAAAACACCCACCCCCCCCATCACCAGGGCACGGTGGGGGGAAGGGCATCATGCCCTGGGGAGCTGTGTTCAGGTCACAGTCCCTCCTCCCAAGCCAAACCCAGCAGTTTCCACCTACTACATCAGGATTCACCTGGGTTGGTCTTCAGTTTTGCTGCACTGAAGGCAGACCCCCCCTAAACAGCAACAACAGGGAGTTCCAGGCTTACAGGAATTGCCAGCCATAGGAGTCCCACTCAGCCACTCCTTCCTCCCAACTTTTGTATTCTGGGCTTTTGTATTCTGTATTCTTTTGTGTTGTGGGCTACATACACAACAAGTACCTTGTATCAGTGATGCTATCAACACTGCTATATCTGTAATTTGTACTACCATTCTGAAGAAGAAAATTACTTAGGAGCTAAATAAACAAAGGTTTTTGAAGACACTGAGGGTTGCTAAGTGACAGAAATAGTTCCTAAAAAATAATCCCCAATCACCTAACAGCATGACAATAAGTAGGTAAAGGTACCACAAGACGAAAATTGCTCAAATAATGTATCTAAACATCCGTTTAGAGGTGCTTATGAGAAGCAATGCAAGAAAAGGTCGTAACTTCTAAACCAAAATACAAAGAAACTACTGTTCAAAAACAACAGCCTTATTCAAATTAACACGGAGATTAGCTGTACTATTCTTATTAGACAAAAATATGTTAATCAAACATCATCCTGTAAAGGAATTTTGTCACGTAAGATACACTCATTAAATGTCACCTTTGAGTATAAAAGATTTACGTGTAATTCCTAGAAGCATAATAACAAAAATTATATAATAATAATATAACCCTATTCATTTCAGTTGACAGTTCTTCCAAGGATCCTGCCTTCATCGGGTAGCTCAAATCTTCATTAATGCACTCAACTTTATTGCTTTAATTCAGGACATGCTGCTGGACAGGGCTTTGTCTGGGACATCTGTCCTGGGTTCAGCTGGGATAGAGTTAATTTTTACAGGAACCTGGGAGGTGGGGGGGGCACAGCCAGGGCAGCTGACCTGAACTAGCCAAAGAGCTATTCCATAGCATGTGACATCATGCTCAGTATATAAATGGGGAGCGGGCCGGGGGGAGCTCTCTCTCGACTTTCGGTGGGGGAAGTGGCGGAGTGTCGGGTTCCGGGTGGTGAGCAGTTGCACTGTGCATCACTCCTTTTCTATATTCTTTTATTAGTACCGTTGTTGATGTTGTAACTTCTCTTTTTTTGTGTGTTGTCCCAGTAAACTGCCCTTATCTCAACCCTCGAGGTTCCAGTTTTTTTTTTCCCTTTTCTCTCCTCTGATTCTCCTCCCTATCCCACCGGAGGGGGGCAGGAGGAGTGAGCGAGCGGCTGCGTGGTCCTTTGTTACTGGCTGGGCTGAAACCACCACAGTCCTTTTTGGCGCCCAACGTGGGGCACGAAGGGTTGAGATAACAACGGATCTGGCCAGAGCGTGTTGAAACAAATTTGTCATACGCATTTCTTATATTAGATAAATAGATGTTAGTCACAATGTTGGTTCATTTGTTTACGTGGTGGCATTTTGTAAGTTCCTATATGCTCTACAGGCAATACATAGTTACGTTTCTCACCTCTGGGAGAGTGATTGGGATTAGCATTTTGCTGTACTGGGCAATGTTGACTTGTGAAATGATTACATCACTGGTCATGAGGTTAAGCTGGTATCTGTATGAGGCAGTGATATAATTTCCATACTTCGGGCACCTTCTATCGGATTTTATTGGTAATTACACCCAATCCATGGGGAAGTCAGGGGGGGATACTTCCCCCTGTCCATTCACCTCCCTTCTCTCCTTCCGACTAATTACAACAGCTTTTGAGAATTTTGAATATCCTTGGGATGTGCAAGCCAGTGTGCTGTTAGTGCTATGCCTCCTGAATGTGTTTCAGGTCTTGTTTAGGGCTACAAAAAGGCTCTTTAAGAGTACCATCCAGAGATCTGCCCCAAAGCTGGATATTCATGGGTGGCACGGCATGTGGGAGGATACGGGCAGGTATCTAGAGAACTTCTCACCTCCAGTGGCTTGGAAGTTCACTCCCGAACAACTACAGAACCCTCATGAAGTGGTAGAATATTTGAAAGGAAAATGCTGTGGCTATTCCAGAGACACACAACTCACTGCACTGTGCTGGGCCCTGGCCAGTATCTACCAAACACTGCTTGATATTAGGCAGCACCCTCAGGGGGAAAAGATGGAAAACAGGGCAACAGGCACCGTGGCTACCCCAACCCCGACAACAGGCAGCGTGGCTACCCCAACCCCGGTGACAGGTACTGCAGCTAAACCAGAGAACCAACCTGTGCCAGTATCAGTCGCCCCTGTACAGAAAAAGAAACACACAAAGAAATCAGTTCGCTTAGTGAGAGGTGAAGATGAACCAGGGTCATCGCGAGAACAGGAGGAAGAGGCAGAACCTGAAATAATTACCCGATCTCTATCCCTGAGTGCGTTGCGTGACATGCGAAAAGATTTTAGCCGCCACCCAGGTGAGCACATTGTTACCTGGCTGCTCCGATGCTGGGGTAATGGGGCTAGTAGTGTGGAATTAGAGGGTAAGGAAGCCAAGCAGTTGGGATCTCTGTCTAGGGAAGGGGGCATCGACAAGGCGATTGGGAGAAAAACACAAGTCCTCAGCCTCTGGAGGCGACTTCTGTTAGGTGTAAAGGAAAGATACCCCTTCAAGGATGAAGTTACATGTCACCAAGGCAAGTGGACCACCATGGAGAGAGGTATCCAGTACCTGAGGGAATTAGCCGTGCTGGAGGTGATTTATAATGATCCAGAAAATGCGCAGCCACCCACAGATCCAGATGAAGTCCAATGCACACAACCGATGTGGCGGAAGTTTCTACGAAGCGCACCACCAACCTATGCCAACTCATTGGCAGTAACGTCCTGGAAAGAAGGCTATGGACAAACGGTGGACGAATTGGCTGTCCAACTCCGGCAATACGAAGGAAGTCTCTCTTCCTCCCTACGGGCCTGTGTCTCGGCTGTAGAGGAATTGTCCCGAGAGTTCCAGCAATTCAAAGTGGATATGTCCTCCTCCCCACCTGTACAGGCCCGCATCGCAGCTATTAGGAGTAAGCATTCCTCTGCCCAAGAGAGAGGAGAGAGAAAGTACACACGACGGGCTAACCTGTGGTTTTACCTGTGTGACCATGGAGAGGACATGAGGAAGTGGGATGGAAAACCTACCTCAGTCCTGGATGCACGGGTACAGGAGTTGCGAGAAAAAGCAACCAGAAAAGAGGATTCTTCTTGGAAAACTGCTGCTCCAGTTTCCCGTGAGCAGTCCCCCAGACGCAGTAGATGGGCTGATCCCATTTCTGATCCTCTTGAAGGGACTTCTGATTCACGTGTGCGAAAAGTGAGTAACGGATATTCTAACCAGGATTAGAGGGGCCCTGCCTCCAGCCAGGTGGAGGAAAGGGACAACCGAGTCTACCGGACAGTGTGGAATCGATGGCCTGGCACATCAGACCCACAGGAATATAAGGCTCTAGTAGACACTGGTGCACAATGCACCCTAATGCCATCAAGTTATAAAGGGGCAGAACCCATCTGTATCTCTGGTGTGACAGGGGGATCCCAAGAGCTAACCGTATTGGAAGCTGAAATGAGTCTAACCGGGAATGAGTGGCATAAACACCCCATTGCAACTGGCCCAGAGGCCCCGTGCATCCTTGGCATAGATTATCTCAGGAGGGGGTATTTCAAGGACCCAAAAGGGTACCGTTGGGCCTTTGGTATAGCTGCATTGGAGACGGAGGAGATTGAACAGCTGTCTACCCTGCCTGGTCTCTCTCAAGACCCTTCGGTTGTGGAGTTGCTGAAGGTTGAAGAACAACAGGTGCCAATTGCTACCACGACGGTGCACTGGCGGCAATATCGCACCAACCGAGACTCCCTGATCCCCATCCATAAGCTGATTTGCCAATTGGAGAGCCAAGGAGTGATCAGCAAGACTCACTCACCCTTTAATAGTCCCATATGGCCCGTGCGGAAATCTAATGGGGAATGGAGACTAACAGTAGATTATTGTGGGCTGAATGAAGTCACGCCACCGCTGAGCGCTGCTGTGCCAGATATGTTAGAGCTTCAATACGAACTGGAATCAAAGGCAGCTAAGTGGTAGGCCACAATTGACATTGCCAATGCATTTTTCTCCATTCCTTTGGCAGCGGAGTGCAGGCCACAGTTTGCTTTCATTTGGAGGGGCATCCAGTACACCTGGAATCGAATGCCCCAGGGGTGGAAACACAGCCCCACTATTTGCCATGGACTGATCCAGGCTGCACTGGAAAAAGGTGAAGCTCCAGAGCACCTGCAGTACATTGATGGCATCATCGTATGGGGCAACACGGCAGAAGAAGTTTTTGAGAAAGGGAAGAAAATAATCCAAATCCTTTTGAAGGCTGGTTTTGCCATAAAAGAAAGTAAGGTCAAGGGACCTGCACAGGAGATCCAGTTCTTAGGAGTAAAATGGCAAGATGGGCGTCGTCAGATCCCTATGGATGTGATCAACAAAATAGCAGCTATGTCCCCACCGACTAATAAAAAGGAAACACAGGCTTTCTTAGGTGTCGGGGGCTTTTGGAGAAAGCACATTCCAAATTACAGTCAAATAGTAAGTCCTCTCTACCAAGTTACCCGGAAGAACGATTTTAAATGGGGGCCTGAGCAACGACAAGCCTTTGAACAAATTAAGTGGGAGATTGTTCATGCAGTAGCCCTTGGGCCAGTCCGGGCAGGACAAGATGTTAAAAATGTGCTCTACACTGGAGCTGGGGAGAATGGCCCTACCTGGAGCCTCTGGCAGAAAGCACATGGGGAGACCTAAGGCCGACCCCTGGGGTTTTGGAGTCGGGGATACAGAGGATCCGAGGCTCGCTATACTCCAACTGAAAAAGAGATATTGGCAGCATATGAAGGAGTTTGAGCTGCCTCAGAAGTGGTTGGTACTGAAACACAGCTCCTCTTAGCACCCCAACTGCCAGTGCTGGGCTGGATGTTCAAAGGGAAAGTCTCCTCTACACATCATGCAACTGATGCCACGTGGAGTAAGTGCGCCGCACTGATCACACAACGAGCTCACATAGGAAACCGCAGTCGCCCAGGAATTGTGGAAGTGATCATGGACTGGCCAGAAGGCAAAGATTTTGGAATGTCGCCAGAGGAGGAGGTGACACGGGCTGAAGAGGCCCAGCTGTATAATAAACTGCCAGAAAATGAGAGGCAATATGCCCTGTTCACTGATGGGTCCTGCCGCATTGTGGGAAAACATCGGAGGTGGAAGGCTGCTGTATGGAGTCCTACACGACAAGTCGCAGAAACTGCTGAAGGAGAAAGTGAATCAATTCAGTTTGCAGAGGTGAAAGCCATCCAGCTAGCGTTAGACATTGCTGAAAGAGAGAAGTGGCCAGTGCTCTATCTCTATACTGACTCATGGATGGTGGCGAATGCCCTATGGGGGTGGCTACAGCAATGGAAGAAGAGCAACTGGCAGCGCAGAGGTAGACCCATCTGGGCGGCCGCACTGTGGCAAGATATTGCTGTTCGGATAGAGAAGCTAGTGGTAAAAGTACGTCACGTAGATGCTCATGTACCCAAGAGTCGGGCCACTGAAGAACATCAAAACAACCAGCAGGCAGATCAGGCCGCCAAGATTGAAGTGTCTCAGGTGGACCTGGACTGGCAACATAGGGGTGAGCTATTTATGGCTCAGTGGGCCCATGATACCTCGGGCCATCAGGGAAGAGATGCAACATATAGATGGGCTCGTGATCGAGGGGTGGACTTGACCATGGACACTATCGCGCAGGTTATCCATGAATGTGAAACGTGCTGCAATTAAGCAAGCCAAGCGGTTAAAACCCCTGTCGTGTGGAGGGCGATGGCTGAAATATAAACAGTGGGAGGCCTGGCAGATTGACTATATCACACTCCCACGAACCCGCCAAGGCAAGTGCCATGTGCTTAGAATGGTGGAAGCAACCACTGGACGGCTGGAAACATATCCTGTGTCCCACGCCACTGCCCAGAACACTATCCTGGGCCTTGAAGAGAAAGTTTTATGGCGACACGGCACCCCAGAAAGAATCGAGTCGGACAACGGGACTCACTTCTGAAACAACCTCATAGACGCCTGGGCCAAAGAGCATGGCATTGAGTGGGTATATCACATCCCTTATCACGCACCAGCCTCCGGAAAAATCGAACGATACAATGGACTGCTGAAAACTACATTGAGAGCAATGGGGGGTGGAACTTTCAAACATTGGGATACACATTTAACAAAAGCCACCTGGTTAGTTAATACTAGAGGATCTGCCAATCGGGCTGGCCCTGCCCAACCAAGACTTCCACATACTGTAGAAGGGGATAAAGTCCCTGTAGTGCGCATGAGAAGTATGTTAGGAAAGGCAGTCTGGGTTAGTCCCCCCCTCAAGCAGAGACAAACCCATCCAAGGGGTTGTTTTTGCTCAGGGACCTGGGTACACCTGGTGGGTGATGCAGAAGGATGGGGAAGTTCGATGTGTACCTCAGGGAGATTTGATTTTGGGAGAGAATAGCCAGTGAATTAGGCTGTATGATATTTAACTGCTAAATAACCTGCCAATGTATGTCATTGTATCTCTAGTGTCTATATGCCATATCAAGGGTATTACTGTAAGAATTACCCAAATGACTGAAGGATGGACTTTGAAACTGAGCCAAGTACAACAGTGATAGAACTTGAACTGGTGCCCAGCAATTTCCTCAAGATCAGCCTCTTCGACCTGCAGGCCAAGGGTGTGGGTTGCACCAAATGTACCAGCCACAAGTTCCAGAGGCAGCATACAACAACCTCACACCTCACACCATCTCTCTTATCCTGAAGAACTGTTACAACAGATGGAGCCCCAAAGTCATGGACTAAATAAAATTGATGGACACATTGGAGGGATAGCCCATCGACTAAGGGAATACTATTTGTGTGTGTGGGGGGGGGGGAGGTGTCCATATACATATATATATATAAGACAAGGAAAGTGATAGTAGTTGATTGGAAAATGTAAGATCTGGGCATGATGTAGATGGTATAGAATAAGGGGTGGATAATGTCCTGGGTTCAGCTGGGATAGAGTTAATTTTTACAGGAACCTGGGAGGTGGGGGGGGCATAGCCGGGGCAGCCGACCTCAACTAGCCAAGGAGCTATTCCATAGCATGTGCCATCATGCTCAGTATATAAATGGGGAGCGGGGCGGGTGGAGGGCTCGGGACTTTCAGTGGCGGAGCATCGGGTTCCGGGTGGTGAGCAGTTGCACTGTGCATCACTCTTTTTGTATATTCTTTCATTAGTACCGTTGTTGTTGTTGTAACTTTTTTTTTGTGTTGTCCCAGTAAACTGCCCTTATCTCAACCCTCGAGGTTCCAGTTTTTTTTTCTTTTCTCTCCTCCGTCTCCTCCCTATCCCACCGGAGGGGGGCGGGAGGAGTGAGCGAGCGGCTGCGTGGTCCTTTGTTACCGGCTGGGCTGAAACCACGACAGTAGGTTTGGCAGGACCAATTGTGTCGTTAACGTGATGGTAATAGCAAAACCTGTAGGCATCTGTGTGGGGTATTTTGGATTTTATACGATTTGCAAGAGTACTTGAACAGTTTAATGTTATGCTGAGGTACGGTAGCTATAGTGCGATCAGAAGAAAGGGGAGGGAAGGAAGATGAGGATGGCAAAGATGCTCAAAAGCGTTAGAATCTTTGACAGCGGAAACGTGTCATTAACAGTTTATATGAACAGTTTTCCTTCAATGTACTGTTCTTTTCCAAGATTTACAGAGGACGTTTTGCTATTCCCATATCAGAACTCAGTGATTTTCCGTTAAAGCTCTCCACTGAGATATAAAAAAATAAAAAAAAAAAAAGACCAATGTGTCCTGGAAAGAAGAGTAATTACCCAGACTCGATAGTCTTACTCTTGTGGTTTTCCATTCTCCTTAAGCAGCAGGTGTGTGCTTTTTTGCTTGTGCTGGGGTATGATTAAAAAAAAAAAAAAAAAAAGAAAACCCCTTGAAACTTCCTCTGAAGTTAGAGGTGGGTGCGACACATCACCTCTTCTGCCTTTTCCGCGATCCTGCATCATCTTAAAATTGTTTGTATCATTATTCTAAATACTTTGCTTTCACTAGAGCCAAGACGACCTAAGATTTTTGTTTTCTGGCCGGTCATCTCCTGTCAGGCAGAGATATCCATGTAGACGTGCTTGGTCACAGAGGCCTTGCTGCAAAAGGACTAAAGGGTAGGTGCATGGTTAGTGATGGTTCTCCCTTATCAACAGTGAACGATGCTTTAGAGGGGTTTCAGATTGGTGGTAATTGCAGAATAATTGTATGATTATTACTGCGCTAGTCTGAGGGTATAAGAGAAGGAAAGATTTGGGAGGGAGCGGATACTTTTTATTAGCCATTAGATTTTTTCCAGCATGGTGTTTGTTGGTCACTGACAAGATGATCAAGGAGGTGGTGGCTGAGATTCTGTAGTGGAAATTCTTTTGTTCTGGAATTGAAGCCAAAATCGCCCTCTGACAGTCTTTGACTACTTAATCTGGAAGTATATGCTTTCTTTTCTCAAAGCTGAAGAGAATTGATTTAGAGGGAGAGGCTGTGTGGAAGTCTGAATAGTTTGGGGTCAGAGGCCAGCTGGGCCCTCGAAGGTGGGGGCTGTTTCTGCCCCTGGCTTGGCACTCACAGCTGGGAAGAGGATTTCCTAAATCCTGCTGGAAGGAGCCAGATGTGGCCAGCCCTGGCACAGCCTCAGGGTCTGCTGCCAGCCTGCCTTGAAATCTGCTCTTCCCAGCAGGACGCTGCCCAGGAGGAACTTTGAGTGTTGCTGTTCTCCTTCAGGAGGCATGGTACGCACCAAGCACACCCAGAGTTGCGCCTGTGCCAGGAGAACACTTGGAGCACAGCTGGGGGTTTCCTGGGTAGCAGCTGCAGACTCCTCCTTGGTAGTGGCCTGAAACCAAGAAATGTAACTTAACAGCACTTTGATGATACTGTTAAGCAGGTATTCTTTATTAGCAGCGCTGGGCAGCGCTGGGGATTGGTCCACCACAAGTGCTCCAACGAAACGATG
Source organism: Harpia harpyja (assembly GCF_026419915.1). Taxonomy (NCBI): domain Eukaryota; kingdom Metazoa; phylum Chordata; class Aves; order Accipitriformes; family Accipitridae; genus Harpia; species Harpia harpyja. The sequence continues at coordinate 190,403 of NW_026293185.1, forward strand.
GTTTCAAACAAGTTATATGTACAAAGTTGTTACATAGCCACGTTATCTTCCTGGCAATCTTTTACATAAACCTGCCTAGTCTAAAAAAATGATGTCATCATGTTACAGTCTTTCATTTCGTGGTCTTTGCTGCCATCTAGTGTCCCCTTTAAACATCGCAGCCTCTCTGGTGGTCCTTGACTTCATCTAGTGGTCGTATCATCTTCTTCATCATTTGTCCTTTAGTTGACGTTTTCTTGTTGGCAGCTCCCGATGCATGCATTAGTCATTATTGCTTACATGAAGGTTTTACTTCTCTTTGTTCTGCTTATGGTTGACTTATCTGTTTGCACATCTGTGGGTTTTGGTTCCCCATATCATGAGAACATAATTATTCATTGTATAACTTCTACACAGTTTTTTGATCAATTACAAAACCTAATTACTTTTTTCATTAAAGTATAATCTAAACAATCTACTTTTAAACAGTAGGTTATTGATTAGTGTTAATACATAGGTCAAGGGGTCTTGGGGGTGATTAAGAGAAACTTAATTACATGATCCAAGATTCAGCAGCTTCCTTTCAGCCTGACAAGGTTTCTTCATGTAGGACTCAAGTGCATGCCTAGTAGCTCCCCATTACTCCTTCCAGTTATCTCCAGGGGTGTCTTGGCCTCTTGTGGAGGAGGAATTCCCAGGTAGCAGCTCTAGACTCCTCCAAGGTTGTTGCCCAAGGCATTTTGTCCACGTTAGAGGCAGGTCCATGCCTTCTGGCTGCCCAGTGCTCCTCCCAGGCAACTCCAGGAGCATTTTGGTTTCTTCTGGAGACAGGTGAGTTTCCAGGTAGCAGCCCCAGACTCTTCTAAGGTAGCCACCCGAGGAGCGTTGTTTAAGTTGGAGGCATATCCGTGCCCTGTATCTCCCCGGGACTTCTCAAAGAGTTTTTAGGCTTCCTCGAGAGACAAGTGAAGTGCCAAGTAGCAGCCCCAGACACCTCCAGGGTAGCTACCTGAGACATTTTGTCAATGTTAGAAGTAGGTCCATGCCCAGTGGCTCCTCTGGACCTGTCCAAGACAGCCGAATCATTGTGGGGGAAGCCTTTCTGTCTCACACCGAGGCAGCGTGGCAGAAGCATTTCTGTGTTTTCCAGCCCCAGTGCAGGGACAGCCTTTCTGTGTCCTACTGAGGCAACACAGGGTAAGGGTTCCTGTGACGTACCGAGGTAGGAGAGGGGAAGCTTTTCTGTGTCGTGATGAGTCAGCACAGGGAAAGCCTTTCTGTGTCTTAACCAGCAGCGCGTGGGAAGCCTTACTCTGTCACAGGGAGGCAGCGGAGGGGGAAGGGGCTCTGCGCTCGCTCTACCACCTAACCGTCACCCTCATCTACTCCCTCAGCCCAGCCAGAGCCCGGGTCCAAAATGGACACCCACCACCTCGGTCTCCCACATGCAAGGTGCCAGGACTGAAAGCTGTTGGTGGCCCTCACCTTCCCTTGGCAGCCCCATGTCCTACTCTGTCCTGTTCTTCCCTCTGCTTTTTTCCTTCTCCCGTGGCCTCCTATTGCCTCCTCCTCCGCTTGCCTCCTCTTCCTTCATCTGGCATCGTGTTGTCCCCTCCTTTTTCTCTCTCTGTTGCCTCCTCCTCCTTTCCTGCTGCCTCCTGTTGCCTCCTCCTCCTTTACCTCCTGTGTCGTGCTGTGGCCTCCTCTTGCCTCCACATATTTCCCCCCACTGTTGCCTCCTGTCGCCTCCTCCTTCTCCTCTTGCTGACCTTTGTCTCCCGGTACCTCTTCCTCCTAAGCCCCTCTTGCCTTCTCTTGCCTCCTATTTCCTCTGTCTTTTTCTCCATCTCGTAGGCCTCCTCTTCTCAACTGTTGCCTTCTGCTGCCTCCTGTTGCCTTCACTTCCTCATCCTCCTCTTGTGTCCTCTTGCTTCCTCCTCCTCCTTCTCCTTTGGCTGCCTTCTTTTGACCCTTGGTGTGTCCTCCTCCTCCTTCCCCTCTTCCTCTTTTCTCCTCTTGCCTCCTCTTGCTACCTGTTTTGTCCTCGGCCTCCCCCTCATGTTCCCTTCTCCTCCAGGAGGCAAGAGGAGGTCCCAGGAGAATGAGGGAAGAGCAGGCAAGGAAAGGCGGCAGAAGGCAAGAGGACGTGGAGACAGGAGGCAAGAGGAGGAGGAGGATGCAACAGGAGGCAATAATACGAGGAAAAAGAGGGGGAGGCAAGAGCAGGGTGAGGTGGAGGAATGAACGGGAGGCAAGAGGAACCAATGGCAGGAGGTGGAGGAGGAGGCAAGAGGAGGCAACAAGAGGCAAGAGGAAGAAAGAGGAGGGGGAGGAGAAACAAATGGGGAACAATGCAACAGGAGGCAACATGAGCCAGATTCAGCACTAGGAGGCGAAGAGAGTAAACAGGAGGAGGAGGAAGAGGCAAGAGGAGGTAAGAGGAGGCAAGAGGATGATGAGGCAAAAGGAGGCCAAAGGAGGAGGAAGAGGAGAAGGAGAAGGAAAGAGGAGGCAGCAGGAGACAAGAGCAGAAGACTGAAGCAAGTGGAGGAGGAGGCAATAAAAGGCAAGAGGAGTCCCGAGAAGGAGGAAGACGCCTTTTCCTGTTGCCTGCTGTTGCCTCCAGTCGCCTCCCCCCTCCTCACATTGCTTCCTATTTCTCCTGTTGCCTCCACTGATTCCTACATCCTCCTCATCCTCCTCCACCTCTTTCTCCTCCTCCATTACCTGTTTTATCCTGTTTCCTCTTCATGCAGCTTATGGCATACCATTGCCTTCTCCTCTTTTGCTTCCTTTTACCTCCTCCTGGTTTACGTCTGGTGTCCTCCTGTGTCCCTTGTTGCCTCATCTTTTTCTTACTTCTATTGCCTCCTGTTGCTTCCTGTGGCATCCTGTTGCCTCCTCCTCCTTCTCCTATTGATTCTTGTTGCCTCCTCCTCCTCTACGTCCTGTGTCCTGCTGTGTCCTCCTCTTGCCTCCACTATTCCCCCTCCCACTGTTGCTTCCTGTTGCCTCCTCCTCCTCCTGTTGCCACCTAGAGCATCCTGTTGCCTACTCCTCTCTTTGTTAGTGTTGCATCCTATTGTCTCCTCCTTTCTCTCTTTTTCTTGCCTCCTGTTGCCTCCTCCTTCTTTTGTCTCTTGTGTCCTACTATGTCCTCCTCTTGCCTCCTCTTTTTTCCTTCTCCTGTGGCTCTCTATTGCCTCATCCTCCGCCTGCCTCCTGTTACCCCATCTGGCATCCTGTGGTCTCCTCCTTTTTCGCTTTCTGTTGCCTCTTGTTGCCTCCTCCTCCTCCTTTTCCTGCTACCTCCTTTTGCCTCCTCCTCCTTTACCTCCTGTGTCCTGCTGTGGCCTCCTAGTGCCTCCACTTGTTTCCCCCACTGTTGCCTCCTCCTCCTCCTCTTGCTGACCTTTGTCTTGTGGTACCTCTTCCTCCTAAGCCCCTCTTGCCTTCTCTTGTCTGGAACCTTCCTTGTGGGAGACCTAGCTGGACGTTTTCAATTTTGGAAATAGGCTGTGCAGAGAATGTGAATAACAAGACGTTTCAGTGCTGAGGCAAGCACAGATCCCCAGTGCTGTTCAACCTGTGAATTGGCTGCAAAGGGAAAGCGAGGGCCAGGAACTTTCAGTGTGTACAAAAAGAACCTCTACTGAGCCACCTAATGCTGCTATAGGAGTGCAGAGAAAGGTGAGGCAGTAAGGTTCTAATGCTGACACAGTTTGGCGCGATGAGGCCACTTTTTGTTCCAAGTGCTCTGTTGGGATGGCCTTTTGTTTAACGTGTTATATGTAGTATCTCTACATAACCATTGTCGCATTAGAAAAGTTTCAGTGACACTCTTAGTGAGGCGCAACATTTCAGCAGTCCTTTTTGTACAGCTGGGTGTCTTGGGACGTGCCTTGCATGTGTGTGTTCTTCACAGATGAGTTGGCCATGTAACGCTGGACAGTCATTTCTTCTGAGCAGAAGAAAAAAGTCTGACCTTGTTTACCAGGGCAGGGGACCAGCGTAGGGATGAATGGCTTTGAGACAGGGTGCCAGGAAGTTGGTAAGCTCAAGTGCTGGCCAAAATCAGAACACCAAGATGTAGGCATGGGTATGTGCTAGAGGTGGGTCCAGGTCAGGGAGCGGAGCACTGGGTAGGCTCCCAGGGGATCAGGGAGAGAATAAGACCCCTGTGTGGTTAAGGATGAGGAACGCAGACAGATCTGGTGGGAAAGGGAGCCCAGGACCTTGCAGTGGGTGTTGATCGTGCCTCAGTACTGAATTAGTGCTGTAGCTTTGGATCTGTAGATGGATGCTCTTCAATGTGTTTTCAACTGTGTTAAAAACTGAAGGTTCAGGATTTTTCAGTTCCAGTTTATAGTTTAGAGTTTGTTCTTGAGGGTTTCTCACTCAGGAGCCATGGTTTATTACTTGATTTTGTGGGGCTTGTTATTTACCAGTCAGGGTTTGCAGTTTCCTCATTTACTGGTCAGGGCACGGGATTTCAAATCTAACCTCATCCATAAACTTCAAATCCCCAATGACCATTTGGGTTCCAATGTTTACGGTTTATCACTTTGGGGCTCAGGCTGGATGACCTCCCGTTAAATGGAAAGGTCTAAATCCTTAGATAATAAACTCTAAGCCCTAAACAGTACACTGGGAAGCCTTCTTTGGGGTTTGAAACAGTAGTGCACTGGACATAGTTTTCTTTGTGATCCCTGTAAGAAAGGCCCTCAGACTATGTAATGTATTGATTAGAATTCCATTTACTGAAGCTAACACCAGAAGGAAGAAGAGGATGGTTTAGATAATCTTATGTCCTTCAGATGCTGGGAACCCCAAGTGGTGTGGTCAGAGGGACCTCCAATCAGGCCACGGCACGTGGTGCAGTTCCCCCCTGTGGAGAGGTTCCAATGGCAACTTGATCTTTTGAGCTCTTCCAGGATTTTCTTAGAACAAAATAATACCATTCATCATTTCTGCTGTCAAACAAAAGGATGTTCACTTGAGAACCTGTTGCTTCACTTTGTGATAGAGACAAGGACGTGTAATTGCCAGGAGCAGGAGCTGTCTACAGGCTCCTTTGTTACAATTAGCTGCCTGAGGTTATCCTGTGAACAAGGGATATATGCCGCACAACCCAGGCTTGAAGACAAAGCTCTATTTGCAGCATTGCACAGCGCCAGGGCCGTGCCTTCTCCCGTTACCTCTTCTCCTGTTAACCACAATATGCAGTAGTCTCCTGGTTAGGATCGTGCATGCGTCTTTGCCAATGCAAGGACTCCCACAGCAGCCAGTGCTGTGCTCCCCGTCAGTTGTTAGGCAAACATCTGCAGCTGGAACATGTGTGTCGTGGTTTAACCCCAGCCAGCAACTAAGCACCACACAGCCGCTCACTCACTCCCCCCCCCCCCCACCCGGTGGGATGGGGGAGAAAATCGGGAAAAGAAGTAAAACTCGTGGGTTGAGATAAGAACGGTTTAATAGAACAGAAAAGAAGACACTAATACTGATAATGATAACACTAATAAAATGACAACAGCAATAATAAAAGGATTGGAATGTACAAACGATGCGCAGTGCAATTGCTCACCACCCGCTGACCGACACCCAGCTAGTCCCCGAGCGGCGATCCCCCGCCCCCACTCCCCCCAGTTTCTATACTAGATGTGGTGTTGCATGGTATGGAATACCCCGTTGGCCAGTTTGGGTCAGCTGCCCTGGCTGTGCCCTGTGCCAGCTGCTTGTGCCCCTCCGGCTTTCTCGCTGGCTGGGCATGAGAAGCTGAAAAATCCTTGACTTTAGACTAAACACTACTTAGCAACAGCTGAAAACATCAGTGTTATCAGCATTCTTCGCATACTGAACTCAAAACATAGCACCATACCAGCTACTAGGAAGACAATTAACTCTACCCCAGCTGAAACCAGGACAATGTGGCATGTTCCTCTGGTTGGTCCATTCTCCACCTTGCACAGCAACACATTTAAAATACTGAAATGTGCTCTTTTTATTGCTGTTAATGTTCAAACATCTTGTTTTGGTCTGGTCAGCAAGGTATTTAGAAAACATCACTGTTGCATCTTGAGAATAAAATAGGTTCCCATCCTTCCCCCTACCGCACAAACTGTGTGGGATCCAGACCTTTTCCCACTACCCCCCTGTGTGGAGCCTGGCTTTGTTCATTTTGCTGCCTCATAGCAAGAATATAGCAAACAACTGAGATGTGTGCCGTGTGCTCCAGGCCAAAGACAGTTTTAAGTGTTCCCACTTTATTTCATGCAGCCTGGTACCTTTTGGGAGGACCACTGGGATGATGTATCAGAAGTTCCTGAAAGTGAGGCGATACTGGTAGTGGTTTATTTTCAGTGCCTGGTTTGGGAAAGAATATACTCAAATATTCTAAGATACAGATCTATTAGAGAAAAAGGAGTGCAAGGTAAGGAGCATCATGTTGCATTTATTGCTAAACACCTGTTTTCATTTCATTCAAACTAGAAAGTAAACAAAGATTGTACCTGCAAAAGAATTGGAATAGCTGTCTTTCTTTCCCAGAGTGAGCATACAAGCACTGGGGAGCAGTATGCAGGATCAGAACTTCAGCCTGCTCTGGGTGGTAAACCCTCAGGAGAGGAAAGAGAAACCCCGCTCTTTTAAATACAGCTCTTCTTGTCTTAATAGTTCTTCTTGTTAGATTGTTTTGGCAGTCAGACTCTAAGCACGTGACTAAACTGTTAAAAAATCAGGATATTTAAGGATTACTTACTGTGTTAAATCCTCTTACAAGCAGTGCACTCTATTGCCTTGTGGATAGTATAATGTCATGACTGGCAATTTTCCTTTTCTTTTCTAGTACAAGGACGCATTTATGAAGGCAAATCCAGGATACAAGTGGTGCCCCACAACAAACCGACCTGTGAAATCCCAGACATCCACTGATACAAACAGGAAAAAGCTATGGGCCTTTGCTTCAGACTCTGCAAAAGATTTACCAAGCCCGAGGAAAGTGACAAAAAGTGACAAAATGCCACAGCGTAACATTGGGATGGCAGGTGAAGTTTCCATCCACGTTCCTCAAACATAGCAGCCTCTTTTTGTTGGAGGATGCAGTGTTGGAATCAAACAGCAAGACCGGTTTCCTTTACTGCACATGGTACTGTAGTGCAAATACCTTTCATGTCCCAAATAAAGTTGCCAAGATTCTAGTTAAACCTCTGCAGAAGAACCTAAAGTTTTCCTTAGGCTTGGTTTTACTCTTTTAACAGATCCGACACAAATGGGAGGCCTGAGTATGCTGCTTTTAGCAGGGGAGCATGCCCTGACTGCACAAGAGGTAAGGAACTCTCTTCTCTCCCTTACCGCGAGCCCTCAGTTTAAAGAGAGCTCTGAGGAAGAGTATTTGACCAGTGGGAAATGCAATTTAAGGTACATACCTCAGGTGGGACTGAAGAGTGAGCTCTGTGATAGGAGTCTTGTATCCCAGCCATGAATGTAGAGGTTGGGCCCAGTTTTTGTATCAGTTCAGTATTACCTCTGCTGAGTGAGTGTTTGATTAGAGCAGGCAAGTGTGCCCCCTGAGAGGATGTTGTCACAGGTGGAAGGCTTGAAATGCAGTGAGTGTGTTAAGACACAGGTGGTTTGCAATCTCTTTTGGGCAAGGATTTCATCTGCTTGTGTAATGCCTCGCACAACTGTGGCCTTGGCACCAACAGCAAAATAAATACCTGATAATTTGCTCCTCCTAATATGCGCACCGCGTCAAGTCAGTTACACAATTTATATGCAAGTTATACATACATATTCATAAAATAATTAGCATAGTCATGAAACCAGGCAAGTGCTAACAAGCAATCAAAGTGTTGCAGGATATTCCCATTCACTAGGTCTTTCTGCCTAAAAAGAAATTTGTAGTTCAGATGCCATCACAAACATTTTGTTTTTACAAAGGGTTCTAGTAAATAAGTGTTCCTGCATATCTCTAGTAGTGCAGGGACCTCTGGTCTTTCTTTACACTGATGATTATTTATGATGTGTTTTTTGGGCCAGCTTTGAAAATCGTTCAAAAGTTGCCTTGTAGGTTGGGTAAAATAGGTAGTCGCTGCTGGAACTCTCTAGCCTGCAAAGAAGAGACGTGGAGGCGAGGAGGGTTTCTTTTTTCTGTTGCTGTTGTTACTGGGAGGAAAGGCAATAATTGACTCTCTCTCTGTGATACCCCCAAATGCCAAATGTGTAGTGCACTTGAGAGGGATTGCTCCTGTACTGCCAAGACTGAGCCAAGGTTCCTCAATGCTTTGCACACTGGTGTGAGCAGTGGAAGTCTTTGTGCAGCTGGGCTTCCTGTGCTGCAGCATGAAAAGCAAGAAACGTGAGGGTAAGGCTGGCAGAGAAGTGAAAAGAAAGTGATTATTTTGTGCTAAAAGGAGAATGTCTTGTAGTCTTCAAAGTTGGAATCTCTCCACTTGGAATTTAAAAACTGTGTTTACTATGCTGTTATGGTTAAATGAGGGGGAAGGTGTATTGTAGTCACAGATACTCAGTTCCTTTAAGAAGGGTCTTTGCCTTCTGAGTTGAGCTTTCTTGGTTTTACATGAAAAGTGCCTCAAGCAGTACGATTTCAGATGCCAGTGAAGGAATAAAATCTACGTGTGGATTTAGAGGCGAATCAAAAAGGATGTCGTGTGACTGTTTTAGTATATGATCTTTTTAAATCAGGATTTTCTTTTTTTTTTTTTTTTTTTTTTTTTTTTTGAGCAGAAGGCCCACTTCCCATGCACCTACATAAAGACCATTTTCTCTGGTAGAATCGTGCAGTATGGCTTGTGATGTAATATTTATTTTATGTATAAGCTGGACTATGCTGTGCTCTTTTGGGCTTGTAGTATTCTTTTGAAACCCGGCCCTCCACATCAAAGAGGCAAGCTGTGTAATCTGCTTCCCCCAAAAGTGTAGAGCAAAAGAACTGTCATAAATACAGTCTGAATAAAACTAGCGGAGGGATTTGTTGGCTGTTGTTAGAATCATGATGGGCCAGAAATTAGCCCCCGCTTACTAGTGAGTTACTAGATTTTAATTGTCCTACGCTATCTGGGAAGCAGGTGTGTGTCAGGGCACTTTCCCAGGCAATAAAGCTACCCCTCTCTGATTCTTTCTGAGGGTCCCCTTTGTAAAATGCTGCATCCTCCAGAACAATCCGGGTGCTTGGTATTCCCAAAGGGACCCAAAGGGATGAAGTTCAATCCGCGTGCCAGCAGGAGTTATGTCTCCAGCTGTGCTTCTGTGCATGGAGAAACTTCCTCGGTTTCTTTGCTTGGCAGACCTGCTGCGTCTTCCATTCTCCTCGTCTCCCTTTCGATTCAGTGTTTCAGTGGTGATTAGGTATGGAGCAAATCTTTCTCAGGCTTGTGTTTCCCCAAATGCAGTAGAGATCCTAAAGCTCTTTAGGCTTGGGTAAGTGAACAGCACTTGTGGCTTCCCATCCTCGGGCCTGTGGACAGAGGAGACGTAGGACGTTCACCATTGCGTGCCTATGGGACAACCTATGGTTGGATTTCTATGCTTCCACATGAGAGCAGTTTGGTGCTCCAGCCAGTGTTTGGGAGGTTAGCAGAACATGCTAGGAGGTGGTATTGACGTGCGGAAAACAGACTCCACAATCAGTGAGATTGTAAAGTAGGTATGTTCATTCAGCACTGGGCAGCACGGGGGGTAGTGCCACCAAAGTCGTGCACGCCCGACTCGGCAGTTTGTCTCAAGTTTATACAGTCAAGTGTTACATATTCACAATATGCCTATACATATGCATGACCTATCCCCGCTTCATATTAAAATTAGCTCCGAGAGGTCATTGCCATAGTCTCCTCTCAACTGCGCTTGCGCAGTGCCTCTTTATGGTGGTCGTCTGGTGGTCGCAGAGATGAAGATAGATGACTCCTCTTCGTCACGGCTAGTAACCTTTTTTCTTGCGCAGGCTCAGTGATTTCTTGGTATTCACCCAAGCCACAAGACCAGTCTTAGCTGGCTCTTGGGGCCTGCTCCTGCTTCTTATCAGGAACTGTCTCTACCTCATTGGCTGGTCCTTGGGACCAGCTCTTCTTATCAAAGACTGTCTTTGCCTCAGCTAATTTCAACAATGTAAGCGCTAAACATCATCTCTCATCCCCCTTTATTATGTCTACTGAGATTCTTTTGACTCCCCTTGTCTCAGTCCCCCCTTTTCTAGAAAATAGTAAATTCTTTTACTATATCTAATCCTAGTACTTCTAATACATTGTTTCCCTATCTAGCATCCTCTCAAAGTATTTGTTGGTCTCGAGATTTCGTCGTAACTGATTCTTTTTCCATTCACTGTAAGAGTCTCCCCAAATATTTTCAGTAATATTTAAGCAACGGCCAGTAATTAAGACCTCTTTAGGGTCAGGGACCTCCAGATCAAAGCTGGGTCCCCGCTGGGTATTTCCCTTTCCATAAAGGCATAATCCATTCCTGTCTGGCCCGTCCTTAATAAGACATGTCCAATTTGTGGTTGGGACTCCTAAAAAGGGGAGTTCCATGTTCCCCTGAGGAAGGGGATTACATACCCAACAATCTGATAAATTTAGTACTTTCGAGATACTCTCTGTCATATTTAAATAAGTATTTCGATCCCAAGCCTGCCCCTTAGGCAAGGTCCAACTCAGGAGCATGACAATCAATGTCTTGCAAATTTGAGCCTCAAAGGTCCCTTTTCTTGTGAAGTCCATTGTCCTTTGGGTGCCTTCTTCACCCTAGTGTGATGGATCCAGGCGCCCTGTTCCTTGATCCTAATCGCGGTGAAGGAGGTAAGTAATACTTGAAATGGTGCTTCCCACTGCGGCTCCAGAGTTTTTTCTGTAAGAGACTTCATATACACATAATCTCCTGGTTGTATATTATGTACAGGCCCATCCAAACCTCTCCCTCGAGTCCCTCCCACATGCTTCCTGATTTTATTGAGTTGTTTACCTAATGCTACCATGTAAGAAGTCATAATTTCATCCCCCGCTTGTACAGACACCCCTCTCTGTATCCCATAGGGTTGTCCGTACAGAATTTCAAAGGGGCTCAGTCCTTCCCTCACCCTTGGTCTTGTTCGTATACGCAGAAGGGCTAAAGGGAGAGACTGAGGCCATGTCAAATTTGCTTCTTGTCCTAATTTCACAATTTGCTGTTTGATTAAGTGGTTCATTTTTTCCACTTGACCACTCGACTGGGGGTGATATGGAGTATGAAGCTGCCAATCTATACCCAAATAGCGGCTAATTTGTTGTACTATTTTTGAGACAAAATGTGGTCCTCTGTCAGAGGATATGGTTGCTGGAACCCCAAAACGAGGTATTATCTCTTGCACCAGTATTTTAGTTACCTCCCGAGCTTTAGCCGTTCTTGTTGGGAATGCTTCTGGCCAACCTGAAAAGGTATCCGTTAATACCAATAAATATTGATACCCCCCTTTTCTTGGAAGTTCTGTAAAATCAATTTGCCATTGTTGTCCAGGCCCATTGCCTTTTCCAATCTGGCCCATTTCCAGCTTTGGGGTATTTTTAGGATTAGTCTGGAGGCAAAGATCACACTGTTGAGTCACCTGTCTCACCGTGGGGTATAAATTTCTAGCCACAATTTCTCTTATCAAATGATTATACAGAGCCTCTGTTCCCCAACGTCTTTTCCTATGTTCCTCCCGTATCAAATGCCATAATAAGCAAGAGGGAACGATTAGCTTTACTTGTGGGGTATGAGCCCACCCCTCTTCATTATATGACCCTTCTAAATCTGTAATGAGCTTCTGATCTTCCTTGGTGTATTCTGGCTTACCTTCTAGGGAAATCTGCCTATCAGGAATTAAGGCCCCTTCTGTTTTTACCTTTGTTTTGGCCACTTGTTCTGCCTCCCTGTCCGCCAGCTCATTCCCTCTTTCCAAATCTGAGCTCACTTTCTGGTGTGCCTTAATATGCATAATTGCTACTTTCTTAGGGAGCTGGACAGCTTCCAGTAACTTCAGAATTTCTTCTGCCTGTTTGATATTTTTCCCTTGAGAACTCAATAGTCCTCTCTCCTTCCAAACTGCTCCATGTGCGTGTACAACTCCAAAGGCATATTTTGAGTCTGTATAAATGTTCACAACTTTGCCTTGGGCCAATTCCAGGGCGCTGGTTAGAGCAATTATTTCTGCCTTCTGTACAGAGGTGTTCATAGGCAAAGCCCCTGATTCTATTACCTCTTGGCTGGTGGTGACGGCGTATCCCACATGTCGATTACCATTTAGGACGTAACTGCTTCCGTCTGTGAACCAAGTTTCCCCGTTTTCCATGGGGCTGTCTTTCAGGTCTGGGCGGCTTGCGTATGTTGCTTCGATGGTTTCCAAACAGTCATGATGTACCGGTTCTCCTGTGTTCCCGCTGAGAAAAGAAGCTGGGTTGACAATGTTAGTGACTACAATCTCCACATCATCCTGCTCTACCAATATAGCTGGATATCTCAGGAATCTTTGCGGAGAGAGCCAGTGTCCACCTTTCGCTTCCAGTACTGCTGATACTGTGTGAGACACCAAAACAGTCATTTTCTGGCCCAGAGTAAACTTTCGGGCTTCCTGTATATTCAATATCACAGCCACAACCGCCCGCAGGCATCCAGGCCAACCTTTTGCAGTCGTGTCTAACTGCTTAGAAAGGTAGGCAACTGCCCGTCGATACGGACCCAGGTTTTGTGCTAATATTCCCAGGGCAATGCCCTGCTTCTCGTGGGAGTAAAGAAGAAACGGCTTACTCACATCTGGGAGTCCTAAGGCCGGGGCCGACATCAAAGCCTTTTTCAGTAGCTCAAAGGCTCGTTCGGTCTCCTTGTCCCACTCAAGGTGTTTCTGCTCAGTGGCTGTCAATGCATACAGTGGTTTAACAAGCAATCCATAATTATAGATCCACAATCGGCACCACCCCATCATTCCAAGAAAAGTCCGTAACTCTTTTACTGTCTGAGGTCTCCGAGTTTGGCATATTGCCTCTTTACGGGCCTGTCCCAAAGTTCTTTGTCCCGCACTAATTTCATAGCCCAAATAATTCACTTTGCGTTGCATTACCTGTGCCTTTTTCTTGGATACCTGGTACCCCTGGAGTCCCAGGAAATTCAACAGACTCACTGTCCATGTCATACAGTCTTTCTCTGTTTTGGTGGCGATCAGGATATCATCCACATACTGCAACAGCTTCCCTTCCTCAGACGGGGCTTCCCAGGATTCTAAGTCTTTCGCAAGCTGATTGCCAAAAATGGTAGGACTATTCTTAAATCCTTGTGGCAACACTGTCCAAGTGAGCTGGGTCTTTCGACCACTCTTGGGGTTTTCCCATTCAAATGCAAATAATTTTTGGCTGGCTTCATGGAGAGGGAGGCAAAAGAAAGCATCCTTCAAATCTAAAACAGTAAACTAAGTCAATTCAGATGTTAATACAGTCAACAGGGTATATGGGTTCACCACTACCGGGTAAAGATCTTCAGTTATCTTATTCACCGCCTGTAAGTCTTGGACCACCCGCTATGACCCATCGGGCTTCTGAACAGGTAATATAGGGGTATTGAATTCAGACTCACACTCTTTTAATAATCCCAACTGCAAAAATTTTTCTATCACCACCCAGATTCCTTCTCTGTCTTCCTTCTGTAGGGGATATTGTTTAATTCTTACTGGCTTTTGGCCTTCCTTGATCCTAATTTCAACAGGTGGAGCACTTTTCGCTCTTCCAGGTGCATCGGTAGCCCATACCCCCAGGTACACTTGGTTTAAGGTGTCCTCGTTAATGCTTCCTTCTAGGGGGAGACTGGTTAAGGTTAGGCTCAATATTTGAATATATTGCTGATCTTTTACCTCCAGAGTAATTTCTCCCTTTTTGAATACAATTTTTGCTCCCAATTGTTCCAACAAGTCCCTTCCCAAAAGTGCCTTTGGGGAGTTGGGCATATATAAAAATTTATGAATGCCCCACTGTTTTCCTAATTTATATTCTAAAGGTTTACAAAAATATGCCTTTTCACTTTGGCCAGTCGCTCCTTTCACCATGACATAATCATCTCCCAGGGGCATCAAAGCTTGATTCAGAACCGAGTATGTTGCTCCTATATCTACCAAAAATTCTACCTCTTGCTGTGTTTTCCCTAGCTTAATTATAACCAGTGGATCCGCTAGGGTAGATTCCCCAGGTTCCCGTCAATCTCCCTTCACATGGGCTACCGTTCCTCCTGTTTGAGCCCTCTGATCCTCCGTCTTCCTTGGGCATTCCTTTTTCCAATGACCGAATTTCTTACACAAAGCGCATTGATCCTTGCCCAGTCGGGGCAAGTCTCGTCTAGGCCCTCTTCCTCTTTCTTCCTGGATAACAGCCATTGATTTCCTTTGCCCTTGACTATATCCTTCCTCTCTGTTACTAAATACTCTCCATGCTTCATCCAACAATATTTCTAAATTCCTACTCTCTGTAGGCCATAACTTCTGAAGTTTGCGCCTTATATCCCCTGTAGATTGCCCCCCAAACAGGGAGACTAATTGTTGTATTCCTACCTCTGACCCAGGATCCAGCGGTGTGCTGCGGCGCATTACATCCCTCAATCGATCCAGGAATTCAGATGGAGACTCGGAAGGACTCTGTTTAATTGCATATAAAGCTGACCAGTTTATAGTTTTGGGGATTGCTCTCTCTGTTCCTTTTGTAATCCACTCCTGATACCCCTGCAATCTTTCCATATATGCAGATCTATTAACATCCCACTTTGGGTCTTGGAGAAGGAAATATTCCTTAATGTCCCCTCCTGTAATCTTATAATGATCTTCAGCACTGTTCCCTGCTGTTTTTAAAATTAGCTGTTTCTCCGTCTCAGTCATATATTCCAATAATAGCTGTATATCCTTCCAATCAGGGTTATGCTGTTTTACAATAAATTGGAAATGCTTAGTTACACCTATCGGATCTCTCCTATAATGTTTTGCAACCTTTTTCCATTCCCCTAGGTCAGCAGTAGAAAAGGGTACTTTGATTAACATCGTCCCACCATCCGGCCCCACCGCCTCTCGGAGAGGTACTTGTAAAGCTGTTGAGGTAGTTTTCTTCCTAGTACGGGAAGATACAGGGCTGTCCGGGGGGGTCGGAGTTCTATCCGAGTCTGCATCCTGTTCCTGTGGTCGAGGGGGAGGCTTAAACAAATCAGTTAGATCTTGTTCTGGTGCCTGATGGATTTTATTTGTCTTTGTACATCTTTGTCCAATACTACATGCCGAACAACATCGCCTCAGTTTACCTCTAAGCTCCTTGTTGTTCTCTCGCTCAAGTGCAAACACCATGGGGTCCTGTGGGGGTACCATTCCACAGTCCCTTTGCCACTCCGGGTGGTTTTGGAGGGTGAGAAACATGTCTGCGTATGAAACCTCATCCCATTTTCCTTCTCTCCTTAAAAACAGCATTAGTTGTAATAGAGTATTATAATCTATTGACCCATTAAGTGGCCACTTAGCATCACCTTCTAACTTATACAACGGCCACCATTGATTGCAATATTTAATAAGGTTCTTTTTACTTTCCGTACCTCCGGTCCCAACAATATCTTTCCAGTGGGCAATTACACAACCCAGAGGACTCTTCCTCAATACTCCTCCTTGATTGTTTCCCATTTTAATACTCTTCCTAATGATTCTTAAGTTTGATTGTGGCTTCTCCTTTTAATAAGCTTCTATGCAAACCGTTCCTTACACTTCTTTATAGTCTTCCCCCAGTTTCCCTCCCACATGTCCCAAATTTCTGGAATTAAATTTTCCTTTACACACCAATCTCACTATTTTGGATTCTTAGTGAAGTCTTTCCCAATCATAAAAGTGTGGAATTTGGGGAAAACACTCAAGGCAGTCTGTTTTCCGTCTGCTACAGTACCACCTTCTCCCACAAGAGTTACACTTCAACAAAACCCAAGCCGGATGCTAATTACTATATAGTGCAGTTACAAGCCCACATACAAAGCAGGGAATCACCCCTATTAATACATAAAGACATTCACACATTAACAAACATACATACACCTATAAATTTCAATATATCATTTCCACACACCCACACAAAATCTTTAACCTAAATTTCCAAACATTCACATCATACAATCATCGCTCCGGTTGACAACCTTTCAGCAGCTGCAAAAATAAACCAAGCGCAATTGCGAGGGGGTCCTCTTACCCCATAAACTAAGCGCAATTGCGAGGGGGTGCGCCTGCCCTTCTCCTGCCTCTTATATACCAGTCATCGACAGGTCCGTCCTGGCTCCCGACACTGGATGCAGCGGTCACCCCGGATTTGCTCGATCTACCCCCAAGATCGCTAGCGGCCGCTCTATTGGTCAGCAAATCCCCCCTTGTTACCGTCCAGGGTACCCTCCTCCCATACGGGGACTACGCTGCACACCAGACGTCTCTGCGCGATTTACCAGCTGCCCCGGCCCGTACAATTTACAGGCTCCCTCTGAGACACATACCGTTTGGTCCGCAGCTTCAGGAGGTTGTTGTCTGCTCCCGCGGTGAGCGGCTGGCAGCGGAGGCTCCTCCGAGGAAAGCGCTCGGGGCGCGCCGAGGGGCGTCCGCTCCGCAGTCGGTCCCGCAGCCGAGCAGAGAGTCTCCTGGCTGGCTCGCCAAACTGACGTGCGGAAAACAGACTCCACAGTCGGTGAGATTGTAAAGTAGGTATGTTCATTCAGCGCTGGGCAGCGCGGGGGGTAGTCCCACCAAAGTCGTGCGCGCCTGACTCGGCAACTTACTTCAAATTTAAACAGTCAAGTGTTACATATACATAGAGTTTTGCAATGCGCCTATACATAGGCATGATCTATCCCCGCTTCCTATTAAAATTAGTTCCAAGAAGTCACAAGGCCGGTCTTGGCTGCTTCTTGGGGTCGACTGCTGCTTCTTATCAGGGCCTATCTCCTGCCCCAGCCAGCCTCAACAATGCAAACGTTAAGCATCACTTCTCATCCCCTTGGGCCATGTCTACCTCTATTGAAATTTCTTTAACTTCATTATAAGCTAGATAATTATTAAACAGTTCTTATCTACATCCATATATCTACTGTTGAAAATATTTTGATAAAGAAATTAAAATCTAATTATATAAGAGAGTTTGGTTTGATTAAGAATTAGAAAATTGTGAAGCATAGGTAGGGGAGTGTTAAGTTTGAAATGTAGTCATAGGAACTTAGGAACTTTAGAAAATGTACTATGTGTGACTATAAGAATTCAAGTATTGTCTAAAATCAGTTAACCACAGAAACTTTGGCAAAGATTTGTTGGTTTGTAGTGTTTTGTTTTAGGAAACTAGGGAAACCGTTATGGACGCCAGTTTGCTGCCTGGAAACCCCTTACCCTTCGCACCTCGATCTAATTATCGAGGATTCCAATCAGTAGAGTTAAGTGAGATTAACCAACGATTGTTTTAACATAAGACTATTAATAAGATGGTGTGACTGAAGGACCAATTATTAGAAAGGTTAAATTTAAGAATAGACATAGTATGCATTTTTATGTAAACTAATATAGATGATGGTGAGAATCGTACTGCGCAGAATCACCGAAGAGAGGTCAAGAAGCGGACAAGTGAGGAAGACTATGGAAGACCACCAGAGACCAGAGACCTTCACTGCGCTTGCGTAAAGGACATTTACATATGTTAATAGTTTCCCGGAAAACTAATGATTATGTATAACATTTCTCAGAAATCTAGTGAATATGTATAACAGGTGTGCATTTAACCTGCATAGTTAAACCAGACAGATGCACACGATAGGTGGAGCGATCCCCCGTGTGCCCAGCGCTGCAAGAAAGGAGTGCCTGCTTCTTAACTTCTCATTGCTGTTAAGGAGTTTTATTCCGGATTTCGGCAACAGTTTTGGCGACCCAGATGGGACCTTGCGAGTGAGACTGGACGAGATCGAGTGGTGATCGAACTCCAGCCGGCACCGAGGGATTCTCGGGGGGGAACCATCGCTCTCGACTCACAAAGCTCCTCGCAACGTTCCCTGGAGAAAGGGTAAGGCACTTCTTCTTTGAAATTTGTTTGGATAGCCTGCCCGTAAGGCGCGGCAAAAGCTTCGCAGGGTTGGGGCTCAGAGGGTACCCATTTGTGTAGAAGCCTAGGCGTCTGCCCGTAAGTCATAAGCGAAAGCTATTACTGGGTTGGACATTTGTGTATTTGGGACAATTGTCATTTGCATTTGTTTGGTATTTGGTATTTGATACTTGATACTTGATATTTGGCATTTGATATTTGGTTATTAATATTTGGAACTTTGATATTTGATATTTGGTGCATTTGGTATTTGATATATAAGTCTAATGGCATTAGCCAAATTATTTAAGAGTAAGAGTATGGGAAATATAACCACTGATGAAAAGATACCAAAAACATCACCATTGGGATGTTTATTGGCACACTGGAGTGAATTACATGATGATTTACGTAAAAGTCAAATGGTTGAATATTGTAATCATTGGTGGCCTTTGTATGTTTTGGAAGATCAGGAAAAATGACCAACAAGTGGAACTTTAAGTTATAATCCTATATTATAGTTAATGTTATTTTGTAGGAGAGAGGGTAAATGGAGTGAATTGCCATATGTGGATCTGTTCTTTTATTTGAGGCAGAGAACGGATTGGCAAAAAGAATGCAAGTTAATTAGTCGAGACAATTTGGTGATGACATTAACTTCAGAAAATAAGAAAGCTAAGAGTTGTTGTTCAGCTTGTGATATTGGAAGGAGGTGCATTAGATGTACGGTACCAAAAGAAGATGAAATGGAACTAGAATTAGAAATAGCCCCACCAAGGGAGGAGCAGGATCTCTCTCCCTCACATTCACGGGAGAGGAGTATTGAGTCAGGGAGAATAATTTATTGGATAGTACTGAAAAACAGATGGTAATAAAAACTGGAAAAGCACAAGCAGAGGCAGCACTTATGAATGAAAGGCTCTCTGGAACTTTGGAACAGAGTTTTCCTTCGGGAGATCCCCAGTGGGATCCAAATGACCCTGTACACAGGAGAAGGTTAACTCGATATCAAAAATAGGTATTGTATGGAGTAAAGCATGCAATGCCGAAAGCTTTGAATTGGTCTAAATTATATGAGATAAAGCAAGATAAAAATGAATCTCCCTCTGTGTTTTTGGAAAAATTGAAGGAAACTGCTAGAAAATATACTGATTTGAAATTGGAAACAGAGGCAGAACAACAACAATTGGCTTCGATTTTTTATGGGGCAGTCAGCACCTGATATAAGGCAAAAACTCCAAAAATTGGAGGGAGAGGATTCAAGAAATTTAAATAAAATGTTAGAAACAGCATGGAAAGTCTATAATAATCGAGAGAAGGAAGAAAAGCAAAGCGAAGAAAAGAAAAAAAAAGATCAGAGACAGTAGATTAATAGCTGTCTTAACAGGGAATGCAGCAAGAGGAAGAGGATGAGCTCGGGGAAGAGGAGGTTTTAGAAACTTTGGTAACCGGGAACCTAATGCACCTCTAGGAATGAATCAGTGTGCATATTGTAAGGAGGATGGCCATTGGAAAAAGGATTGCCCTAAATTGCAAACAAGTCAGCAAGAGGCTGCAAAAATGATGACTTTAAATGAATGAAGGGGGCCGGAGGGGAACCCAGCTGAACCTCTGGTTACAATTAAGCTGGGAAATGATAAAGTTGAATTTTTAGTTGATACGGGAGCAGTATATTCTGTTTTGAATACTTATAAAGGGAAATTGGGAAATAAAATAGCTTAACATAATTGGAGCGACTGGGAAACAGGAAAATAGACCATTCTTTCAACCCCTTGATTTAAAATTTGGAAATAAGGCAATTATTACACATGAACTTTTGTATGTGCCAGGATGTCCAATACCCTTGTTGGGTCGAGATTTGTTACCCAAATTAAATGCACAGATAGCTTTTGCGGGAGGAGAAATTCTTTTAAAAATACCAGAATCAAAGACAGGAGAAATATTGATGATACAGGAGAAGGTTAAGATTCAGGAGATGCCACAAGAAGTTGATGATGCTGTGAACCCTACAGTTTGGAACACAGAGATACTTGGAGAATCTAAAATGACACAGCCTGTAAAGGTAGAACTGAAGAAAAATTGTGAAGCCAGTGAGATTAAAGCAGTATCCAGTTAAACCTGAGGCTAGATTGGGAATCAAGAAATTAATTGATTAATTTTTGGAATATGGAATTTGAGAGGAGTGTGAATCTGAATATAATACTCCAATTTTACCAGTGAAAAAGCCATCAGGAGAATATAGATTAGTACAGGATCTGAGGGCGATAAAGCAGATAGTGAAAGATATACATCCTGTAGTGGCCAATCCATATACACTTTTAACAGCTCTAGGGGAGAATCACCAGTGGTTTACAGTGCTTGCTTTGAAGGATGCTTTCTTTTGTATACCCGTGGAAGAAGGAAGTTGAAAATTATTTGCTTTCGAGTGAGAAAAGCCAAAAAGAGGATGAAAAACACAATTGACATGGACAAGATTGCCGCAAGGATTCAAGAACAGTCCAACAATTTTTGGGAGCCAATTAGCAAAAGAACTTGAGATGTGGAAACGAGATGGTCCCAAACCTGGACATTTGCTCCTACAGTATGTAGACGACATATTGATAGTGACAGAAGAGAGATCAGCGTGTATAAAGGTAACAATTGATCTTTTAAACTTTTGGGGGCTAAGCGGATACAAAGTCTCTAGAACTAAGACCCAGCTAGCAAAACAGACTGTGATATATCTGGGTTTTGAAATCTCACAAGGGCAAAGACAGTTGGGAATAGACCGCAAAGAAGCAATTTGTAGTATCCCGGAGCCGAGAAATACCCACGAATTGAGAACCTTTTTAGGAATGACTGGGTGGTGTCGGCTATGGATAATGAACTATGGTCTGTTGGCTAAACCATTATATGAAGCTCTTAAAGGTCCACCATTTGAATGAGGTCCAGATCAGCAGAGAGCTTTCAAGAATCTAAAACAGGCCCTGATGACAGCACCAGCCCTGGGACTTCCGCATCTGACTAAAGACTTCCAGTTATTTGTACATGAGAAACAACACATTGCACTGGGAGTGCTGACTCAGAAGATGGGAAGTTGGAAGCGACCGGTTGGATATTTTTCCAAACAATTGGACTTTGTAAGGGCTGGCCTGCTTGTTTGAGAGCAGTAGCAGCCACTGTGATGATAATACAGGAGGCTCGAAAATTGACTTTGAGAAGAATGATGGTGGTATATGTGCCACATATGGTGATATCAGTGCTGGAGCAAAAGGGGGCCATTGCCTATCCCCGAGCAGAATGCTGAAATATCAGGTAATTTTAATGGAACAAGATAATGTGATTTTGAAAACCACTAACTTAACTAATCCTGTAGTTTTTCTGAGTTCTATACAGGAAGAAGGACAACTGGAACATGATTGCCCGACTACCATTGAGTATGTATATTCCAGTCGAGAGGATCTGAAGGATGTACCTATGGACAATCCGGACTGGGAATTGTACACAGATGGTAGCAGTTTCGTCGAAAATGGAATCCGCTATGCAGGCTATGCGGTGACAACTGAAAAATCAGTTATAGAAGCCAATGCTTTGCCAAGCACAACTTCAGCTCAGAAGGCGGAATTAGTGGCTTTGACAAGGGCTCTAGAATTGAGTGAAGAAAAGAAAGTGAATATCTGGACTGATTCGAAATATGCATTTGGTGTGGTCCATGTCCATGGGATTTTATGGAAGGAGAGAGGATTATTATCCTCTCAGGGGTCCAACATTAAATATAAAGAGGAGATTTTGCATTTATTACAAGCAGTTCGGAAACCAACTGCAGTAGCAATCATGCACTGTAAAGCACATCAATCAGGGAATACAAAAGAGATTGTAGGGAACAGATTAGCAGATAAATCAGCTAGGGAAGCAGCCAAAAGGAATGCCTTACAAATGGCATTAATTCCTACAAAAATTATTGCATTACCAAAGGAAAAACCTAAGTATTCAGAGGAGGGTGAGAAATTGGGGAGATTATTAAATGCAAGGAAGATCTGAAAGGATGGTGGGTGACATCAAAGGTCAAGTAGTAATCCCACCATTTGTAATGAGGGAAACAGTACAGACAAAACATAAGGAATGTCATTGGGGGGCAGAAGCATTAGTAACTCTTTTGAAAAGGCAAGTGGTATCAATAAAAATGCTAGAAAGAGCTAAAATGACAACTGCGAAATGTGAGATATGTTTAAAAAAAAAAAACAAAAAAACAACAAACCAATGCAGTTGTAAAGAAGAAGGTTCAAATGGGAATATTGAAATCAGGAATGGAACCAGGGGATTATTGGCAAATAGATTTTTCAGAGTTACCTCGACAGAATGGGTATCGATACATTCTGGTGGGGGTTGATACTTTTACAGGATGGCCAGAAGCCTTTCCCTGTCGCACCAATCAAGCAAAGGAGGTCATTAAATGGTTATTACAAGAAATTATCCCGACATTTGGAGTACCAATTGGAATCTCTTCTGATAGAGGTTCCCATTTTGTTGCAGAAGTGGTCCAGGGTGTTAGTAGAATTTTGAGAATTACATGGGACTTACATACACCTTGGAGACCACAATCTAGTGGGAAGGTGGAAAGAATGAATCAAACATTAAAAAGACAAATTAGTAAAATATGTCAGGAAACTAATTTGAAATGGCCTCAGGCACTCCCACTGGCCCTTAATACTAGTTAAAATGAATATGGAGTATATGGTCATCTGTTTGGCTGGAGTAACTTCTAGGAAGGCCATGTTGGGGAGATAATAGTAACGATAGAAACAACACCACCAACAATAATAATACATTTTAATTATTATTCATGTAATACATAAAAATTACAAGAAGATTTACAAATACTTCTCTTTCTTTTGCTATCTTCATGGGTTCTTTTGGAGGGAGTTGTCCTATATTGCCGGCATAAGCAAACTGAATATTAAGGGCCTCTGAATACTTAGGTTTTTCCTTTGGTAATGCAATCAGCTGAAGCATGATTTTCCTGAGGCTGTGGACATCCTGAGGTGTGCCTGTGTCTTCCTAATGAGCACTTCTGGTGCCAGCTTTAGGACCTGCAGGTGACACCTGCAAGTCCTTGTCTTAGGTACTTAAGTGTTGATTTTGTGGGCATGGGGCCCTGAAAATCAGGTTCGGACCCTCAAAATTTGAGTTTAGAGACAAGGTTGTGGACCCCGAAATGAGGCTCTGGAGCTTCTAAATAAAGCTTTGGACCACCAAAATGAGGATTTCTTAACAAAAATAAGAGTTGGGACCCTAAAATGAGTATTTGGACACTCAAAATGAGGCTTTGGGACTGAAAAATGTGTGTTCGGGCCTTATAAACGAAGCTTTGAACTCTACAAAGTGGCTTTCAGTCCTAAAAATGAAGGTTTGAAACCTAAAAATGAGGCATACTACCCTAAAAGAGAGATTAAAACCCTAAAAATGAGTCCCTGGGCCCAAAAAGCGAGGCTTTGGACCATAAGAAGGAGGTTTTCAACCCTGGAATCGAAGTTTTGGACTCTAAAACTGAGGCTTTGGGCCCTAAAAGAGGGGTTTGGAGCCTAAACATGAGGGCTTGGAAACTCAGGATGCAGCTTGGACCCTCAAAGCAACCGGCTGGATCCTAAAAGTGATGCTGCTCTATAAAAATGAGATACCTGCTCCTGTGCATGTGGCACCCCTGGTCCTGGTCCTGGCCCTGCTCCCTCCCTTGCCCCAGCTGCCCCTGGCCCACCTCTCACCTGTTTCTCCTGAGGCCGCTCAGCCTCTGCCCTCTCCGGCAGAGGAATTTGGCCACAGGTGACATCACAAGCATCTGCACAAGCCAGGTTCCTGGGCCTGCCCTGTTGGCAGTGACATAAACACCACCACAAGATCCTAAAAATGAAACTGTGGCTTCTTAAAAAAAGGCCATGGGTAATGAAAGACAGGTTTGGACCCTCCAAAGGAGGATTTCAGCCCTCAAAAGCAGGCTTTGTCACTGCAAAGAATGGGGGAGATGCTACAAATACGCTTTGGACCCTGACAACAAGGTGAACCTATTGGTTCCTCTGTGGCCCCCCGAAATGAAGCTTTGATGCCAAATACAGGGCTTTGAGCACTACATTTGAGGCTCAGAGCTGTGAAAGACGGGTTTGGACTCTCTGAATGAGGGTCAAGGCCTTAAGAATGGGACTTTGGTCCCTAGAAATGGTGCTTTAGAAACGAAAATGAGGCTTTGAACCCTGAAATTAGGTTTGGGGCCCTCCAAGGATGCTTTGGTACCAAAACCTGAGGCTTTGCACCCTAAAAATGGGTCTTTGGATGCTCAAAATGAGGCTTTGGGCCCTTAAAATTGCAGACCGAATCCTAAAAATGAGCCTATGGTCCATGAAAAGGAGGATTTCGTCCCTAAAAAAGAGGCTTTGGAAGCTAAAAATGAGGCTTTGGGCCTGAAATGAAGCCTTTGGACTCTCCAAACAGGGCTTGGCACCTTCATAATCAGACTTGAAGAAATCGTTACTCACAGCATTTAGTCCTCATCACGACCATCACTCTTCTGAGCAACAGAGGGGAAAGCTCTGGATGACAAAGGATATCAGGATGCGCTCCAGAAAGAAAAGATCAGTGCAAGAAGATCCCCATCACCTAACTGCAAAGGAATAATTCTAGCTCAGTGAAATGGGTACCCAAAATGAAACACACGGAACAGCATCCATCATTGAAACTCTTTCAGTGTCAGTTTTAACTGCTGCAGATCTGCAGGCAGACAAACTTACTGTCACAGGGCCCCAAAAGGAGTACTAATTAGCAAACAGAAACTCTACCCATAGCCCATATCTATCTAGCCTTTAAAGGTAAAACAGCTCAGCCTACAGCTCTGAAGGTATAGACCAGTCCACACTTACATCCTGGGTCTACCTGCTCCACGATCTGTCTAGAAACTGAAATCACAACCACCTTTGAAAGAGGAGGGAACCTGGGGGGAAGGGGGTTGAAAGGAAGACATTGGTGGAAAAAAGGAAAAGCGTAGGCACGCAATTCAAAATGGAAGGAGCCAAGTTATCCCAAAGACCAGCTCAGGCCGACTCGCTTTTGCTGGCAAAAAGCTGTGCAGCTTGGAGGAAAAAAAGCAGACTTTGGTGCTGGGATGCACACAGAGTTCAGATCTGAAACAGCAGAAAAACCTTGTCAGGGCTCCTTTCCACCGTCCTCCTACCTGGGTGCATGCTGCAACCTCCTTGTTTCCCTGAAGTCCTCCCAGACTAACAGGGACGTGGCATCTGTCCAGTCCACGTGCCACGACGAAGAAGCAGTTCTGATCGTGGAGCGGGTAGCAGATAACTGCATCTGCAGAAGCAAAGGGGCAGCCACGCCTCAGCTTCCGAGATGCCCAAAGCTGCCCCAGGAGCCCTCGGTGCCCCAGCATTTGCTTGGCCCTGAAGCCCCAGGCACAGAAGGGAAGGACAGTGGTCAGCCCCTGTGGGGAGAGGGACGGGGCTCCGTCCTTCCTTCTGGCCGCAGGAGGATGCCCTGGGCCACGCCAGGACAGGGTGTCTCTCCTCCTCAGCCCCAGGGGAAGGCGAGGCCTGAGGAAGGCCCCGGGTGCTGGGCTCAGCACGGGCGGTGTGACCGGGGCCAGAGCCCTGTCTCCTGCCGGGTGCCGGCCTGGCCGAGGCCAGCGGCTCCCGTCACGCAGCTCCTCCCGCCCGGGGCTGTGGCTGGAGCCCAGACAGAGCCGCCTTTTGGGAAAGACTTGCCGATCCAGAGCGAATCCAGAGCAGATCCCCTCCTGTCCTCTCACGTCCCCTCCCTGAGGGGGCCCAGACCCCACGAGCAGACCGAGGGAGGGCAGACCTGCGCACACACCTTGCGCTGCTGAGAGAACAGCTCCAGGTGAAATGGCCCCTCTTGCAGGCCGTCTCTCCGCAGGCCCAGTGTCCCGGCTGGCTGAGGAGCAGCTGCCCTGGCGGGGGGCAGCTGGCGCAGGGCAGCTCTGTGAGGAGAGGCCCGGGCTGCCCCTGCCCGCCCGGCAACAGCTGCGCCATTGGCCACGGCTGAGCCAATCAGCGGAGCCGGTGTTGGCCTGTCAGTCACTGCCGACCTGGGGCGGGGCCGGAGGGGGCAGAGGCGGAGTGGCCTGAGGAGAAATGGGGGAGAGACGGGGTGGGGCAGCCGGGGCGAGGGGGGGACCAGGGCCAAGGCCAAGGCCAAGGCCAAGGCCAGGCCCAGGGCAGGGGCAGGGCCAGGGGCAGGTGGTCTCGCCGTGTGGACGGGCCCGGGGGAGACCTGGAGACCTCATCACCCGTGGGCCCTGCCGTGGCCCAGCTCACCAGCCCTGGGCCCGAGTGCTCAGCCCCAGGAACAACCCCAGCACCAGGGTCAGAGCAGCTCCTGCTGCTGCCCCGAGGGTCGCCAGCCCCGAGCCAGCGTGCAGGTATCTGAGCTGGGATGAGGTGGAAGTGGCGCGCGCAACAAACTTTACAACTCGGAGAGTGAGTTCTAAAGCAGGCGTGTTTATTTCAGCGCTGGGTACACGGGGGATCGCTCCACCTATCGTGCACGCCGTAAAGCTCGTTAGTGAAGTTTAAAGACGTGTGATATAAATATTCATCATATTTCCAGGAAACCTTATTCATTACATTTCCGAGAAATAATTAACGTATGCAAATGCCCTTCGCGCAGTCGCAGTTGTTGCCTTGGGTGGTCGTCGGGTGTTCTTCGGGGGTCTTATCATCCTCTTCCTTGCTTAAGCGTTCTTTACCCTTTTCAATATTTCCATATTAAACTTCTGTTTTTCCTTTGTTCTTCTTGTATCTTTCATGCCAAGTAATCTTTGACCTCCAAAAGTGCTGTTCTCATGCCAACAAACCACCCCTTATCTTCTTACTTGCATGCTTAGTTTCCCTCGTCCTTGAGTCCATATGTCTGTTTTCCTGCGTTCTCACAAATCTATCTACACATCCTTTAATTACTTTTGAGTTACAGGATGTCTTATCTCGTTAAAGGAAACCATACATTCTGCTTATACCTACTTATTGCTTACAAACTACAAAATATGATTGACATCTGGAATATCTCTCAACTACCATCTATCAGAAGAGACTGGAAAACAATTCATGGAGAGGAGGCGATGGAAGAAGGTACAGTGTATGTGGCACCTGGGATTAACTGGCACCCTCTGTTTCCTATCTGGGTCAGTACTGTACTTGCAGATGTGTTGTCCCACAAGCGGGGGTCGGTACCCGGTGTGCAGTAAGCCAATCTTACAGGCAGAGCCGAGAAATTTGTTTCTTTCATGTCTGCGCAGAGATGGGTGCTGGGGGGTAAATCCACAAAGCTGGCACACCACACCAAAGAAGAACAATGTATTTATTCTGTTACAGGATTAGTAAAAAAACACCTAAATTTACATTCATTGGTTAGTAGTCGCCATCTCATCTACTGTTGGCCAGTTATATTTAAATTAGCCTCACTTGCTATGTAAACTAGCACGCATCCTCCTTGCAAGTGGCGGGGGGGCAAGTTCTTCCAGCCTTGAATTGAGTCGGTGGTTGTGATCTCCCCCTGCTGCCTTTACTTTTCCCCTAGCTCATGGTTCTTTGGCGATCATCCCGTGCCTTCTGGAGCAGGATGTTTCCTTTTTGTCAGTGTTTAGTTCCTTCTTCAAGGGTACAGTCCTTAGCAAAGCATGCGTAATTTATACAAAATAATCAGGCTTGCATAGTGAAGCTATGGAGTAATTGTCCTCCTTAAAGGACAATGTATCATGTTTAACCCTGAACTGAGCAGTATCACCATGGCTAGGCCGTAACTCAAACGCATGACCGCACATGGACTGAGCCCCAGTTGCGAGCAGAAATTGGTGTTACTAATCCTGAGTGACAGAGGGCTGTTGCTGCTCTCTCTTCCCTGGTGTGAGCCGAGTGCGTGACTGCCCTGCCTGCTCCTGCCTCGGTGCTTTGGGAACTGGGGTGAAAAGGAAAGAGAGACTCGTGTAGTTACGGGATCTCTTGAGGTGTGCTGGGTTTGCTTTGCTAATCACTTGTGTAACGTTTCCTGGGCTATTCGCTAGATATGTGCATAGAGAGGCAAATTAAGCCATGAACTGGCTTTCCAATTAAAGGTTTCCTCTTACAATAAAACATGCTTCCATTTTCTCATGGGTAACAGCCTGAAAGATAGAAGCTGAAGCAGCATGTGCCTCTTGTGCAAATAGGTGACAACAGATGGTTGTATTCAGTTGATCCTTAGTTCCTGTGTAGGAAAATTGGCCATTAATTTAATCTTTGTGTATAGGCAGGGCCTTGCTAATGTCACTAGGTAGGCGGCAAGTAGGTGGATGTCCGGTTTTCCGCATCTTTGTGACTGATCTTTGTTGCTTCTTTTGATGAGGAAAGTCTTGCTGTGTATTCCCAAGGAATGAAAGAATTTCAAAGAACTGATGAAGAAAGAGCTGCCAATCAAGATGGGAGTGTTAGGTTTCAAATTTTCTCAACTGTGTTCTACCCAAAAGCCTGGTCTTAAACAATCAAAATGAGCTGGACCACTGGGTATTTGTCATCCCTGTGCAATTCTGTATCGCTACGGACTTTACCAGCCATGGTGGTGGACTCCGGACCTGTCCTGTAGTGAGGTCAAAGAGGGTATTCAGAAAAAAAAAGGGTACTTTTCCAAAAGGCTTACAAGACAGAAGGCAACAGCTGCTGTAGACAGGTGGGAATACACAGGAACGGGCAGTCTCACTCAGAATGAGGAACAGTGATGTGGGTACAGCTGTAGTGTAACAGTTTTCATGGCCTTGAGCAGCACAGCAGGAATTTTCAGGCAGCATGGCCAGGGTAGGGGTGTGTGAACAGCTCCTCCCAAGCGTGGAGATGGGCAGGGGAGAGGACGGTGCTGTTCGTGTTGGCGCGCAGCAGGGGACAGTTGGTGGAGGCTGCTCTCAGGACATATAATTAAGAGCTGTCATCTTGGTACTCAGTGGGAAATAACACGTTCCCAAAATAACAAGACATGACTTTCTGCAGTAGCCATTTTTCTAGGAGCTGCATCAGAGCTAAGGCAGATGAGAGAGTCTTGCCTGCTATTAGTCACTGAAGCTGATGACAAGTCACCCAGCAGTTTTGGCAAGAACAGGACAAGATCGATACGTATGTGGCTGTGTGCTAATTGCCTTCAGGTTTTGCAGGTTGTAGGTTTGGCAGGACCAATTGTGTCGTTAACGTGATGGTAATAGCAAAACCTGTAGGCATCTGTGTGGGGTATTTTGGATTTTATACGATTTGCAAGAGTACTTGAACAGTTTAATGTTATGCTGAGGTACGGTAGCTATAGTGCGATCAGAAGAAAGTGGAGGGAAGGAAGATGAGGATGGCAAAGATGCTCAAAAGCGTTAGAATCTTTGACAGCGGAAACGTGTCATTAACAGTTTATATGAACAGTTTTCCTTCAATGTACTGTTCTTTTCCAAGATTTACAGAGGACGTTTTGCTATTCCCATATCAGAACTCAGTGATTTTCCATTAAAGCTCTCCACTGAGATATAAAAAAATAATAAAAAAAAAGACCAATGTGTCCTGGAAAGAAGAGTAATTACCCAGACTCGATAGTCTTACTCTTGTGGTTTTCCATTCTCCTTAAGCAGCAGGTGTGTGCTTTTTTGCTTGTGCTGGGGTATGATTAAAAAAAAAAAAAAAAAAACAAAAAACCCTTTGAAACTTCCTCTGAAATTAGAGGTGGGTGCGACACATCACCTCCTCTGCCTTTTCCGCGATCCTGCATCATCTTAAAATTGTTTGTATCATTATTCTAAATACTTTGCTTTCACTAGAGCCAAGACGACCTAAGATTTTTGTTTTCTGGCCGGTCATCTCCTGTCAGGCAGAGATATCCATGTAGACGTGCTTGGTCACAGAGGCCTTGCTGCAAAAGGACTAAAGGGTAGGTGCATGGTTAGTGATGGTTCTCCCTTATCAACAGTGAACGATGCTTTAGAGGGGTTTCAGATTGGTGGTAATTGCAGAATAATTGTATGATTATTACTGCGCTAGTCTGAGGGTATAAGAGAAGGAAAGATTTGGGAGGGAGAGGATACTTTTTATTAGCCATTAGATTTTTTCCAGCATGGTGTTTGTTGGTCACTGACAAGATGACCAAGGAGGTGGTGGCTGAGGTTCTGTAGTGGAAATTCTTTTGTTCTGGAATTGAAGCCAAAATCGCCCTCTGACAGTCTTTGACTACTTAATCTGGAAGTATATGCTTTCTTTTCTCAAACCTGAAGAGAATTGATTTAGAGGGAGAGGCTGTGTGGAAGTTTGAATAGTTGGGGGTCAGAGGCCAGCTGGGCCCTCGAAGGTGGGGGCTGTTTCTGCCCCTGGCTTGGCACTCACAGCTGGGAAGAGGATTTCCTAAATCCTGCTGGAAGGAGCCAGATGTGGCCAGCCCTGGCACAGCCTCAGGGTCTGCTGCCAGCCTGCCTTGAAATCTGCTCTTCCCAGCAGGACGCTGCCCAGGAGGAACTTTGAGTGTTGCTGTTCTCCTTCAGGAGGCATGGTACGCACCAAGCACACCCAGAGTTGCGCCTGTGCCAGGAGAACACTTGGAGCACAGCTGGGGGTTTCCTGGGTAGCAGCTGCAGACTCCTCCTTGGTAGTGGCCTGAAACCAAGAAATGTAACTTAACAGCACTTTGATGATACTGTTAAGCAGGTATTCTTTATTAGCAGCGCTGGGCAGCGCTGGGGATTGGTCCACCACAAGTGCTCCAACGAAACGATGGTTTCAAACAAGTTATATGTACAAAGTTGTCACATATCCACGTTATCTTCCTGGCAATCTTTTACATAAACCTGCCTATTCTAAAAAAATGATGTCATCATGTTACAGTCTTTCATTTCGTGGTCTTTGCTGCCATCTAGTGTCCCCTTTAAACATCGCAGCCTCTCTGGTGGTCCTTGACTTCATCTAGTGGTCGTATCATCTTCTTCATCATTTGTCCTTTAGTTGAAGTTTTCTTGTTGGCAGCTCCCGATGCATGCATTAGTCATTATTGCTTACATGAAGGTTTTACTTCTCTTTGTTCTGCTTATGGTTGACTTATCTGTTTGCACATCTGTGGGTTTTGGTTCCCCATATCATGAGAACATAATTATTCATTGTATAACTTCTACACAGTTTTTTGATCAATTACAAAACCTAATTACTTTTTTCATTAAAGTATAATCTAAACAATCTACTTTTAGATTAACTAAAACAACACTTCCCTGTCGGTTGCCTGAAACCAGGTTTCTTCATGCAGGCAGGCTTGTGTACGCACTTAAAATCTGGCAGGTGAGCATGTTGAAGCTACAGCCTGCAGTTTGGTGACTGCAGGTAACAGTGAGTTCATAGGAGACCCTAAATTCAGACGGTGGGGGCTGCTCTTTTCCTGCCTTCTTTCACCGAGCGTGAAAGCGGTCACTTCCGAGTGGCTGCTGCCCTTGGACAGGCTGAGCATCGGCCTGAGAGAGTAACGGGAGCTGTAAAAAGTGCTCCTGTTTCACTGCCGTGTGTGGATTTCGTGCTTCAGGGGGAAAAGAGGCTGGCTTTACTGATGGTATTTTGAAACTTTGTTTAAAGCGTTCAACTGAGAAGCTCTAGAGCCTTTGTAGTGGTTTAACCCCAGCAGGCAGCTAAGCCCCGCACGGCCGCTCGCTCGCTGCCCCGCAGTGGGAGGAGGGAGAGAATCGGAAGGGTGAATCAACTCGCAGGTTGGGATAAAGGCGGTTTAATCAGTCAAGCAAAAGCTGTGCATGCAAGCAAAGCAAAATCAGGACTTCATTCACTGCTTCTCGTTGTCTGGCAGGTGTTTTATTTGCAGGAAAGCAGGGCTCCATCACACCTAACAGTTACTTGGGCATGTCCCCCCTTCCTTCTTCTTCCCCCAGTTATATTGCTGAGCGTGACATCCTATGGTCTGGAATATCCCTTGGGTCAGTTGGGGTCAGCTGTCCCAGCCTCGTGCCCCCCCAGGTTCTTGTGCACCCCCAGCCGACTCCCTGGTGGGGTGGGGTGAGGAGCAGAAAAGGCCTTGACGCTGTGTAAGCGCTGCTTTCAGCACAAATCCAAGACGTAGCGCCGTGCAAGCTACTGTGGGGAAAATTAACTCTCTCCCAGTCAAAACCAGCACAGCCGTGGAGCTCTGTACTCAAAGTATGTACTTATTTCTTGGGCTGTCTGCTGTTAGCAGTGTGCCTTTCGCTGGCCTGGCAATCTGGCTCTCAAGTGTGGATGTGGAAAGAGTCTTTGGAAACTCTCACTGGCAGTAGTTGTTTGTTGTGCTCTTGGGATTTTTTCTTTCACAAGGTTCCCCTTGCGCTGCCACTCCTCTTTCAGATGTGTTTGTGACAAACCTGTCCTGTTGTTTTGAAACAAGAGCGTGCCTCTGCTGCAGGCAGAGGGGCTGAGCAGGACTTTTAGGATAACTGCTGCTCTCAGTTTCTAGAAGGCACTGTAGTGGCAAGCCTGAGAAACAAGAGTGAAGGGAGAGTGTTTTAGTCTGTGGTACTGCTGGCATGCAAGGCAGAGAAAGGAAGGCGGCCTTTGGGTGTGCAGGGGACAATGAATAGGAGGGTTGTGGGAGGTAACAGTTGTGTGGTAAGCCTCAAATGGGAAGTTTGAGTTAGCAGCCAGCAAAGTAACTAAAGCACAGGGTGCTGAGCAGTCTGGTCAGCTGGGGAAGATGTAAAACAAGTGAAGAGGATGGTCCTTTAGAAGTGAAACAGAGACTTTCCCTGAGGGTATTGCCCTGGAGGAGTCTGCTTGTGTCTGCTAGTCAGGCACACAGAGATGATGGGCAAGTGCTTTTGTGAGTGGGCAAAACCTTGACCAGCTCACTGGAGGAGCTCTGGAGCTTTTAGTTTGAGAGGGGACTTGGAATCCCGGAGGCTGCGATCTGTAACAATTCCAGAAGTTTGAGCTGCTCTGAAAAAGGAGCTGGAGCTGCTTAGGTTTAAGGGTTGTATTTTTAAGCAGGTGCTTATAGATTGGGTCCTGCTGAAGGAGTGTTCTGTAGGGCTCAAACTTGGTCTGAAACTTTATGAGTTGTTGCTGTCTTAGCCTCTGATAAAAAATTAATAATGATAGTATTCATAAGTATTAATAAAAAAGCAGTGCCTCAGCATAATCTGGCTCCCTGTGTACATTGTTCCAAGGCTGTGATCGTCATCAGACAGCAGTTCAAGGCTGATGCCCTCAGAGGCTTTTGGAAAGTGTTCTAAACTATTGAAGTTAAGTCTCTTTTCAGGTGGTGGCACCCATGCAGAAACTAGGACTGAGATCTTTTTGAGCCAGGAAGTATCCCTGCATCAGAGAAACAGAACTGTGTCGTGGCATCCCGAAACCCCTGTTTTCATGCCAGTGAGGTTTCAGCAGGGCTAAAATGCCATAGGCAACGACTCAAGCCTCTGCCTAGAGAGGGGTTTTAGGAGTGTGAGTGAATTTGCTTTTGCAATCAGATGTGTACAGGCACTGCCAAGGCCTGGGTTTACTCTGGAAGTGACTGTTGTTAGCTGCAGAAGAATTGAAGAGACTGTGCTATGGACACCACGCCAATTAGGCTGTCTCCAGACCTGAAGCTACATTAAATCTCGTGCCACACTAGTCTCCTTTTTCCTTTGGAGAAGTGGGCTGGGTCTTTGAAATTCTGCCGCATGAGTTTATTTTGGGATGAATTGAAACGCAGTTGTTTCTTTAGCTTTGCTTATTAGCATTCTGCTGGAATAGTGTCAGATCCAGGAGGATTAACCTTCCTCCTTGTTTTGTTCTCTGTGTTGATTTTGGAGAGGAAGGTGTGTTGTCTGTCTTGTGGTGTCGTGTGGTGTTCAGAAGATGCTTGAAATGTTGCTCTTGTCTGTGACCAAGCTCTTTCCCACAGTGTAATCCCTTTGGACAGCACTGCCAGTAGTGTGCATACGTTTCTGAACAGCCTGCAGGTGTTTGATCTCCTGATGGTAGAGCGAGCACTGCATTTGTTTGAGTTTGGCAGCCTGTCATCGCCCCTTGCTTTCTTCCATTCTTTCCACCCTCTTCTCCTCATTGCCGCTTCAGCATCCCTTCCTGAATCGTACTTTTGTGTCCCTGCTGATTCATGAAGACTTCATGACCACAGCGTAAGTCTTGGGTAGGTGATATCTGTCCTTCTGCTGTGGCACGCTGTGTAATTCCTTTCATTAACTTGTTCCATGTTAAGCAAGGAGAGGGCCTTTCTGAAGAGGAAGGAAAGTTCTCATCTCTCACCGAGTTCTGGCTGGGGCCCCTCATTGTGGAGGATATGAGAATGGCTGCCTGCCAGACCATATACCAGAGAATACTTGCATGCCGTAATTCCTTACGCTCCACCGTATTTCCTTATTTCCAAGTGACATTTGTGCGACATTTGTTTACTTCTTCATGGGTTCAGCTTTTCTTTGAGACGTTCTCTCTCCCTGTGCATTTTATTGTTGGCTGATACCTAGCAGCAAACAACTTTTGAGAAGCTGGCTTACAAAAGATGTAGTTACTAGTTGGGAACACAGTTTGATGCAGGCAGTACACAGCTCCCAGCATCACAGGGCCTAGCCCCAATGCTGTGAAGGCCCGTTCCTCTGCAGGTTTGCACTGTGGAGGGGATTAAGAGACACGTCCTGCCGGTTCCTTCTTTTAGTCCCTTGAGCAGAATGGCATTGCAATAGGCTGGAAGAGAAAGGTGCTGGTTTGAGGGCACCTTGTCAAAAACCCCAATCCTAAAGGTTACTGAGGATCGACTGAAAAGATCTGATCTCTGATCCTTTGTTTCCTCAGACGCACAAAATACAAACGGGCAGAAAATTGCAAAGGAACAGTCCTTGTGGAAGAATGGATGTTTTTTAAGAACAATAAACTGGGAATTCATTTGCCTGCTAAGTATTTTCTCTGTGCAATGGGAATGATGTTTTGTTGTTGTTTAAACTCTTACAAGGAATGTAGCTCCATTGCTTTTTGGTTGGGGTGGGACTAACTCTCTCTGTTTGTTTCACAGCGCTCCGGATCTCGACACCACTGAAAGTGCTGTCAAGGAGTTAGAGGTAGGAGATGAAGCAGGTCCATGGGACCTTGCACTATGTATCTAGAACTCAGCTCTTTTCAGCAAAACCTATCTTGTGGTAAGTCACTATGGGTATGTTTGGATAATGTCTGGAAACATCTACGATCTGTGTCTTGCTTTTCCCTTTCCCTTCCTCCACTGTGTCTTTGAATTAGAGGGAGCAAAACTGCGTGCGGTATGGCTGTACCATGGATTTGAAAGAGAGCATAGCAATGTGTTCTCTTTTGTCCTGTATTGCTTTTTGAAAATGTCTAGAATTTCTCTTTGCCTTTTCACCCACTGCTGACTCTTCAGCTAGTATTTTTATGAAGCAATGCCCAGTGGCTCCCAACCTTCATTCTTGAATGTCAGTAGCTAGGCTGGAGCCAGTACATACGTATGGAACACGTGTTTTTCTTCCTTGTGCTTGACTACATTTGTTGACGTTGAACTTCACACTCTTTGTTTCTATTTTCCTAAAGAAAGAACGCATTTGTTTTTCTAAATAATGATAGTAATAATGGTACTAATGTCTTTTGTATAATTCGCAACTGTTGTCACCTCCCTAGTGTCTCATTTTCCAGGTTTTCTATGAATTCCCTGACCAGCCTCAGGCCCCAGCTGAGACCTCTGTGGGACTCTGCATTGAACCTGCTCTGTTGTGAAAACTGAGTGTTTTTTCTTACTGTTTCCTGTTCTGATTATTGGTCCCTGGGAGAAGCTGCTGCTGGTCTTTCTTGTGAGCGCTTAGTAGATATTCTGGTCTCCTTTATCAAATGGACAAGTAGTCCAAAGCAATTGTCCCCATCCCATTGGCATGTGTTATTCACAGCCAGGAATTCTGAAAGAGCTGTATTTGCAGTTCTTCAGTTTCAAGATATCATATGGAAGTCCAACATTGTTTCTAAGTCGTTTATCTTGTTCTCAGGAAGTGAGGTACAATGCAAAAATGTCCTTTAAAGTTGGTTAAAGAAAGTCCAGTCACCAAATATTCACCAGATTTTATAATACCTCTGTTACAGGTAAAGAAGTAAACAAGGGCAGTGATGAGCTTGTAAGTTGCGTGTGTGGTTTTGTTTTGTGTGTTGTTTTTTTTTTTTAAAAAGTGATATTCCAAGTAGTCTGGAGAAGCAGAATATATTATATATCTAGGCAATGCTATAGTTCTCCTGTTTCAGGGTGTCAGTCAGGCAGTGTCAGGTGGGAGTGAATTCTCACCTAGAACCATCCAAGTTGAGGGAAACCTTCCTGTCAATTCCAGCGGACTTTGAATGAAGTCCTGCCTGAGGACGTGAGAGCCGTGCTGGCTTCAGTTAAATGTGTTTTTGGCAAGTCTGAGCTGAGCTGTCAAAAGGTTTCTTCACTGTGAGAGTCTGTATGAGGTCAATATTGCTGAATAATTAAGTAGTTTCCTAAGTGCTGTACGTGTCGAAAACAACAAAGTTAAGCTTCTTTGGAAAGTTGTTGTTTAGTGAGAGCTCAGGGTGGGTTTGTTTTCAATACAGGTAAGTGTCTGAAGATGGAGTGAATTAGTGAAGGTGTCCTGTCCAAATTCCCCCAGAGAAAATCCCGCTCTCTCTGCTAGCATTACGTTCCTGCTAATTACGTTCCTAGGCCCTCCTCTAAAAATGGAGCAAATAGGATGTCCTGGGAAGCAGTAGTTCTTGTTTAAAACTGTTGAGCATAATTCTCTGGATGGCCTCTCAGTGCTTACCTTCTGTTTGAATAAGGCAGCTAATCTTTTATTCCTGAATAATTTTTTGGGTTTTGTTGTGTAAGCCTGGACAATGTTGCGAAATACGGATGTATATTAAGTCTGACTTTTGTTCTAGAATAGAAAATTGTATTGGCTTTGTGTGGCAAGGTTTTGGTAGCAGCGGGGGGGGGAGTTACAGGGGTGGCTTCTGTGAGAAGCTGCTGGAAGCTTCCCCTATGTCCGACAGAGCCCATACCAGCCGGCTCTAAGACGGACCCGCCGCCGGCCAAGGCCGAGCCAATCAGCGACAGTGGTTACACCTCTGTGATAACATATTTAAGAAGGAAAAAAAAGTTGCTGGGACATACAGAAATGGCAGCTGGAGAGAGGAGTGAGAACACGTAAGAGAAACAACCCTGCAGACCCCCAGGTCAGTGCAGAAGGAGGGGGAGGAGATGCTCCAGGCGCCGGAGCAGAGATTCCCCTGCAGCCCGTGGTGAAGACCATGGTGAGGCAGGCTGTCCCCCTGCAGCCCATGGAGGTCCACGGTGGAGCAGATCTCCACCTGCAGCCCGTGGAGGACCCCACGCCGGAGCAGGTGGGTTCCCGAAGGAGGCTGTGACCCCGTGGGAACCCCGCGCTGGAGCAGGCTCCTGGGATCTGTGGAGAGAGGAGCCCACAGAGCAGGTTTTCTGGCAGGACTTGTGACCCCGTGGGAGACCCACGCTGGATCAGTGTGCTCCTGAAGGACTGCATGCTGTGGAAGGGACCCATGCTGGAGCAGTTCGTGAAGAACTGCGGCCCGTGGGAAGGACCCACGTTGGAGAAGTTCGTGGAGGACTGTCTCCCATGGGAGGGACCCCATGCTGGAGCAGGGGAAGAGTGTGATGAGTCCTCCCCCTGAGGAGGATGAAGCGGCAGAAATAACGTGTGATGAACTGACCGTAAACCCCATTCCAAAGTCCCCCTGTGCCACTGGGGGGGGTAGGTAGAGAATCCGGGAGTGAAGTTGTGCCCGGGAAGAAGGGAGGGGTGCAGGGAAGGTGTTTTGAGATTTGGTTTTATTTCTCATTACCCTACTCTGGTTGATTGGTAATAAATTCAGTTAATTTTCCCCAAACTGAGTCTGTTTTGCCCATGATGGTAATTGGTGAGTGATCTCTCCTGTCCTTATCTCAACCCACGAGCCCTTTTGTTGTATTTTCTCTCCCCCGTCCAGCTGAGGGGCGGGGCGGAGTGATAGAATGGCTTTGGTGGGCACCTGGCATTCAGCCAGGGTCAACCTGCCAGAAAAAGTCAAAACCAAATTTTATCAATACCACGTTTGCAATGTTTTGAAGGTCAAGAGAAGAAAAGAAGTGTCAGGAAGTGCTGCAGTGGAAGAAATGGTGAAGAGGAGAAGAGTGGAAGTCAGAGCAGAGGCCTCACGCCCACAGTCGGGTATGGGCAGGTCAGTTGACTACAAAGTAGCCTTCCAGGGCACATATCAATGTTTTTGATGTCTCTTGCGCCTTCCTCGTATTTCATTCCTGTGTAACCCTTTGGCCCATTTGTCTTCTTCCTTCTCTTCCCTAGGTGACAGAATCTAAGCAGCTTTGCCCACGTTTGGAGGAAAGTTCTCCTGTGCTTTCAGGTTCCCATGCCGTTAACTAGAGCTCTTCCCGTTTAACTCCTTTGTGTTAACGTTACCTGTAGAATCACAGCGGGATGAGAACTGGGCAGCTCGACAAAGCAGTGCACTGGCTTGCACAGCTGAGGCAGGGATGACAAGGGAGGAACTGGGAACAGTTTTCTAGCTGCCTCCCAGCCTGTTCCTCTGCGTCGGCTGATGACTGCTGCCTCTCGGCTTGAGGCAGAGATCTCTGTCTGTGGCTTTCGCAGAAGCATTGTGGTTTTCGGGACCTTTGATATCATCGAGTCCAACGCCTCCTGCTCAAGCAGGGTCACCCAGAGCAGGTTGCCCAGGACGTGTCCCCTCAGGTTTTGAGTGGGCTCCAAGGGTGGAGACGCCACAACTTCTGTGGGCAACCGATTGCAGTGCTCGACCACAGTTGCAGTCAGAAAGTTTTTTCTTGTGTTCAGCTTTAATTTCATGTTTTGCAGTTTGTGCCCTTTGCCTCTTGTCCTGCCAGAAGGCGCTGCTGAGGAGAGCCCGGCTCCCTCTTCTTCCTTCCCTCCCATCAGGTGTACATTGGTAAGAGCCCCCTGAGCCTTCTCCAGGCTGAAGAGTCCCAGCCTCTCCGCATATGAAGAGTGCTCCAGTCCCTTCATCATCTTTGTGGCCCTTTGCTGGGCTCACCCCAGTGAGTCCCAGTCTCGTCCTGGGGAGCCCAGTGTGGACAGAGCACACAGACTGGCCTCAGCAGCCCTGAGCAGAGGGGAAGGATCACCTCCCTCGAGCTGCTGGCAAAACTCTTCCTAACGCAGCTCAGGGTGTTGTTGGCCGCCTTCAGTGCGAGGGTGCAATGCTGGCTTGTGGTAGCTAACTTCAAGCTTAGTTCTTGATTACCTTTCAGAGGCAGGCCCATTGTTAGTTATAGTCTGGCAGGCTGCTTTTTTTCATGGAGTGTCGCTTTTAAAAACAGAAGATTCGTGTCTGTACTTAACATTCACAAGTATGTGGCAGAGAGTCCCAGATCCAGCGTTGTGGTCGGAAGTGTTTATGCTCACCTTTCCCCTTCCATGGCGACGTACAGACCATGTCAAATCATCTCCCTTGTTGCCTTCTATTCTACCCAATTCCCAAATGTATTTCATGCAGAGGTTATAATGGGAGAAGTCTGAAGCCAGTTCTTTTCCTGCTCATACAGATGTAGTCCTTTCATTCCCCACCCCACCCCCTCCATCAGTTTCTAGTCACAATAAAACTGCTGGACATGAGTGAAGAATGAGACCAGGATCCAGAATGCTTTCTAATCTCTTTTAGCCAAGGCGTGAGTTGTAGATTCATAAAATACAAGGCCAGAAAGGGCTATTTCATGGTCCAGTCTGGCAGTTCTCTCTTAGTCCTGTGTCTTGCCCCAGCAGTTATGCTATTCCAGAAAAGATTAAAACAGTTAATAATTCTACAGTGTATTCTTGATTTCAAGATTAAACCAGTCAGGCATCAACTTCAAGCCTTCTGTCATTTTTTTCTGGTTACTCTGTTAGACTGAAGAGCTGAGCATTCAGTCTGAGCATTCCCCCACCCTGGGAAGGAGTTTGCCTGCTGTAGTCAGACCACTTCTTGATCTTTTTTTTCTTTTTGGGAAGCTCTTTTGCTCGTAAGTCCTCCTGGGGCATTTGGATTTGGGTTTTCTTGGAGTGCTATTGAGTGTTGAGCTATCGGAATCTCCAGGTGATGCTGATCAGCTCCAAGAGCACTATTTTGTGTGTGAAGCCAGGACCGGTTTTCCCCACGTGCATCACTTTGTACTTCTCTGCCATTTTATTGCTCCACGACCGAGTCTTGTAAGATCTTTCTATGGTTCTTTGCTACCTGCCCTTCTCTTTGTGTTAGTAATCTTGTAGGATTTGCAAGCTTTCTCACCTCGCTGCTCATCCCCCTTTCCCTGTCACGTCATGCTGTTTTTCTCTTTAACTGCTTGTTGGGCTTACTAGAAAAGCAGAAAGCCTAATACTGGAGTGAGTGCCGATTTTCATTTTTTAAATGAGACTTTGAAACATGAGTACAAATACAGATTAAGGGTATCTATCTTGTTGGCTTAGAGGGAGGTGCTAAACCCCTGCTTTCTAATGAAATACTTGAGCAGCCATTTACAAGATTGCTTCCTTTTTGTGACTTTTGGTAAACTCAGTTCTTACCTGTTTGACTTATTTTTCGAACTGGAGCTGAGCGTGTTTGCCATATGAGTAAAGCAAAGCATGGATTTGAAATGGTAAGCTACAGAATATTCAGAAAGAGGCAATAGCATCTGTTTAGTCCTAGATTCTTAAAGTGGCAAGCATAAAAATGCCTTCAGGTAACTTTTTTTCCCTTTTCACCTGCATCACCTGCATGGAGGCATTTGTGATTCCTGCTCATCAAACTTAGCCACGGGATGAGTTTGACCGGGAGCCAACACAGGCTTTTCTGACTGTGAAGCTACAAACTCTAGGGGTGAGCTTAGCCTCTCGGAGCTGAACCTGAAGGTTGCCCTGCCTTGTCTTCAAGAGACTCCAGTCCTCTTTTACCTCACCTGCTCCTTTGTGCAGAACTCCATGAAGGGCCAAGAGTGGGTGCTGACACCTTGACACTGGCTTCAGTGCGAGTACTTGCCACTCCTCACCAGTGTCCTTTCTCTGTGCAGATGGCTTTGCAGGCATCTCCCTCTTCTTGAAACGGTGTCATGCCTTTTCTTGCTATGTCATCAGAAGGCAGATTTATGACAGGATTGTTCCAGAGGGATTGGCAGTTGCTTTCTAAACCCACTGTTCTCCAGAAACCTTGTCAGGAGGGCGAGATTCTTTCTCTTTTAGCCCACAAGCTAAAAGGCTGCTCTGACAGAGCTGCTGTTAGGCACACCCTTTAGGTAGGAGGGTCTTCCCTCACCCCCCTGTTCTCCTCCTCCTGGCTGTTGCCCATCCTCCCAGTGCATTTCATCCCTTTTCTGGATCCTGATAGCCGTTCTGCATTTAGTTCAAACCCCTGCCATGCTATTGCCTTCCTGGCCGCCTTCCCTCTCCAGCTCTTTGGAGAGAGTCTTTTCCGAGGAGGCAAACTTATTCCTCTTGGGGTTGTCCAGAAAGGAAGTTGCCTGGTGGTATAAAAGGAACAGCTGCTTCTCCCACCATTCCCTGGGAGGTGAACAGTTGCATCAGATGCCCAGATTTCTGCGTGTTTCTGCGCGATGACGTGCTGCCCCCATTTCAGAAACCTTTTGGACCTCTCCACAACTGGCTGAGCCTTTACGCAAATATCATCTGTGGGCTTGCTGCCTGCTGGCCAGGGCATACTGCCTGCTTGCTGCTGTAGGACTGGTTTCAAAGGGCCAATCTCAGCATAATTGCTCTGCAGGGATCCCCTGCATATACAGTGGTCTGCAATTTCAGGTGCTGCTAGTTGCATGGTTACCTTCAGCCTGCACAGGTAAACTCCTGTATTGAAACAGCCCTCACCTTGTGGTAAGCCCAAAACTTTCTTTCAGAAGAGGGGTTTTTGGCAGGTTTCTTGGATTTTCAAGATAGGAAGGAGACTGCCTGGTAACTCCTCAGGAGCCTCCAGTACAGAAGAACTTCTCTAAAACAAGCAGGCTGATTTGTCTCTAAAGCCTGTATCCCTTTTTATTCCCCTCAGCTCACCTTTGCAGGATTAGTGACAGGTCTCTCTACACATGCCCTTTCTGGCTTCTTTCCTCAGGTGCTCCAAACACTCTGTTGGTGGGATAAGGTCATCCTCTGAAAGATGCTTTTTTTTATTCCCCGCTTTGCTATAATCGCTGTCCCCAGAATGCCTCCGCTCCTTGTACAGTGGCTGAATTTCCCAAACATTAGGGTCCTCGGAAGCTGGAGCTCCAGGTTAGCATGTTGGACCCTGAGAAATGATGTGGTAGGTGGCAGACGTCACCGTAACCTCCTATTGTGTTAACTGATGTGGGAGGACATGTCCTGAGCTCTTTCCAGGTAAACTGGAACTAGGATGAGTGAATCATCAGCTTGGTAAATACCACTTCAGGTGAGAAGAACCTTCTCCAGAAGAGATGCTTGTGCCACCGTGACTCGTACCTGCAATTTGCACTATTCAGGGCACTGTTACGCTGGGAGGGAGCTCCAGACACAAACTGGTGTCTTTATGAATACCAGACCAGATGTCAGGAGCACCGCATGGAATCCTGAGCAGATGACCTCTCCCTCGTGTGCTTTTTTAGGAGATCAGAGCCAGGTGCTTCTGTGACATGCCTTCCATTTGGTTTGCTTTCCATTTGTTTTCTTCTGGTATTCAGGATGAGAAGAAAGATCAGGTTTAGAAAAAAACATCTCAGTAGGGCCTGTACTTTCTCAGGATTCTTCTGGTCATTCCTCCAGGGCTCTTGTTCAGTTTATGAGCAGTGTATGACTTTGGATCCAAATCCAGCTGGTGTTCTAGAGTGCATCTCGAAAAGGGAAGGGTCTCGTTAAAACATGAAGGAAATCTGTCTGCTCAGTACACGTAGGACTCACTTTACAGCATCGGCAGTCGATTCAGAAGGAGGAGCATGGAAGTGCCGCAGTTGCATGACTGTTGAATAGATTGCATTTTCAGCTCTCACCCAAATGCCTTCCAGGCCTGCAATTTTGACAGGAGGCTGTCCGGTCAGGATGATTGGAGTTGAGCCTGTGCATCTTTCTGCTTAGCAGGAGCACCAGTAGAA
Source organism: Harpia harpyja (assembly GCF_026419915.1). NCBI lineage: Eukaryota > Metazoa > Chordata > Aves > Accipitriformes > Accipitridae > Harpia > Harpia harpyja. The sequence continues at coordinate 233,536 of NW_026293185.1, forward strand.
GTCCAAGGAAGAAAGAACGGGGAGACGCTCAGCCTGTCACTGCAGATAATTTTGCTACCTTAGTTAATGCTCTGAGACTAAACTGCAAAGATCTCTGGCCGTCTGAAGTTTGGAATCTCACATGAACCTGAGCTTAGTGCAAGAGAAGCACCATCAGGGAGGGATCTATTCTTCTCTTCTCTTATCTCTGTGACAAAGTTGTTTTACTTTCTCCTGAAGAAGCTTACATAGTGGTTTTGTTGTTTGTGGTCCTTTGTATTGCTGATAGCCTTGCGAATGGGTATTCCTGGCTCACCTCTTGCTTCTGGCACTTTTCACTTTTGTCCTGCCCTGTTACTCTGCTTCCTATGAGTGTGTCTTAGCAGGGCTGATGTCTAGGGGCCTGTATTGTCCAGCGGCTGTTATTCCCCACAGCACCTCTGTCGATGTTTTTTAAAATCTCTGTCTGTGCCATAGCTGCTGTTCCTCTTTCACTATCTATATCTGCTCTATTAAAGTCTAGTCCATGAATTCCAGCTTTATGTTAGGCCTGGGAATGTCCTGAGGAGGGAGGGGTAGAAAGATATTGGTGAAGAAAGTCCTCATAGTAGCAGGAAAGCAAATAAAGTCACAGAACAAGAGAGTAGACCTTGCCTTTTAGTTCTTCAAGCAAGCAAGCGAAGAAACAAAGATCTCCTGTAGAACAGAATTTTACATGGTGTGAAAGTTCTTGGGTTCCTTTTCCTTTCAGAATTCCTCCAAAGAAGATGAGCGTGAGTTTAGTCCAGCATCCCTTACTGTGGGCTGTAACCGAGTGAGTTTGTGTAAGTAAGGAATTCCTGGCTTGTTTCATTCGAATTGGTCATACAAAATCAAAAGCTGCAAGGATGGCATTGGTATTAGTTTTCCTTTAAAAGTGGTGTTTGGTATTTTCCGGAACGTGAGACTAGGAATTAGAACCACCGAAGAGCAGTAGGTCAGCAATGATTTGGGCTGTAAGCAATTCCCACCCATAGAGCCAGGCTCCGTAGCTCTTTCAGAGCTGGGCTGTGAGATGGGAGCCTACCTCCAAACCAGTCTGCACCGTGATTGCTTTGAAAGCTCCCAGGTGTGACGTCAGTCAGAGCCTGGACCCACCTCGGTTTCAGGGTCTGCCGTTGGGTCTGCAGGGAGTGTGGAGAGAGCGAGCTTGTGTTTTTGTTCTTGCTGCTGTTTCTTACAGGGGCACCTGTGGGATCTAACCTTGAACAAAGAACAGGAACCGGTCAGGCTGAGGGTGCGGTGCAGCTACTGCAGCAGCTGGACCAAATGGTGAACAAAGGAAACGTGGAGTCAGAAGGAAGAGGTCTCTCCAGGTTCTGGAGAAGGTACGACTACTGCAGCTACGAGCAGGTGCAGTCCTGGCTCTGTCCGAGCCTGTGCCTGATTCTGGCAGTTCAGGTGATTCTCCGTTCTCTTGAAGAATGGGTACCTCTTTTCTGTGGTTAAACCAAAGTCTGCCAAGGCAAAGGAGCATTCAGGGGTGTCCTTTTGTCTTGTGGTAAGGTGCAACATTCCCGGGAAATGGTCCTCTTCTGAGCTGTCTTTGGGGAAAAAACTCCTCAGGGGAGGGTTGCTGACCTCAGTCACAGCCCTCATAGGCTGTGGCTTTTATCAGCTGAGGAGTGCCATCTCCAGCCCAGTTTCTAAAGGACTTTTACACACTCCCCCTTCTCGCGAGGCCTTCCTGGGAGGGACCTTCAGTCCCCTTAAGGCAAGTATGGCCTTTATTTGGCCGCTTAGCAACTGTGGCCTTTGTAACTTTGGTGTCCCAAAGACACCATTTCAAACCGAAATGAAAGGAGCCCCGCCAACAGTTGCTGGGCATTGCTGACTAAAGGAGCGCTCTAAAGCTGTCGAAGCTGTGTGCCGCAAGAGTGGTCTGTTCACTGCACAGCACGTGTTGAACGTCGGCAGTAACTGTTTGATAGGTGGGTTAGTTTTGGAAGGAATAAAACTCCTTGTTAATCATAATGTATGCCAGTCCCCTTAACTATTGAGACTAGACCGTTACAGCACAGGTTGTTCTTTATGTTTCCTCTACTTTTTTGGTCTTCCTCTGTATTATTTTTGTGCTGGGGTTGTGTCTTTCTGGTGGACAGAAATTACCTTGTTGTTACAATTCTCAGAGAAGTATTTTAGGTACAACGTGGGGGGTTTTTGTTGTTGCTGTTTCCCCGGCATAATCTTCTCGCCACTACAGCATCTCTTTGTTGGAAAGAACTGACCTGGAAGTACTCATAGTTGTGGAAAGGTAAACTTGTAGCATGAATGTCAGGTTGTATTGTTTCTTTTGTAATTCAGCTTTACGCATTGCTTGTCTCCGCTATTAAATGCTTTACAACGAAATTCTACTTTGTTTATGTTTTCAAATTAACGTACTGAAGATGTTGGGTTCGAATGTCTTTTTCTTCACAACCTAGAGGTTTTGGAAAAAGAGCAACAAGCTTTAAGGTGTTGATCCTTGAGTGTCATAAATCGGGAATTTTACATTTGAAAATCATTGTATGAGACTCTAATAAAACAAGCTTGGAACTGTGTGTTATTTTAATCAGTCTTACCCTGGCAGAAAACACTCCTTCCCTCCAAGAAGAAGAAGTAGAGGTTTCTAGTATTGGATGGACTGCTGCCCTATGCTTCACAGCATTAAAAAGGTCAAAATTGGTGAAAATGTTTTGGATTAGATTTTACCACTCTGCTACAAGGTGTGTCATTTATGCCTTTGATACGTAGTGGGATGAGGCTGGGAGTTAAGATTTCAGATGTGCCTAGGGCATGCTCAGGCAGCTTTTTGCCATCACGCTAGCGCATTTGCAATAAACCGTCATTCTTCAGCCCTCTCCTGAGCTGAGGCACCGTCAGCACGTACATGCACAATGCTGGTCTAACGCATAACACTGTGTTACTGGTGGTTACTGCAGCAGTAGCGACGTGTGGCCGTCTGACAGGGTAATGTGTCTGGCAGAATGAGGCGATGCTCTAAATGAGTCAGATAAGGCAACACGGGGTCTGTTTGGCTTGTTGCCACCGTGGTGCACGGATTATCCACCCTATACGCCTCTGTATTCATTCCCGGACTCCCGTCAGCAGTGAAAGAATGCTTTCCCTCCAAGAAGAAATGGGGTTGAGAAACTGGTTCCATTTATGCCGTTCTCCTTAGGCCTGTCCCACAAACCGTGGTACAGGCTGAGTGCACCAGGGTTCGGTCCCTTCTGCTGGGGGGCTGTACAATGAGACGAACAGCGGTGAGGACCAGGGAATGGATAGAGAGGTGACCAGACGGAGAAAAAGCCATAAATAAGGGAAGCTATCCGTGAGTTGGTCTTCTTTAGCACTGGTTCTGTCAGGAGGAGGATGTCCCACTTCCCTGATCTTAGATGCAGCTGCATAAGAAAGGGCCTTTACCCTGCAAGAGCTGGGCTGGCTGAGGCTACAACCTACACACAAAGACGTTTTGATGTCTCAGTCCGGAAAATGCCATTACAGAATTATGGGCAAAATGTGCATCCATTTTGGAAAAATCGTTTTAGATGATAAAGAACATGGGTTAATGAAATCTAAACAAAAATGGTTTTTATTTTAACTGGGATGATAGGCATTCTTTTAACTTTGAGAAAGCACCTTGCTCTTTAAAGCAGTGGCCGCTTTCTTAAAGGAAAGGAAAAGGTACTTAAAAAAGAACAAGCAGAAACAAGCAAGCTCTTCCCTCTCTTCCCCTTGGCATCCCATAAAGGCTGGAAAAAGCCGCACGCTTGCTTCTGTTGTCCTAAAAGCGGATTCGGTACACGGTGTGCAAGAGAACAATCTCACACAGGCGGGAGAGATAATGTTTTGTTCTGCGCAGGGTGCTCCGTGGACTTTGCACAAATCAAGCACGCCAGATTCATCAGCTGTGTCCCTTTTATACAGTAACAGTTGCATCTAATTTATCAAACTACTCCTACCTAATACATATTCAAACTATCTGATGCATACGCGTAGCAGGACGTAACCCTGACGCATCAGGTGCCTTCTCCGCACGTGCGTGGGTCTCGGCTGGTCTTCGGTGGTCCTTTGAGGAGGTATCCCCTCCTCGCTTTGACCGCTCAGTCGCTCTGTATCGGGTCAGTGGTTAATTTTCCTGCCAAGAGGGACGCACCATCCATGAGGAAGGACAGAAAGGATCAGCATTGGTGCTCCAGGTGAGGCATCGTTAAACAGGAAGACTGGAAAAGACCAGGCTGATCTTGGCTAACTGACTAAATTTAGAACAGGACTTTCTAATCTACCACAGGGTTTTCTGCATCTGACATCACTTCCAGCGGTACCTGGGCTCGTGGCACCGGTGCCGTGTTGTCGGCACTGGTGACTGCGGACCTTGATGCTCCTAGCTGCTGAAGTCAGCGTGATCAGGCCCGAGAGCTCGTGGGTGAGGGAAGTCGGAACTGGAAAAGGCTTCTCCGTTTTTCCTCCTCCCGCTGGGCATTTTTGTGCTACTTACCCACTCCCTCCCCAAAAGGGGGAATCTCCTCTGCCCCGGTGCTGCTTGTCCTGCTGCTGGCTTTGCTTTTTTTGCGATTTACTTTCTTGGAGATGGTAAGTTTGTATCAAAATACTGCATAGACACCAGGTGCTCCTGGGATCGATAGTTGCTGTTACCGCTTGTTGGCAATTACAGTTGCACTGGCTCGAGAGAGAGAGCGCTACCGAGCTAGATACACAGCCCCCACGACCCCCCCCCGCACACACACACACAGACACACGGACGCACGGACACTTGCTTTTTGAACCCCGGGCCCACTTGCTAGCGGGGACCTGGCGGCAACCTGTGGCAGAGCGGAGCGGTTCAGGGGAGGAAGCCCCCATGGCCGTGTGTCCGTCCGTTTCTTCTGCCTGGGGAAGGAAGGGGCGGCCGAGGGGGATGCGATGCCGTCCCCCAGCGCCTGGAGGGGGGGCGACACCCCCGCCCCGCCGCTGTCAGTCAGTCCGTCCCCCCCCCGCTGTGAGGGCAGCGCTGTCAGTCCGTCCCGGGGCGGACCAAAGGGGGTCCTCCCGTGCCCCCGCCGCAGGGGGGGTCGCCGCCAGGACAGAGCCGGCCCCGGCCCCGGCCCCGGCCCCGGCCCCGGCCCCGGCCCCGGCCCCGGCCCCGGCCCCAGCGCAGCCCCGGGGCTCTCCCGAGGCCCTTCCCGGGCCCCAGCGCAGCCTGCCGGGACAAGGGGGACCCGAGGACGGACGGAGTGGCGGGTGGCTCCCGGCGGAGAGAGCTTCCTCCAGAGGAGAACCCTCGTCTCCGGGAGCTTCCTTGGAGCAGCCTGGGGCCGCTGCCCGGCTGTCACTGCAACCGGCAGTCGGTCGCCGAGGCGAGCTGCCCCGGAGCCGGCCCGGCCCGCAGCGGAGCGGAGCGGAGCGGCAGGTCTCGGCCCAGGGGCCGCGCCACCCCCAGCCCTTTCCGAAGCGAAGGAAAAAGGAAAGGAAAGGGGAAAGGAAAAGGAAAAGGAAAGGGAAAAGGAAAGGAAAAGGAAAAGGAAAGGAATGGGAAAGGGAAAGGGAAAGGGAAAGGGAAAGGGAAAGGGAAGGAAAAGGAAAGGGAAAGGGAAAGGGAAAGGGAAAGGGAAAGGGAAAGGGAAAGGATAGGGAAAAGGAAAGAAAAAGGAAAGGGAAAGGAAAAGGAAAGGGAAAAGGAAAGGAAAAGGAAAAGGAAAGGACAGGGAAAAGGAAAGGACAGGGAAAAGGAAAGGACAGGGAAAAGGAAAGAAAAAGGACAGGGAAAAGGAAAGGAAAAGGAAAGAAAAAGGAACGGGAAAGGAAAAGGAAAGGAAAGGAAAAGGAAAAGGAAAGGACAGGGAAAAGGAAAGGAAAGGAAAGGGGAAAGGAAAGGAAAGGAAAGGAAAGGAAAGGAAAAAGGAAAGGAGGCGAGGCCAGGCTGGGGGCGGCAGGTGAACCCCCTCCTCGCCTTGCCAGGTGCCTGAGGCTCCGGAGGTGGAAGGCCAGTCCAGGAAGGCTGTGGAGCTCGGACCAGCTACGCCAGAGGTGTTGCCACGGTCAGAAAGGCCTACCCCCTACCCTACGACCGCCTCCCCGAGGAAGCAAAGACGGCTTAGGGGTGTGGGTGACTCCCTTCTGAGGGGAACAGAGGGTCCGAGATGCCGGACAGAGCCTCCTCTTAGGGAAGCCTGCTGCCTCCCCGGGGCCCGGGTTCAGGGCAGCACTGGGAAACTTCCTAGCCTGGGACGGCCCACGGGCTATTGCCCACTACTGCTCTTCCGCCTGGGTGGCGACGAAGCTGCAACGCGTGGTCCGAGGGCGATCGAAAGAGACTTTGGGGCCTTGGGATGGTTGGGAGGGGAATCTGGAACACGGGTTATTTTTCCCTCTCTCCTTCCAGTTGCGGGCAGCGACACTGGAAGAAAGAGACGGACCCGGTCTGTTAATACGTGGGTCGTGGCTGGTGTCCCCGCCAGACTTTTGGGTTTTTTGATAATGGGGTGGCCGGCACGGCCCCAGGCCTGCTGGTGTCAGATGGGATTCGCCTTTCTCAAAGGGAGAAGGGGGTCTTGGCTCACGAGCTAGCGGGCCTCCTTGGCAGAGCTTTAACCTACACTCGAAGGGATGTCACAGAGGCACGCACAATCAAATCCCACAGGTGTTAAAGCTCAGCTTTATTCTTTAGTAAAAAGTTAGTTAGAACTCCGGTAACATTTTGTAAACCACAGGCTCAATGATGTAAGGGGAATTAATACTACACAGCCGACTTAAGAATTCTCAAGATTTAAAATGATGACTCAAAATGCGCGTATCACTCACCTAAAAGATGAGGGCTCTCTACCTCGAGGAGTTACCTCGGGCGGCGTCCCGACCCAAGGGGGAGTCCCTGACTGCAGATCCGCTGCTCTCGGGAGGACTGATTCCAAAATGTCCTCCGGCGGGACCCTCTTTATACCCTTGTCGAATCTGATCTGCGATCTCCGGTACTGAAAGCAGAGGGCTCTGGGAGATGCCTGAGAGTCACAGGTGGATCCCGGAGGGGAGAGCTTCCTCCAAAAAAGAAAAAAACCTCAAGGGTAGCTTCCCTGGAGGAGTCTGGGGCTGATACCTGAGATCTTAGGTAGGTAAAGCAGAGGACAAAAGCCTCTGGGAGATGACTGGGAGGAGGCTCAGGCAGCTGCCGGAGTTGAGCTGTATCTAAAGGAGAAAAAAATACCTGGAGTAACTTACTTGGAGGAGTCTGGGGCTGCTACCTGGGATCTCTGGTCCCGAAAGCAGAGGTCAAAAGACTTTGGGAGATGCCTGGGAGGAGTCTCAGATGTATCGTGGAGTGGAGAGCTTCCAACAAAGGAGAAAAATCATCTTGGGTAGCTTCCTTGGAGGAATCTGTGCTGCCACCTGAGATGTTAGGTATGTAAAGCAGAGGTCAAAAGACTGGGAGATGCCTGGGAGGAGTCTCAGGTGGCTGGCAGAGTTGAGAGATTTATCTAAAGGAGAAAAAAATATGTCGAGTAACATACTTGGAGGAGCCTGAGGCAGGTAGCTGCGATCTCCGGTACCAAAAGCAGAGGTCAGAAGACTCTGAGAGATAACTGGGAGGAGGCTTGGGTTGATCCCGGAGGAGACAGTTTCCTGCAAAAGAGAAAAATCATCTTGGGTACCTGCCTTGGAGAATCCAGGGCTGCTACCTGGGATCTGAGGTCCCTACAAGAAAAGGCCAAAAGACTCTGGGAGATGCCTCGGGGGAGCCTCAGGTGGACCCTGGAGGAAAGAGCTTCCTCCAGAGGAGAAAAATCATCTTGGGTAGGTGCCTTGGAGAAGTCTGGGGCTGCTACCCACGCTCTCAGGTGCCTAAAAGGGAGGTTAAAAGCCTCTCATGGTTGCTGGGAGGAGTCACAGGTGGATCCCAGAGGGGAGAGCTTCCTCTGAAAAAGAAAAAACCTCAAGGGTAGCTTCCTTGGAGGAGTCTGGGTCTGATATGTGAGATAGTTACGTAAAGCAGATGTCAAAAGACTCTGGGAGATGCCTGGGAGGAGTCCTGGATCGATCCTGGAGGAGAGAGCTTCCTGCAGAAGAGAAAAATCACCTTGGATAGCTTCCTTGGATGAGTCTGGGGCTGCTACCCGGGATCTCAAGTCCCTAAAAGAGACAGCAAAAGACTCTGGGAGTTGCTGGGAGGAGTCACAGGTGGATCCCGGAGGGGAGAGCTTCCTCCAAAAAAGAAAAAAAAAATCTCAAGGATAGCTTCCTTGGAAGAGGCTGCAGCTGCTTCCTGGGATCTGATGTCCCTATAAGAAAAGGAGAAGGGTGAATGTTAAATTTCCCTGAGCAGAACTAGCACAACAGTCTAGGGGAAAAAAAAAAAAAAAAATCGAAACTGGGACTATAACAGGGTAGGAGACTGAGCCGTTTGTCAGACAGGGCTCTGAAATTTAATAGAAGCCATTAGGGCATGTGGAGAACTAGGGGTAAATTGGTAAACTGGACTAGAAGTGCAAGAATGCAGGCAGAGACCTGATGAGCGTCCCAGTGATTTTGGGGGACTCAGACAAGCTCTGCTAACAGAATTTTAATGATGCACTTGCAATTAGTGTCCTTGTGGGTCAAATGGCCCCCGACAGCAGAAACAAAAAAAAAAAAAAAAAGAGAGAGAAAAAAAAGAAGAGGAGCAAAGCAACAAGAGGCTGATTTATTGGCAGTTGCTTTTGCAAGGAATTTACAAGTGAGATAAGGATTAGGAAGAAAGATGATCAGGTACAGGGTCTGAACTAAGACCTAGAAAAAGAGAAGGAGAATGTGAAGGAACACTAGAAGAAAATGTTACTATTGTGGAAATCTGGGATATGTGCAGCAAGAAAAATATTTTTCTAAACATGTCCCTGAATGACCAGGGAAGTTAATGGATGAGGTAGTGCGTTTGGCTACAGCGGTCAAGAAGAGGAAAGGGTTAAGGAAGAGGGATGTTAAAGGAAAGAGGAATCAAGTGTACTTGTGGCTGTGCTGAGAGAAGCCTTTGAAGTAAGCAGGGGGAGAGGACTGATGGGGACCGGAGGAACCTCTCCCAGCAGAACCTAAGCTGGTTAAAGCAAAGCTGGGAGATGAGGAAACAGAATTTTTAGTCAACACTGGGGCTACGTATTCGGTCTTCAATACACTAGAAGGAAATTTAAGTAACAAAAGCATAAATGTCATTGGTGCGACAGGGACTCGTGAGACCTGGCCATTTTTCAAATCCCTGAAATTTAAACTTGGAAAACAATGGGTTACTCACCAGATTTTATATTTGCCAAATTCTCTGAAAACTTTACTGGGTAGAGATTTACTTGAAAAGGTAGAAGCTGAAATCAGATTCAAGGATGGGGAAGTTGCAATTTTAATCCCAGAATCTAAATATGTCGAAGCCGTAGGCTTGTTGTTACAGGATACAAATCCCAAAAGGGACAAGGTACCTCGAGAAACAGAAGATGCAGTGATCCCCATCATTTGGGCAGGAGAAGTTCCAAGAAGGTCTAAGAGAGCGGAACCAGTAAGAATTGATCTAAAACCAGGATCGTCACCAGTAAGAATTAAACAATACCCTTTAAAATTAGAAGCGAGAACTGGCTTGGTACCAATAGTTCAAAAATTCTTAAAATATAAGTTGCTAACAGAATGTGAGTCAAAATATAATACACCTGTCTTACCAGTAAAGAAAGCTAACGGAAAAGATTACCATTTAGTCCAGGACCTTAGAGCACTAAATCAGAGAGCACAAGATACACATCCAGTAGTTGCAAACCTGTATACGTTACTAACTACCCTCACCAGTGAACAAAGCTTTTTGCTTTTGAGTGGGAAAACCCTGAAACAGGGCGAAAGACACAATATACTTGGACGGTTCTCCCACAAGGCTTCAAGAATAGCCCAACTCTTTTTGGAAATCAGCTGGTGAATGAATTAGAGATTTGGAGAAAAGAAAATGGACAGGGAACTGTATAACAATATGGAGATGACATCTTAATTGCAGCGGAATCTCAGGAAATTACTGTGTATGTACCACATACGGTAGTCACAGTTTTGGAACAAAAAGGGGGGCATTGGTTGTCCCTCAGCCGTATGCTGAAATACCAAATGGTACGACTAGAACAAGATGACATCGATCTCAATACCACTGCAGTTACAAATCCTGCAGTGTTCCTCTCCACTGGTTGAGCGGAGAGTTCACCAGAACACGATTGCTTACAAACTGTAGAGGAAATATATGCTAGCCGTCGGGATCTTAAAGACGCTCTGTTAGAAAATCCAGACTGGGAGTTATATACTGACGGCAGTAGTTTTGTTTGCGATGGGAAGAGACTGTCAGGATACGCTGTGACAACCTTAGATGGCATAGTAGAGGCAGGATCCTTATCTCCCAAAACATCAGCCCAAAAGGCAGAACTAATAGCCTTAACTTGAGCATTGGCACTGAGTGAAGGGAGAAAGGTTAATATTTGGACAGATTCTAAGTATGCTTTTGGAGTTGTACATGCCCATGGAGCCATCTGGAAAGAGAGAGGACTACTATCAACACAAGGAACTGAAATCAAGCATGCTGCACAAATACGAGAACTATTACAGAGCATTCAAAAGCCGATGGTGGTAGCAATAATGCATTGCAAAGCCCACCAAAAAGGAAATAGTGAAACTGTAAAAGGAAATTGGAAGGCCGATTGTCTTGCTAAAAAGGCAGCTCTAAAGGAGCCAAAATTTGAAGAGGCTTTAATTCCAGGGCCTCGTTTAGAATTACCACCACCAAAATATACTGAGAAGGAAGATTAATTAGCAGAACAGACAGACTGCTCCAAAAATGGACAAGGTTGGTGGATAACACCGCTAACGCCATTATTGATTCCTGAAAGAATGATGGAAATTTTGCTCAAGAGATTACATCAGGAGATGCATACAGGAGAAGACGCATTGACAATAACTGCGAAAAGAAATATTTTTGGACCAAAGATACAAAGGGTAGCAGACATGGTAGTAAAAAAAGTGTACCATCTGCTGTGCTAATAATCCAAAAATTGGGAAAAAGGTTATAGGAGGAATTGCGAAACAAGGAATAACTCCTGGGGAATACTGGCAAATAGATTGTTCAGAGCTACCTAGGTATAACCAATACAAATATTTATTGATATTGGTAGATACCTTTTCTGGCTGGCCAGAGGCTTTCCCTTGCCGTACCAACAAAGAGCTAGAGAGGTAATTAGACTCTTATTGAAGGAAATAATACCCCGATTTGGTATTCCAGAAGGAATCTCCTCTGATAATGGGCCTCATTTTATTGCAGAAGTCATGCAAGGGCTTTCTAAATTTTTACAGATTAAGTGGGAATTACACACCCCTTGGAGGCCACAATCAAGTGGGAAGCTAGAAAGAATGAATCAAACTCTTAAAAGGCAACTTGCTAAACTGTGTCAAGAAAACACACCTTAAATGGGTAGAAATTTTACCTATAGCTCTTTTACGAATTCGAGTAACTCCTAGGGTCAAAGTAAGTCCTTTTACGGTTGTTTATGGGAAAGCATATCCCATGAATCTTCTAACATCACAGGAGACCAAATGCATATAAAAGGGCAGGCTGATGTTAAAGAGTATTTGATTTCCCTTTCGCATGCTTTATCTTCACTACACAGGTATCTAAATCAGAAGGTCTCTCTCCTGTTGGATAAAGGCGGAAAGGACCTTACACCATGTTATTGAAAACCTATACTGCAGCCAAAGTAGAAGGAATGGACTCCTGGATTCATTACACGCCAGTGAAAAGAGCACCAGAACCAGATCAGGAAAAGCGGACAGCCACAGACTGGGAAACTCAAATTTCAGCTAATCTGAGACCATTGAACTTTGAGAGAATGAAGAACCTGAATATTATAATATCCCATTTGGTACTAGCAGTAGTAGGTCAAGAGAATTTGGTTTTACAGCTTATCCAGTCCTTTGGGCAAATCCAGAATGTTAGCGTAACCGCTTGTCTCCCTCCATCTGAGTTGGCAGACAATCCTTTAAATTGGGGACTATTACCTTCGGACTTAGAAAAAAGTTTTTCTAAGAAAGAAAAAGAACAACAATGGAAATAGGGTGGTTAAATAAAATATTACATGGAACAGGATCCTCCCTTACTGGATGGCTGGCAAACCTAATTTAAACTTCGATCACTGTTGTCGTTACTACACTCATACTTTGTGTTGTTTTAAGTTCTGTCAAGAGACTGGTTTTACAAGCCACGGCTAGAGCATATAGAACGATAAAATGAAGTAGTGAGACTCATGAGACTCATATGAAGAGATCTCATAGTCTCAAAGGGGGGAAATGATGTACTTAAGAAATTATGTACTTAAGCCACATGAAAAAGGCCACAAAGGTCTTGTGAAACAAGATCCCCTTTGTATAACCAATGCATGCCTTGCTAACAACTGTGCCCCTGAAGAAGAACTAAAAGACTGATAAGAAGGGAACATCCTACCCCAGGAGGCGCCGAAAAGTTGAATAATTGCTAATAGGCATGAAGTCAGAAAAATCTTTGAAAACTGGAGGAAAAGTAAAGGTGGCAGGGGGAGATCATGACCACCAACTCAATTCCACACCAAAAAGACTTACCCCCCACTCTCTCCTTGAGCATGCGCTGTAGAAGAAAAGAACACTGTACCTTTAATTCCAAGCAGGGAAACTTTAGCCCAATAGAAACTGTGCTAGATAAGCGACTCCCAGTAATAGTTTTGGGAAGAACTTTGGAAATCAAATATGTTTAACTGAACTGTACAAATTGCTTGCCCGTTTAGGCAGGAGGGGTGCTAGCGTTGCAGATTACCACCTAGCCCCCATCTTTGCGTAAACATGAATTGGAATAAAATACCTCTGCTCTGTGTCTATATTGGCATTTTGCACACCAGGTAAACGACCCCACTTTTGGGACAACAGTGGGGCAGGCAAAGCACCGCATCCGAGGGGCTCAGGCACCCACGTCGCTGCCGGAGGATTGCCGGCAAGAGGTTTGGCATCTGGAGAGGGGCTGCTGGGCCAGGGTGCCCAGGCACCCACCCCACTCCCCCAGCCGCAGCCACGGGTGCTCTCAGTGCTGGAGCAGAGGCCGTAGCAGCTGCCTGTGCCCAAGCCTGTCCCCAGTGGAGGGAAGACTTTGCTGGCGAGGAGCAATCCATTGAAGCCGTTGCCGAAATTGCTGGGCTTGAAGTTGCTGCCGGGCCGGGAGGGTGCCGAGGGGTCCTTGTGCAGGAGGAGGGGTGGCAACGCCTGGGCACCGTTCAACTCCGGGGAGCTGCAGAGCAGGGAGTCCCCGAGGCCGTCGGGGAAGGTCGCGGCCACCGCCTGCGCTTTCCAACCCGGCTGGTCCACCAGCTCCTCCGCCACCTCCCTCTCGGCCCCGGGTGTCTTCTTGGAGCCCTTCCCGCAGAGCCGGACCACCCTGATGCTCTCGCCACACGGACCGCTCTGGCGGCCGAGGTCCTCAAGGCTCCTCAAGGCTGAAGCGCTCCCCAGGCTCTTGTACTCCACCAGCGCGCAGTGCTTGCTCAGCAGCTCGGGGAAGTCTGACGTGTATTTCCGCACACCTGAGGGCAGCTTGCGGCCCGGCCGCAGGATGCGGATGGAGGCGATGGTGCCGAAGGGGCTGAACATCCTCGTGATGGTCTTGAGGAAATTCTTCTGGAGCAGCAGCAGCATGTCCTGCTCCAGGAGCAGCAGCTCCCAGGCCAGCAGCAGTTTGCTGGGGTGGATGCTCAGCAGGGACTCAGGGATGGGGACCCATGATACCGAAAAGCCGGTCGAAGAAACTCCCACCCCGGCTGGCCAACGCAACGGGCTGCCTACCTTCTTCAAGGACGTCAGCAGTTTGATGCTGACAAAGCCCACCTTGTTCCTCTGGACATGTTTCAGGAGGAAAGCATCCTTGGCCAGGTTCTCGTCAGAGAGGTGGAATTCCACCTGGGACGCAACCCTCCTGACCAGCTGCCGGTCAGGCATGGAGTAGCTGCAGTCCAAGAGATCAGCCCCCAAAACATCGCTCGCATCGCAGAAGCTCCCGGCAAAGCAGCAGGGACACGGGTGTGACTTGGTGGCCTTTGGGATGTGCAGCACTGCCCGGTCCCAGCCACAGCGGTGCAGACGGCAGAGTGTTGAGGAGCGGGCTGGCTCAGCTGCGCTCTGAAATAAAATGGAGTTTTATGGTTTTAGAAGCGCGGTTGCTTTCACGCCCCCAGCACCGGTCCCTGCCACAAGTTACGCAGCGGATGGCCTTGCACAATCTTGCAGCCAGAGGTGCCTCACGAACAGAGCGCAATCTCTTTAATTAACAGGATACAGGCCAGGAGAGATCTTTGGCCTCCGGTTCACGGCAGTCGTCCCGACTCCCCCAGGCCACACACTGTTCACACAGCGGGAGCGAGAGGCCCGTGTTCCTACCAGGGTGTCCTTGCTAGTGCCAAATCCTCCAAGTACAAGGAGGGGATGTACTCACCCGGTCCCTGGGGTCCCGTAGAGCACAAACAGCCCCAGCATCTCATCATCGGATGTTGTGCAGAATCCAGTCCTTTTCTGGGAGCAGGCGGCGGCGGGTGCTGTCTTCTCCTGGGCGTCACGCACCCAGGGAAAGCGCCGCCCCCTCCGGGGGGGATCCAGAGCTGCTGCTTTTCCCATCAGGAGACTAAAAGACCTGACAGCACTACTGGAGCGAGGGCAGGGGGAAAGCGTGCCGCCGAGCGACACCGCGTGACCTTCCTTCGCGCCCTCGAGGTCCTTTTTCCTATTTCTGCGTCACTCCGGTCAACGCAGCGAACGGAAGCACGGGCAATAGTCGCAAATGCATTTGCCATCTGGCGCAAGGAGGCTGTGGCTGCAGCTTGGTCCCCACTTGGCTCGGCTGAATCAACCTGTTCTTCTTCCCCCACCGGAAAAATACTGTTGAAAGCCAAGAGGATTTGCACCCGCAGACCCTGAGAGCCGCCTGTAGGCCCCGGGGGCACCCCAGCCTCCCTTAACCCTTTCCCTCCCCAGGAGGAGCTGGGGAGGCTCTTGGGGGTGGGGCGGAACACAGGGAGCCCCCGCATTCCTTCCGGGGAGACGCCAAAGAGTCCTTAGCAGCCAACAGCCAGAAGGGACCATGGCGCGGCCACCAATGCAGCTCCCACTGCCTGGGCCCTGGGGCCCCCCGGCGCCCCAGCTTTTCCAGCCATTCGTGCTCCCCAAAACCTTCTACCCTCGAGGCAGGGACCGACCCCAACCCCTGCAGCCCAGGGACGCTCCTGCGGGGCAACAGCGGAGGTGACCGCCGGCCATCGCTCCTGTCTCTCTCTCTTAGGCTCAGCCAACCTGTGCCGCCTGCCCGCGCGGGAGCAGCCCTTCCCTGCAGCCCAGGCACCCCAGGCCCCCCAGGCACCACCAGCAGGTACGGCACCCCAGTCTGCTCTGGCACCTTCGCCATCCCCATCACACCCGTCCCCCCGGCGCTTTTCGCATGGGGGTTCAGCAAGCCCCAGTGAGCATCCTTGCCCTCGCCCGGGCGGCGCGTGCCCAGTAAAGCCGATCTGCAGAGAATTCCCCAAATATTTGGGGCCATCTCTCCTATTTCACCTCCTAGATGCGAGTCTCCTCCCTGATTTGCAACCTCGTCCCACCGGCACAGCAGCTCACCCCGTGGGGATCGCCCCAGCCACAAGCTCCCCACGCCCCTGGCCCAGAGCTGGGGGATGTCGGCCATCGGGGCCGGCTCGGCGGGTGCCCCTGGAGAGTCCCCCCGGCCCAGCACGGCTCCCCCTCACCCACACAGGTCTGCAGAGGGCTCCATGTGGCTGCCTCTTCGACCCCCGGGTCTTCCGCATCCAGCGGGCAACCACCGACCCGCCTCCACCGGCCACCGCCACGCTCGGCCAAGGCGCCGCTTCTCTGCCGGGTGCTGCCCTGGGGGGTCCCGGGGGCTGCGGGGCCCCCCTGGCCTGGGCAGACCCAGGGACCCCCCAGGGCCAACCACAATACCTCGCACCCTACGAAAATCAGAGGAGCGGGGTGGCCCCCGCCCCTCCGGTGCTGCTGACAGCCATCCCCGGCTACCAGCACACCGAGGGGCAGTTGGCGAAGACCAACATCTCCAGCACGGCCACCCCTGCGGGGGCAGCCCCGGGCAGCGACGTCCCCCCGGGGAGCGACGCTCCTCCCCAGCCGAGCCCTTGGGGAGCCTGCAGATGACCTTGCCGTGGCTGAGAAAGTGGCTCTCCAAGAGGCCCTCATGCTCTTTGATTGCTCCCTGGACAGGCTGGCGGTCAACCAGCACGCTCCCAGCAGCAGCCCCACGCCTGGGGACACCGGCGGCACCGGCGCAGCCACCCCCGACCGCGACTTCAGCTCGCTCTCGCTGCCTGAGGAGCTGCTCCCCCCTGACTACTGCACCCCCGAGCTCAGCAACGCCACGCTGAGCCTCAAAACATTCAACAGCAGCGGCGGGATGGAGCCCCAGGAGCCGTGGCAGGATGCGGGGCTGGACCTGCCACCATGCCCGCCTGCCGTGGCAGCCAAGCCGAGGAAGAGGCAGGCGCAGAGCTCCTTGCCAATGCCACCCAGCAAGCGCAGGGCTCTGGCAGCCAACGTGGGGGTGTGAGGGGGGGGGCGGGGATTAGACAGGGATGCGAGGGATGGAGATGGGGGCAGTGGGGGTATTTGCTGAAGGGGGGGCCGGGGAGGGGGGGTAGGGAGGGGTCAGCCCAGCTTGGAGGGGACCTTTTCTCTCGTCTTTTCAATTACAAGCTCCTTCTCCAGAGCCGCTCCGTGCCTGTGTGGGAGGGGGCGGGAGAGCAGGGGGCACCAAGAAACAGCACCCAAGAGGTGCGAAAGCCCTGCCGAGCCCCAGATCCGAGCCGGGGAAAGCCCCGAGGAGGACGGCGGGGTCCGTGTCGGACGCACGGAGCGGCAGCGGGGCCGCGCCGTGCCCGGAGACAGAGCCGGGCGGGGGGGTGCCGCGCCGCGCCGTGCCGCGCCGGAGCCGGCGGCGGGGACTTTCTGGAGCCGAAGCCGGGCGGCGGGAGCGCGCGGGAGCTGCCCGGGCGGCGCTGGGGGCTCGGCGGGGACTGCGGCTGCGCCGGCGGGCGGGTGGGCGGAAACGGAAACGGAAACGGAAACGGGAGCGGTGTCCCGCCGGGTCAGAACGCAGGGACGGTTGCCTCCCGCTGCATGCCGGGAGCTGTAGTCTTTGGGGCACGGAGCTGCCGGTCCGCCACGGTGCCTCCCGGGGCATGCCGGGAGCTGTCGTTTTCGCGGACTCGGCGGCCGGGCAGCAGCGTTGCTCTCGGGCCCGTGCGGCGCGGCGTAGCCCTCGCTGCCGCCGCGGCCCCTGCTGCGCGGCGCGAGGTGTAGTTTTGTTGCCGGTTTCGCGTCGTTTTCTTCGGGCTTCCCGCTGCGCCCGCTCCCCGACCGGCCGTGCGTACGCGCCTCCAGAGCGCATGCGCCACAGCGCGCCGTCCTGCGCCTGGGGCAGCCCTGCGTTCGCGCGCCGGCTCTGGCCCTTCCGGCGCGCCGTCGGCGGCCGGCGCGTGCGCGGTGCCCGGGAGCAGCGTGGCGTCGCGCGGGGCGCGGGTCTCGGCGGCAGCGGGTGAGCGCAAGGACCGCCGGTGAGGCGAGCGATCCCCTCCGGCGGGGGCGGGGGCGGGGGCGGGGGCGGGGGCGGGGGGTGCCTCCTGCCCGCTGGCCGCCCGGGGGTGGCGGGACGGGAAGCTGCGAAGCGGCCGCCGCGGCAGGCTGCCGGTCCGCCGGAGGCGAGCCGGGCCAGGGCAGCGCCGGGGAGTTCCCCGAGAGAGAGCCGGTAGAAGGGAAGAGGGGACGGAGGCGGGCACCCCTCAGGCGCGGCCAGCGGGCGCCTGCCCGAGTCGCCAGAGCTCCCCCGGAGCCTCCCCCGGCCCCGCTCGGCCCGCGCGGCTGCCCCCAGCTCCAGCCCCTCCCCTGAAGCCTGTCCTGTAGCCCCCGGCAGCCCCCGAGCCCTGTCGTGAGGGCAGCAAGCTGGCCCTGCGGTGGTCTGGAGTCTCCCTTAACGGGGGTGCCGTTAGCAGCGGCGCGGGGAACGAGCGGCGTCTGCGGAAGCCCCTGCGGAAGGGTCGAGCTGCGGTAATAACGGCCACTGCTGCCTCTTTCCCTCTCCCAGAGGCCACGCTGTGGGTGCGGTTGTCCGTTCGTCCCCTGGGGATGCCGTTGACTGCAGCGGCCTCAGGCTTGCGTGGGCTGTCTTTGCTCGGCCTCCCTGTCCTGGCGGCGTGGGAGCACAGAGGGACAGGCGGAGCAGCGCTTCCTGGCTGTGGACAGGAGCTGCTGAAGCTGGAGAGGCTAGAGAAAGTTAAAGAAGAAATGGAGGGCCATCTGGCCAGCAGCTGCCTCCCGCTGCAGGCAAGAGAAGACCCTGCCTCTCTGGGTGAGGAAGGATCCCTCTTTGTAGTCCACAGCAGGTCAGACCACCAGGGTCGGTATGCATGACCAACAGCGCGGTACGGCCACGTAGGGAGGGAGCGAGCGAGCGAGCGAGGCTACGTGTCTAGGAAGCCTCGTCTCATAAGAGCTGTGAGACACTCGTGTGTTCCATTACGTGGAGGACAGCCAAGCGACTGGAGCTACAGAAGAGGAAGGGAGGAGAGAAGGAGAAAGAAGCATCTGAGCTGGTAAGGTCTCCTGGCAGCTCCAAGAGTGAGAGCTGTGGCGAGTCCTGGGCCCTCGGGGCCCTGTCGCTCCTCTCGTGCGTCCCGGTCCCTCCCTCTCCCTCTCCTGGCCCCCTCTCTTTCCCCTGCTGCTGTGATGTTTGTTTTTTGGGGTTTGGGGGTTTTTTTGCTTCCCTGTACCTCTCCTCTTCTGTCTATTCTCTTGTCCTGCTCCCTCTTCCTCTCTCCCTTTCTCTCTCTTGTTCGACTGCCCCCTTTTCTTTTCCTCTCTGCGTTCTTGTCCTGCTCCCTCTCCCTCTTTTTCCCCCCACCCTGTGTCTTTGTCCTGCAGCCAGTCGCTGTTTTTCCTTTTCCATCTCCTCGTCCTGATCTGCATCTGTCTCTTCCCCCCCCCGCCTCCAATTTCTCTGGCCTGTTCCCTGGTGTTCTTTTCCTCTCTGCGCCTGTATGTGCCGCTCTGTGTCTCTGCCTTCCTATCTCTCTTCTTCCTACTTTCTCTCTCTATCCCTTTGTCTTGCTCGCTGTTGCTGCTTATTTTTTTTATTCTGGATCTCACTGTCCCCGTCCTCCTTCCTGTTCATCTCTTACTCTCTCTGACCCTTTGTGCTGCTTCCTGCCCCTTTTTTCACTCATCCTCCCTCTCTCTGCAGGGCTCCTAATACCTCTCTTTCTAAATTCTCCAGCCCCCTGTGCTTCTCACAGTCCCTGTCTTTCTCTCTCTCTCTCGTTGTCGTTGTTCTTGTCTGTCGCTCTGTCTTGCTTCCTGTCCTGTCGTTTCTCGCTGTATCCCTTTGTCCCGCTCCCTGCTCGTATTCATATTGCTCTCTGTCCTGAGGACCGTCCCAGTTTTTTATCTCCGTCCTGCCGCTGTCCTGATTTTTCTTTCTTTGCCATGTTCCCTGTCCCTCTTTCTGTCTCTTTTCCTCTGTCCCTGCTGCTTATTTCTCCATCTCTGTCCAGACCCCTGTCCCTTCCCCCCTGCCTTGCTGTCCCTCTGCCTTGCTTTCTTTCGCTACCTTTTCCGTCTGTCTTTCTCTGTCCCATTCCATCTCCCGTCCTTTCTAACTGTGTCCCCCTGTCCAGCTAGCTGTCTCTTCTTTCTTTTTTCTGTTCCTCAGTATTTTTTTCTTTTTCCGTATCTCTCTCCCACTGCCCATTGCAGTTGGTTTATTCCCCTCCAATGCTGGCCTGCTCTTTGTCCCTTTTTTCTCTCTCTGTCCTTCTGTCATGCTCCTTGTGTCTGTTTAATTCCTTCATCTCCGTCCTGCAGCCCATCGCTCTTTTTTTTCTCTTCCATCCCTTTGTCCTGCTCCCCATCCTTGTCTCTCTTTCCCTTGGTTCTGCCTCCCGTCCTTTTTTCCTTTCTTGCTCCATCTCTCTGTCCTGCTCCCTATCCCTCTCACGCTCTCTCTGTTTCTCTGTCCTTCTCCTTGCCTTTCCCCGCATTCTCTGTCTTGTTCCCTCTTTGGTTTTATTGTTTTCTGGGTAGCTGGGCCTGGCTACCCGCGGGGGTGCTTTGGCTGGTGGTTTGGGGTGCGGGCCTGGCCGTGCCGTGCTGGTGATGCCAGGGAAATAAAGCCTGAAATGGCAATAATGAAGCAACGCCCTGCCAGTGCTGGGGCTGCCCCTCAGAGGCATGGGGCCGGGCCCTCCGCAGTTCCCCAGCACTCCCCAAAACTGCTTGTGGGGCCCCGGGGGTGCAGGGCTGTGGGGTGGCTACACTCAGCATTGCCCATGGGCACTGCAGGGTCAGAAACGGAGAACGAGTTTTCTGTTCTGGGGCTTCTAAACAGGCTCACACGGCTGATTTTGCAGCTCGGAAACAGACTGAGCTGCGCAGCTTTTGACTCAGAAGCAGAGGTCCAGCCCTGCATTTTTGGGCCTTGAGAACAGGCTCAGCACCTGGGTTTTTTGGTTTCTAAATGGGCACCGAGTCAGCTGGTTTGGGGGCCAAAAGCAGAGGCCGGCTTGGCTGGTTTTGTAGACGGGTGAGAGGCAGGCAGGTGGGAGGGTGTTGGGGGCTGCGGGGGAAAGCAGGGGGTGGACAGGGTGCATGGACCTTCCCCAGAGATGGGGGTCTGGTTGTGTTGGACCCCGAAGTTCAGGAGGCAAGCATGCAGCAGGCTGAACTCAACATCTGTGATGGTCTCTGGGGGGAAAGGCGCTTTTCAGACCCCACGTGCCCTCTTTGAGTCCAGCTCTTCTTTCTACTCTGCTTAGAATAGTTGTTAAGTAGTTAATCGCACAAACTAATGAATATTTATACAGCGTATAACTATGATGTTTAATCCTAATGCTCAAGTTTTGACACCAATTGATTCACAACCTTATCGAAAGCTCAGACTGTTGCACGTAGCTGGAACTTGTAAGAAGAAGAAGCTGAAATCAACTGGAGCTTCAGTGCGGAGCTGGGGCTTCAATTAGCCAGAACTGTAGCAAGCAGGAGCTGGAACGAGGCGGGGTGTCTGCTGTCTGGAGCGTGCATTAGCCAGAGGCAAAATTACCTGTGGCTGTAATGAGCAGGAGCTGCAATTAGCTGGACTGTCTTTTCACTGGAGCGTCCGTCGGCTGGACTGCGCTCCCAGCATGGCAGAAGAGCGGCCAGGCACAGGCAGGGCTGTCCGTAGCAAGCAGCTCCGAGCAGCAGGGAGGGGAGTTGTCCTTCTGCCAGCGGAGAGCCCGGCCTCTTGCTTTGGGGATGTGATCCACGCCACGCTCCTCTCTCTGCGTGGAGGGTCTCGCCCGGTCCGTTCCCGAGGGCAGAAGTGAGGTGGGGGTCCCCCGGCTCTCCTGGGGCAGCCCCCCCTGCGAGGGGGTGCAGGCGAGGTGTCGTCGTCCCCTCGGTACCGGGCAAAGGGGAGAGAAACGGGCTGGTCGGAGCTCCTGGGGCGCAGAGCCCTTCCAGCAGAATGCTCCCCTGTCTTTTCACTGTTGGCTGGGTGTGACAAGCAGGTTCACTTTTTGCCTCCTCTTTTCCCAGTGTCACCTTCCGTGTCACACGAAGAAAATCCTGCATGGTTAATTCCGCTTGCTGCTCAGGTAATCGCACGTATTGGGCTGGGGGAGTGGGGAGAAACATTTGCGAGTTCGAGGGCACTACAGATACTCCACATCAAACACCCAGAAAAGGCAAATTTGCTGCCAGTGCAGAAAAGCTGATGAAAAATTGCTGTTAACAGATCGTGCCCTGTTCCTGAATTGGTCCCTTGATATGTTTTTTTCAGGTGAAAGAACAAACTTTCATCTACGATAAACTCAGAGCTGCCTGTTAGCTTCTTTAGGGCCAAGTGTTTCTCTTCTCTTTGTTCATGCTGATTTTATGGGCAAGTTGGAAATAGCCTTTTATTTTTTTAGGTATAACTGAATTTTTAGGAATATGTGGTGTCCCTATAGTTCATTTTGAGCACCTAGATGCCAGTAGACATGTAATGAATGAAACCTGATGGAAACTGGTACTTAAACTTGATTTTTATTTGATTTTTTTTCTCATTAGAGTGTTGATGGCATGTTGTCCCGTGGCACAGTCCCCATTCTGTTCAGCGGAGTCTTCAGTCTAGGACTTTTAAGTAAAAGAGTTTGTCTTTCCAAAAAAGGACTAGTCATTCATAGGACTGAGGCATAGACTTGGAGAGTCGCTTAAGTACGTGATCGGAATTAAAGCCAACTTTCACTTAATGTTGCTGCTGTTGGTCTTCGCTTTCACCGATTTCTCCACCACTCCCTCGTGGTTGGGAGCTCTGAATCATAATTTTTTTTCAGTCTCTAACACTTTTTTTTTTTTTCCCCAAAAAGGAGAAGCAATGTCTAAAAGTTAATTGTTTCCTCACAAATGCGTGAGTATATAAAATTTGAGTTATGATGATTAAAACCATAAAAATGACACCAGTCTCTACAGATCTGGACTATTTCTGAACAGGTGTTCCTCACACACGAATGCCGTCAGGGTACAGATCACCTGCACTTCATGCTCTGACAAGACAAAATGCTGAGACAGGGATGAGCTCTGAAAGAAAAAAAAAAAATAGGGTCACAGTTTTGTTTTGTTGTTGTTTGTTTTTAGAGAGTGCAACATTGACTGGTGCCAGCCTGCAGAGCTCTTCTGCTGCCTGACCTCTCCTTCTCTTTCATGGCTGTAGTTGTCATTTGGATAATTGTAGAAGAGCAATTAAGTTACTTGCCTCTGTAAATGTGCTGGTAATAGCAGGAAGGCAAATGCTTGAACCAGTAGTGAATAAGTTGGCTGCAAGTAGAATTTCTGAAGGAACAACAACAACAACAGGAAGCAAATAGCAAGTTACCAAAAATTTGTGTGTCAAACGCATCAAAGCTTTATTGCCAAATGTTGTTTGGCAATATGTTCCAAATGGCTTTTTTTGGTAAACATAAATTTTGAGGAAGTTCAGGGTTGTGTGTGGCAAAACATGTCCCTCTGTGTATGCGTCCTGCTGCGTAAATAGCATGGGTCAATGGCTAGTCCAGTGGCAGGGCTGTTGTTCCCTACTCTCGATATTGCCACAGTAGCGTTGCGGTATTTAGACCTAACGGACAGGCTGAGGAATGGAAGGAGAATGCCTGTTTTCTGTAAGGGCTCGGAATGCCGACCCTTTTCTCTGCCTGCCGCTCCCCTGTGCGTGAGATGAAGCTGTTTTGTTTTTCTCCCTTGTTCCTGGTCTAAATATTTCTGAAGCTGTTGCTGCTGTGGGTTTGCAATTTGTGTTACTGCATTTTTGTAGCATTCTAGGTATGGGTCATTTCTGCTGTGGTGAAGTGTCGAGATACGGTTTTCGGTTTAAAGCGTCAGAAACTACATTCACTGAAACCGGTAACTCACGGCATAGGTGAAACCGATGTGGCGTGTGCAGCTGTGCTCGCAGGGATGCTCAGTGGCTCCTCATCAAAACGGCAAGGTGTGTGTGTGTGGACATCTGTAGGGTTGTGCTCTGGGTCCGAGAGCGTTAACGTATTTTTGCTGTTGGAAGATGGAATGGAGCGTGTGCCTGTTAAATCTCAGGGCAGTCAAAAGCTAGGAGGGACCCTGAGCGGGTTTGGTGGCACAACTGCAGTTTTAAAAGATCTTGACCGTTTGGAGCAACGGCCTGGAAAAAATCATTCGTTTTTTGCAACGAGGCAGTTCACAAAGACAGATATGTTGCTGTGCTCTTTAGCAAAAATACTCAACTTGAGATGTATAGGGTGATGAAGTCTTGGCTATACTAAGGCTTGAGAAAATGTATGTAGGTATCTATGTCTGTCATCTGCGTGTATCTAGGAAAGTGAGTTTTAGTGAAACTAAAGCTGCCAATGAGCCAAAAAAAAAAAAAAAAAAAGGCACAGTTGTCAAAAAAAACGCAAAAGCTCTAGTGGCCTGTGTCAACAACTGTACCGAAGATGATGCAAAATACTTTTTCCTCCGCTCAGTCATACAGTCTTCACAAACCTTCACAAAAAAAGGCAGTTTGGGATTTTTACCTAGTTTTATGCTAAAGGGTTTTTTCCTCTCTCAGGTGGATGTCAGCTGCCACCATTTCACTGCGGTTGCCCTTTCTTCTGCCATGAAAGTACAAGACACATGGAAAGATTCTATAGTGGTCTGTGAGTACAAGGTACACCTATGATGTGTGTCTGCGTTTTTCTGAAGGTACTTGTAGTATGGACTAAAGTTAACATTAAGAATGTGCCAACTCTCCTTCTACATTTTTTCTGTGAAATATTTTAATACAAATAGTAAAACTAAGGTCTGTTCTGGAGCATGTTACGCCTATGCAAAGTTTACTTCCCTCCGTTTATTTTCTCTTCCTGAAAGCATATAATCTTCTGCTTCTGTGCACTTACTAGTAAATGATACCGTGAAAATAATTTTGTACTAAAAGAGGGAAAAAACTGTTCGTAAGAGTTCAGCTGTTCAGAAGAAACAGGCTTTGTTTTCACGATAAAAGCTTTATGCATTTGCAGCCAATGAGTTTTTTAAAATGTCTTATAGTAGTACTCGAAAACCTTACTGAGATAACCAGCATCTGTACTAAAAGCAATCAAGGTCCAAGAAGAGATGTGGACAAAACAGGACAAACTGGCGTCGCTTCCGTGTGTTTTCCAGGTTTTCCCAAGAAGCATTAGCAGCCTTGTAACTAGTGACAGTGAGTCCTGAGGTGGTTTTGGTGAGTTACTGCTTCAATAATGTATTTTTATTGGATGTATATAAACATGGGCACACCTTTTTAGTATAAAGTGAATTATTGAGATTTATCCTTTATAGTGAATTATTGAGATTTATCCTTTATTTTTCATTTTGCTCTTTGCAGTTTTCCACTTCACTTTCAGCTTTATTCCCCAAACAAGCAAGATGTACAGCAGCAGCAGCGCAAGGGCTGTAGCTGTTGTGGTGGATCTGTAAGTGTAGACTCTGATTGCGTACGACCTCGTCCCACAGCCTCCCAGGGTTATCTGTGCTGCTTCTCCTCTGCAGGTAATGGGGTGGGGGGCATGGACAGAAGCGACCCCCAGACTTTTAAAGCAGTCAAATGCAGAGGATGGAAACGCTCCAGCCACTCGGGTTCTTTTTGGTACGGAGGCAATGAAGATGACTGCCCGGGCTGCGAGTGGGAAAAGGGCAGGGAAATGTGAGCCCTGTACCCCCAGTAAGTAGTTACCACCTTTGGCTGGTCTATACTGGGCTGGGCTGTCAGTCATCTCTCATCCAGCTGACGCTCAGAGGAGGATCGTTATGGGGATTCTGCCTCCTGGCGACCAAAGGTGGGTACTGCAGCTCGGGAGCCGCGCATGCATGCTGGCGCGTTTTGCTGCTAGAGCAGCTTTTTTTTTCTCTGCCTCTCTCCAGTTCCCAGGCCCTGTTTTTCAATTTTCTCTTTCCTTGCCCTGTGCCGCATTGCAATTGTCATTTCTTCTGCTGTCTTTCCCTCTCTGGCTCCCTGCCAGGATTTTTTAATTCCTCCCTGTCTGTCTTGTGGACCATTGCTGTTTTTTCTTTCTCTGTGTCTCTCTGTCCAGCTTCCTGTCCCTGTCCTTTTTTTTTTTTTTTTTTTAAATTCCTCCTTCTCTGCTCTCTACACATCACTCTTTAAATTCCTCCTCCTCTGCCCTCTACACATCACTCTTTAAATTCCTCCTCCTCTGTCCTGTGGCCTACTGTGATTTGTTCTTTCTCTGTCTCTCCTTTTTCTGGCTCTCGGTCCCTATTTTTCAGTTTCTCCCTCTCGGCCTTGTAGCACAACGTTGTTGTTGATCTTTCCTCACCTCTCTCTTGTCCAGCTCCCCGTCCCTACTTTTTAATTCTTCCCTTGCTGCCCTGCGGCCCATTGCTATCTTCACTTTCTCTGTCTCTCTCTGCATGGCTCCTGGTCCCTTCCTTTTTGAAATTCCTCCCTCACTGTCTTGGAGCCCACCGCATTTTTTTCCTTTCTCTGTCTCTCTAGCTGGCTCCCTCTCCCTATTTTTCAATTTTTTTCTTTCTCCATCTCTCTGTCCAGCTCTGGATACCAATTTTTTAATTCCTCCTTCTCTTCCCTGCAGCCCATCTTTCTTCCCCCTGCCCCTTATTTGTGTCACCACCACCACCACCACCTCTGGCTCCCTGTCACTGTTTTAATTCCTCCCTCTCCACCCTCAGGCTGTTGCTATACTTCCCGTGTGTGTCACCCTGCATCTGGCCCCCTGTCCCTATCTTTTCATTCCGCTCTCCTCCCTGTAGCCCGTCGCTATAACTTCCTTGTGCTGTCTCTCTCTGTGTTTGGCTCTGGATCCCTGTTTTTTCCTTCCTCCCTCCCCTCTCTCTGCCCTGTTGCCCCTGGCTATTTTCTCTTTCTCCATCTCTCTCTGCCCACCCCCTGATCTCTATTTTTTCATTCCTCCCTCTCTGTCCTGTAGCCCATTGCTACTCTTTCTTTCTCTGGCTCCCCGTCCCTGTTGTTCAGTTTCTTCCTTCTCAGTTCTGCAGCACGTTGTGATTCTGTTTCTTTCGTTGACTCTCCTTTCCCAGTCCCTCACTTTTAATTCCTCCCGCTCTGTCCTGTTGACCCTCGGGTTCCCCCTCGCCTTTCTCCACCTTGCTCTCCACCTTGCTCTTTCTTGCTTCCCGGCCCTGTTTTTTAATTCCTCCCTCTCTTCCGCATAGCTCGTCGCTTTTTTCTTTTCTCCATCTCTCTACGTCAGTCTCACTGCCCCCATTTTTAAATTCTTCCTTTCTGCCCTGTACCATGCCGATATTTTTGCCTTTCTCCAACCCTCTCTGTCCAGCTCCCTGTCCCTATTTATTAATTCCTCCTCCTTCCTGCGCCCAGAGCTATTCCCCGCGATTTCCATCTCTCTCTGTCTGGCTCCTTGTCCCCAGTTCTTAATTCCTCCCTCTGGCCCCCATAGCCTGTCTGGATCCACCCCCCCCTTCTCTCTGTTGGGCTCCCTCCCTCCGTTTTAATTCCACAGTCTCTGTCTCGAAGCCCCACACTATTTGTCTGTCTTACTCCATCTCTCTTGTCTGGCTCCCTGCTACTAGTTTTTACTTCCTCCCTATACGTCTTTTAGGCCATTGCTTTCTGCCCCCGCTTTCTCTTTGTCTCTGTCTGGCTCCCATTCCCTGTTCTTTATTTCCTCTCTCTTCCCTGTAGCCCACTGCTTGCTTTTCTGTTCTCTGTCATGCTCTGTCTGGTCCCCTGTCCCTATTTATCAATTCCTCTCTCTCTGCCCTGTGGCCTGTTGCTTTTTCCCATTTTATTTCTGCCTCTCTTTCTGTCCAGCTCCCTGTCCCTGGTTTTTTAATTCCTCCCTCTCTGCCCTGTCATCTGTGCGGTCTTTTGCCTTTCTCCACCTCTCTCTGGCAAGCTCTCTGTCCCTATTCCTTAATTCCTCACTGTCACCCCTTCTTAATTCTTCCCTCTCTGCCCTGTAGCTTGTACAGTTTGTGTAGCTATGTGTAGCTATGCAGTTTGTTTCCCATGCCCTTGCCCCTTCCATCCATCATTTGTCCTGACTCTCTGTCGTTTCATTCTTCCTTCTGTGCCCTGTTCCTTGTCCCTTTTTTGTGTTTCTGCATCTTTCAGTCCAACTCCCTGCCCTTGTTCTTTTTTCTTCCCTCTCTGTCATGCTGCCTATACCAGGTTTTTCCTGCATCTCCATCCTGCTCCCCATCCTTCCTTGTCAGTTGCTGTCCCGCTCTCTCTTCCTGCTCTCCCTGCTGTGTCTTTCTCCATCCCTGTCGGGCTCCCTGTCCCCGTCCTTCTCTCGCTGTCCCGTTCTCCGCCTCATGCTTTCTGAGTACAGCCCCCACTCTCCAGGAGGCTGCCACTTTTCTCCTCTCTTCTAGCGTGCTGCACCCTGATCGTTTTTGGCAGCCTCCACCTCTGCCCACCAGCTCATCACCCCAGGAGCCAACCAACCGACTGTAAGGTGTCCCAGGGGCAGGGGGAGCAGCGATGGCCTCGAGCCCCAGAGCAGATGCACTCCCAGAACTTACTACATGCATGACTGAATAAACACTCGCCGTCTCCTTTGCACTCCCTCTGCAGGGAGCGAGGGGCTGTGAGGGAGTCCAGGGGAGGAGGTGATGCATTGTGGGGGTCGGGGGATGCCCCCCTGGTGGTCCTGCTGGGCTCCAGCTGTGGGCCAGGGCTGGAGGAGCCCCAGGTGCAGGCAGTGGGGATGATGGTGACAGCCCCTCCCTCTAACGGGGTGGCTGCCTGCAGAGAGGCCGAGGGAGGAGCAGAGCAGTTGTCAAGCACTGCCGGGCTGCGACTGCGCCGAGGGAGAAGGTGAGCTGGGCCGTGTGATGCTCCCCGACCCTGTGTTTCTTCTGCCACGTCCCTGCAGGGCTCCTCATCCCTCTTTTATCGATTTCTCCATCTCGCTGTCCTTTTCCCTTGAAGCCGTGAAAAGCCGAAATCGGGACTCAATAGTCAAAAGACTATTCAGCAGGTATCCTTTATTGCAGCGCTGGGCATACAGGGCATTTCTCCTCCTATTGTGTGTACCTGGTCAGGCTAATTGCATAGTTTATATACAGGTTCTATATATGTATTCAGCAGATTTCTGAGAAAAGTTTTACATATTCATTAGTTTTCTGGGAACTCATTATCATCATATGTAAACGTCCTTCGCGCAGGCGTACTCGAGGTCTCTGGTGGTCTTCAGGAGTCCTCTGGCGGTCTTCAGTAGTTCTCCTTGCTTGTCTGCTGTCTGACCCTTCTCGGATGATTCTGCACAGTGCGATCTTCCGCATATTTCATACAATTTATCCTAAAGAGTGCTCGCTAGTGCTTCTATTATCTATGCTTACCCTTTGATGTAATCCATATGGATACTTCTAAGCTAAGTTATCGGAGAGGGCTAAAGTCCTAATCTTCTTCAGAAACTGCAAGGCCATCCAAAACCAATTTCTCCTACGTTTTGTAACATACAGAACTTTTATCTACCACCTGTTAGTAAATAATTGGGTCGAGAAATAGCAAGGTCATTGTATTCAGCAAAACACCTTTGCATCGCCCTGTACCTTTCTTCCTCTGCTCCTCAGCCTTTCTCCCTCATTTTATTTTTCCCTTTCTGTTCCTGTATTGGGTCTGGCTGAGATGGAGTTAATTCTCCCCATAGCAGCCCTTGTAGTGCTGTGCTCTGCATCGGTACCTAGAAAGGTGTCGATAACACTCCAGTGTTTTGTCTACTGCTGAGCAGCGCTGGCACAGCATCGAGGCTGTCTCTCCAACATTTCTGCTCCCGTCAACGGCGGGCCGGGGCTGGGCAAGATCTCGGGAGGGGACGTAGCCAGGATAGCTGACCTAAACCAATCAAACAGATGTTCCATGCCATAGGACGTCAGCTTAGATATAAAAGCTAAGTAAAGGGAGACGGAAGGGGGGTGTTTTCGTCTTTTGGAGTGACCGCTACGCATACCGAAGCCCTGCTTCCCAGGAGGCGGTCAGACATCGCCTGCTGACGGGAACTAGAGAATAACATCATTTGTTTTTCTTTGCTTTTGCGCGCGACCTTTGCTTTCACTTTATTAAGCTGTCCTTATCTTGACCCGTGAGCCTTTTGTTATGTTTTTCTCTCCCCTGTCCAGCTGAGGAGGGGGAGCGATAGAGCGGCTTTGGTGGGCACCTGGCACCCAGCCAGGGTCAACCTACCGCAGTTTCTTTCTCTCGCTCCCCATCGCTGTATTTTCGTTCTCTGTATCTGCTGCCGCAGTAACGACTGCCAAGTTGTCCCAGGGGAAGGGTGAGCGTACGGGCACCAAGCCCCGGAGCAGACTCACTCCCAGGACTTACACGCATTAACGAATAAATATTTGCTCACCACCCACCGACCGGTGCCTGTAGGAGTCAATTATATGGACCTTAGTGACTGGGTCTGAAAGTAGGGTACACGAGAGCATTCCAGATGCCTTTAGAAGGCCTTGAACAGGGTAAACAAGGAGACAAAAACAGAAAGTTACCAATTAGAAGAACACAGGTGCACATTCCACGATAAAGGGAACTTGGCACAAACAACCTCAATTAGGCAGTTTATCTTGACCAATTAGATTGAGACAAGTTTCACGTTTTGATTGATATAACCAATTATGCCTTATGTTTATGTGCGTGTACAGAGTAGTATAACCAATTATGCCTTATGTTTATGCGCGTGTACAGAGTAGTATAACCAATTATGTTTTATGTTTATGCGCGTGGACACTGTATGCTTGCACGCAGCAACCAATCAGAGCTTTTGAGGAACTTAGAGAATTGTATAAGAATGATCTGCTATGCTCAATAAACCGGCGACTTTGATCATCACATTGGTGTGCTGTTGTCCGTCCGCACATGGAATTTCTCTACAGGTGCCCAGCCAATCCCTGAGCTGCAGCATCCCCTGGCCAGCTTCCCTCGTTTATATACTGGGCAGGACATCATATGCTATGGAATACCCTTTTGGCTCATTTGGGTCAGCTGTCCCAGCTGTGTGGACTCCTAGCCTCCACTGGCAGGGCAGTATGAGAAGCTGAAACATCCTTGACTTAGTATAAACACTGCCTCGTGACAACTAAAACATCACTGTTTTGTCAACATTATTGTCATGCTAAATACAACCTACAGCACTATACCAGCTATACCCCGGGGTGCTGTGCGTGGGGAAGGACTCTGGGACTGAAGCGAAGGAGAACTTCTGGAGGGCTGCTGGCAAGCGTGGGTGTCAGGCAGCTCTCCGGGCAATCCCGATTCCTTCGGGGGCTGCCATTTCCCCTTTGCGCTCTGCCTCCCTAAGGAAAAGACTTCCCCAGGGGGTGAACAAAGGTGGCTTCTTCTGGGGAAAGACCCGTAGTCGAGGGGTAAACTTGTAAAACAAGCCTGGGGCCAGGGCGTGCCGAGGGGCGAGCTGTCCTGCAGGCAGCGGGACAGGCCAGGGATGACGCTGTCTGCTCAGCACGCGACACAGCTGACGGACACTGTGGGTTTGGGCTTGTTGTTCCAGCTTTATTAAAATACAGCTGCTTTCCCGAGGAAAGCTGCACCTCTGCCTGGCTCAGCAGCACCCGCAGCACAATGCTCGCAGGCTGCGTCCCTGTGTCCGCTGCACCCTTGGAGAGTTCAGGATGAGGGCGGTCTGAAGTGCCAGGGAACAGATGGCGGGTTCGCTGTCTTCTTGCATGGGCTGAAGAGCTGCAACCGAAAGAAACAGAGCCGAGATGACCCACCGTGTCTGCAGAGACGCCCGGGCGTCCCCTCCAGACCACGCTCCCTACTCACCCCTGCAGATCTCAGCCAGCTTCTCCCTGCTTTGGTCCCTCAGGGGCCGCGCAGCAAGCCCTAGGCACAGAGCGTCGTCAGACCTCCCGCTCCCCAGCATGCTCCCAGCAGCACAGCCCCAGCCCTGCCGCCTGGGCTTGCACGCCCTCCTCCCCCTCGCCAGGGCTGAGCCCAGGGAAGACCAGTAGCCGAGGGGGGGTGGGACTGCGCAAGGCGGCCACCAAGCCCACCTGCGTGGGCAGGGGTGGGAGAAGGAGGCCAAGGCCCCGCGCGGGGCAGCTGGGGCTCTGCCAAAAGAGGGACCCCGGGGGCTGTGGCTCACCGATGAACCTCACGGCCACCTCTCGCAAGGTGGCCTGAGCGTCCCCCAGGTATGGCAGGCTCTGGCTCAAGTATTCTTCCGCCCTGCTCCTGTCCTGCACCAGCTGGAGAGAGAGAGCGAGAGGGCACAAGGGTACCGGCATGTCACAGAGCCTCCCCAGTTGGCCGGAGCAGTCCCTCCTCCCGGCAGCCCTCGTTCCCCGTCCCCCCCCGGCCATTCCCGTCTCCCAGCCAGGAGCTCTGCAGGAGTGAGTTTGAGAGAGCGCCACAGGCAGAGGGGTCCAAGGGGTGCTGAGACCCCCTCCGTCCCACTGCAAGGCGCAGACGGGCCAGGGTCCCCAGGCCCTGGGGCTTGTCCTCACCAAGCACTCTCCAATCCTCCATGTCTGCTGTGTCTGCACCAGGTGTTTGAGCTCTTTCCACTTGAGGAGCTCTGCGGTGGTGATGAGGGCTTCCCCAGAGACCTGGAGAGCAGCAGAAGCTGGGAGATGGCACCACGGTCTGGGGAAGGAGAGCTGGCGTCCCCCTCCTCTGGGCTTTGCTCCTGGGGTGATCCTGCCCTTGGGAAGCTGGGACATGCCCTGGCCCAAACATCTGGGGGTGTCCTGGGCACAGCCCTGGGGGACAGGGATCGAGGCTGAAAACCTCTGGCCTCTGACACCTGCAGGGACAGCAGGGAAGCCTGTAGGGACGTGCGTATTCATGCCTCGGGCCACGGGCTGCTGCTGAGCCCTGCCGGAGCAGGGAAATGTCCATGCCAGCTTCTCTGCCCCTGCTCACGCTGGTTCTGCAGGGACCCTGCCTAAGGGACAGCCTTAGGAGGAGGGCTGAGTGGAGGGAGCGTGGCTGGGAGTGGATCCCACCTCCCCTTCTGCCTCTGCAGCAAGAGGCACTGGGGGATGAGGAGGGCAGCGGTGGAAGCGGTGCAGGGACGGAGGGGAGCCCTGCCCTGCCCTCAGCGACTCGGTCAGTCGGACCCCGAGATGACACACGCTCCCAGAGTCCGCGTGCCAGCAGCTCTTGGCCCTGGTGCCCGGGGGGTCAGCACGCCTTTCCCTGTGTCGCCGGCCAGCTTTGGAATCTCTACCTTGGCCACGCTGTCGGTCTCATCACACATGTGAAAGAAGAGCGGGAGAAGGCCCCTTCGCACTTTCTTCTTCATCCTCCTCTTGTCATTCCCCACCACAGTCTGCATCACATCTCGGAAGAGGCTGATGGAGAGCTCTCTCATCTGGCTGGACTCCTGGTAGGGAGAAGGGGAGGGGGACTTGAGAAACAGCCACTGCCTGCTTACTGTGAGCATTAGCCCGAGGGCAGGTGTGTGGGGAGATGCTCTGGGGGAGGGCTCTGCGCGCAGGAGCTGTGGCAATCTGTGGTCCTGCCTGGCAGCGCAGCTGGGGAGCCCTCGGGGCTCTGAGAGCAGCTCTTGGCCCACAGGTGCTTTGCACAGGGGCCAGGCTGGGCCCCAGCACAGGGGACTCAGGTCGCCCAGGGTCATCAGCCTGTCAGGGGAAGCCATGCTGGGCTGCAGAACCCAGAAGCCATCCCACAAGAGCCCGAGGGAGAAAGGAGAGAAGTCCCTGCCGTGAGTGCTGCTCGCAGGGCTGGGCTGAAGGGCAGCTGTCATTGCAGGGTGCCCATCTGCAGGGTTCAGGCTCCCACATCAGCCTTACGTCATCAAAGAGGGGTAGGAGCTCCTCCGCCAGCTGCAGAGCCATGGCGCTGGCCTCCGTCCTCTTCAGGTGACCCATCACGTTTCTGAAGACCATCAGGACCTTCATCTTGATATCTGTGTTGCCGTTGTGGAACACCTCGGCGATGTGTGGCTGGAGGACCTGTATTTTTCCTGCCTGTATGAAAGACAGAGTTTCCTCTTTGTGAAACGGTCCGCGACCACCCTGGCGAGAATGCTCTGGTCGCTGAGCTCCAGCCTCCTGTCTGGCTTCCTGGCAGGTGGCGGCACAGGAGTCTCTGTGGCAGCCTCCTGGTAGGTGGTGGCCGTGGGCACACTGCTGGGGACGCGGGAGAGCAGGGCTAGGTCGGGGAGGGCAGGAAAGCAAAGGCTCCCTGCCCCCTGCTCAGCCACCCCCTTTTGCCACAGGCCTGAAGGGACAGATGGCTTGGTAACCCTCTGTGCCTGGAAAGCTCCCCAGGCAGCCACCAGGCCCCCACCATGGCAGGGAGGGCATTTGGAGCAGTCACCCCACCACCCGACTCCCAGCCAAGGCCAAGCGACAGCCTTACCCGCTGCCCCAGCGCCTGGCTGCCAACATGGCTCCCCTTTATGATGCCCTGCTCACCAAGTCAGGTCTCTCCGACAGCGTGATGAGGCTTTCGAGCAACAGGGAGACCGTCCGCAGGCTTGGATGCCCCTGGTAGCTCTCAATGTGGGACTCATCACCAGAATCCTCTGACTGGATCTCACTGGAGGCCATCGGCTGAAACAACACAGCTGTGAGATCCTGGCAGAGCCTGCAGGGCTCGTTGAAGGTGATCAAGACCCTTTCCGGTAACTCACAGCCAAGTGAGGGGTGCAGGCGTCCTCCGCGGCCGAGGTGACCGGGCTGTGTGATTCCATGCCCTGGAGTTTGCCGAGTTGCTCCTTGAAGACCACCTCCAAAGTCCGGGGCGTGGACAACATCGCCTCCCACACGGCCGTGCCGGTGCTGCAAGCCAGAGCGCTCTGTCAGCAGGGCTGCCTCGGCCACAGCAGCATGGCCTGGGTCAGCCCCGCATAAGGCAGACCCTACCCCTCGGCTGGGATGCCCTGGGCCAGCAGCAGAAGGCTGAGGCGGTGTTCCCCGTGGGGCTGGGAGGAGCGTGGTGGCAGGGCTCTGGGCTGGCTTGGCCAGCTTTGGCTGCTGCGGGCCTGGCCGACCCACCAGGGCTGGAAGGCGTGGTGGGATGGAGGGCCCTGCTCCTCGGGGTGTCCTGCAGTATTCCTTGGGTCTGGCAGCCAGAGAGTCTCCGGGCCCCTCTCCCCATGGGGAAGAAGCCCTCAGGGCTGTCAGGGCCAGTACCTGTCTGCTGACGGAGAGAACTTCAGCAGGCTCGTGACCACTTGGATGGGGTAGCAGTCGCTCATCAGGAGAAGTAGTGACTCCACGCTCTGCCGGGCTGACTCCGTGTTGATGCATCCCAGGTTTCTGTGGATGCAGCTCATGATCTTTGGCACCTGGAGAGGAGGACACAGGTGAGGATGGTGCTGGCACTGGAGTGCAGCCATTTCCTCCGCTGCCCTTCCCAGCCCTCTCTGCTGCCTTCCGGTGGCTTGCGGTGCCCGAGACAGCTGGGTTTGGGAGGGAGGGATGGAGGGAGGAACAAGGCCTGACAGGGCTGAAGGGCAGGGCAGTGCGGCCACAGGCCACTTACATCCGCCAGCCAGAAGTCAGGGTCTCTCATGACCTCGTGCAGCACTTTTCTTGCCGCCTCCTTCTCACGGATGCTGGAGTCTCTCATCGCCTCGATGGCCACAAGGATGATGTCTGCCCTCTCAGAAGATGTGAGGTATTTTGCAAAGGACTATGGGAGGAAGGAAGGGAGCGAAGACGCGTCACACCGAGTGCCCTGACGGTGCTGCTTCGCTGGGCAAGTGCGAGCGGCCCTGGCGAGAGATGGCCGGCAGTGCTGGCTGGCAGCAGTGCCCGCAGGAAAGCTGGCCGCAGGGGCTGCAGTCACTGGGTGGGGGAGGACGAGAAGAGAGGGCCCCCAGGGTGAGGGGGGAGGGTTGGGCTCCTGGGCACAGTGTGCTGGCCCTCCAGAGAAGCAGGGCTTGCTGGTGGCCAGGAGGGCTGGAGCTGCTGCTGGTGGGACACTGGAGTGCAGCCCTCGCATGGTCCCTGCTCGGGGACAGCAGGAGCCCTCTCACCAGGGCCAGTGAGGCCATGCCAGCCCCGCCGATTCTGGATGCCTTTGCTGACACAAGTCCCCGGCTGACGGCAGGGACAAGAGCCCCGGCAAGGGGGAAGCTCATTACCATGTCTTTGATGGCGGTCACACGCAGCAAGGAGGTGATCTCGTCTTCCCAACGGAGCCGCGGTGCTTTAGCCTTTAGCGTTGACCTGCCTAAAGAGCGGGGAGGGACACAGAAGAGTCAGTAAGACACAGCAGCTTTGCCAGCAAGCTTACCGAACGGCCCTGAGAGCTGCTTGCAAGATGGCAGGACAGAAGCGGTCAAGGAGGTTTCTGGAGGGTGTCAGGAACAGCTTCTTGCTCCAGGCACTGGAGGGACCAGCCGTGGTGGTGCACAGATGGATCAGCTCTTCACTAACAGGGCAGACGTGGCTTTGGGACATGGCAATCAATGGTGGCTTTGGCTGTGGGGACTGCAAAACAGCGGGCTTCAAGATCCTGAAACTAGGGAGGAAGGAGAGCAGCGGAGAAGAGGTCCTGGACTTCAGGAGAGCGCTCAGGTTCTGCAGCAAAACGACAGCTGGGATGCTACGGGGAGCAGCTATGAGGGGCAAAGGAGGTCAGGAAGAGAAGCAGATGTCTGCGTGCAGAGGGACGAAGCCCACCACAACTCCCCTTACTTTTTTGTTTATGCATGAATACATGGAGCAAATAAACAGCATCAGAAGCAGCACAGCTTATTTGTTCCTTGGAAGAGCGGAAAAGGAGGAGACGTCCCAGCAGCTGTCCCAGCATTGGGATCTGGACGTCTCCATAGCAGAGAGGGCCGTACGGGTCTTGTCCAAAGCGGTGCCAAGCCTGGGCGAGGGAGGCAGAACAGCAGAAGGGTTGAGGGCAGGCAGCTGGTGCCAAAGCCCTGAACCCAAGAGTGCGCCCAGGGCCGGATCCCCGGTGAGTCAGGGCTTTGCAGGGCCGTGCCGGCCGCGGCTCCCAAAGCAGCTAGCTGGGCAGCAGCCCCGCGTGGGGAGAGCTGCAGGCTGCTCTGGTGTGCAGGGAGGGGGAGATGGCCTGGCTGGAGGGTGCCTGGCTCCTCACCTTCAGTGTGGGATTCTTGGACAGCAAAAGGCTCAGAACCGTAATCCTCCCCACGGCCCTCTCCCGCACAGCTGCTCTCTCAGAGTTGGTGAAGTTCAGCAGCATCTGGGAAGAGAGAAGCTGCTGGTGTGCCCTGGGAGCAGACATGGCCTCCAGCTGAAGCAGCACTGCTCGGCTCCCGGGCTGGACTCTCACAGTCCGTCAAGGCTGCCTGGGATCTCGAGCAAAGCCTGTAGCGGGGTTCCTGCCCCTAGGGTCCCTCGCAGGCTTGGGACAAATCCCCTGGGCCAACCTTGTGGCCGGGCAGGAAGGCAGATGCCACCCTCTGCAGGCACTGTGCTCCAGAAGAGCCTGCTGGGCAGCCCCTGGTTACCAAGGGAGGTGGGCAGCCTCCCTGCAGCGTGCTCTCTCTGCATGGCACTGGGGTGAGGACCATGCACTCAAGAGTGGACACCCCCTTCTCCCCAGGGTGAGGAACAGCCCCTGTGAAGCCCCCCCTTTCACATGCCAGACCTGAAAGATACTCTGCAGCTCCTCGCTGACTCTGGTGGCAGAACAGCTGCGCACCATCGTCTCCAGCATGGTGTCCATGGCTCGCAGGGTCTGCAAGGAGAACAGAGAGTTGTGGCAGTGATTCTGCTGTCCCTCCCACGCCCAGGAGAGTGGTCTGAACTCCCAGCGCCAAGGGAGGACTCCCGCGGTGCCTCGCGGTGTCCGGGAGAGACCCGGGGGCAGACAGCCTGCTGTGTGCAGAGCAGCCTGTGGCGTTGGACGTGGCCAGGCCCATGGGAAGGGCACGAAGGGATGAGGGTGGGAAAGCAAAGCCGAGCCCCTGCCCTGCCTTGGATCTCTGGTCGTATCTCTGACCATATCCCTGGTCAACACTGGATTGAGTTCCTTGCCTTTTTGGAAGTGATACGTGCATTTTGAGTCATCAAAACACCCACCCCCCCATCACCAGGGCACGGTGGGGGGAAGGGCATCATGCCCTGGGGAGCTGTGTTCAGGTCACAGTCCCTCCTCCCAAGCCAAACCCAGCAGTTTCCACCTACTACATCAGGATTCACCTGGGTTGGTCTTCAGTTTTGCTGCACTGAAGGCAGACCCCCCCTAAACAGCAACAACAGGGAGTTCCAGGCTTACAGGAATTGCCAGCCATAGGAGTCCCACTCAGCCACTCCTTCCTCCCAACTTTTGTATTCTGGGCTTTTGTATTCTGTATTCTTTTGTGTTGTGGGCTACATACACAACAAGTACCTTGTATCAGTGATGCTATCAACACTGCTATATCTGTTATTTGTACTACCATTCTGAAGAAGAAAATTACTTAGGAGCTAAATAAACAAAGGTTTTTGAAGACACTGAGGGCTGCTAAGTGACAGAAATAGTTCCTAAAAAATAATCCCCAATCACCTAACAGCATGACAATAAGTAGGTAAAGGTACCACAAGACGAAAATTGCTCAAATAATGTATCTAAACATCCGTTTAGAGGTGCTTATGAGAAGCAATGCAAGAAAAGGTCGTAACTTCTAAACCAAAATACAAAGAAACTACTGTTCAAAAACAACAGCCTTATTCAAATTAACACGGAGATTAGCTGTACTATTCTTATTAGACAAAAATATGTTAATCAAACATCATCCTGTAAAGGAATTTTGTCAAGTAAGATACACTCATTAAATGTCACCTTTGAGTATAAAAGATTTACGTGTAATTCCTAGAAGCATAATAACAAAAATTATATAATAATAATATAACCCTATTCATTTCAGTTGACAGTTCTTCCAAGGATCCTGCCTTCATCGGGTAGCTCAAATCTTCATTAATGCACTCAACTTTATTGCTTTAATTCAGGACATGCTGCTGGACAGGGCTTTGTCTGGGACATCTGTCCTGGGTTCAGCTGGGATAGAGTTAATTTTTACAGGAACCTGGGAGGTGGGGGGGGCACAGCCAGGGCAGCTGACCTGAACTAGCCAAAGAGCTATTCCATAGCATGTGACATCATGCTCAGTATATAAATGGGGAGCGGGGCCGGGGGGGAGCTCTCTCTCGACTTTCGGTGGGGGAAGTGGCGGAGTGTCGGGTTCTGGGTGGTGAGCAGTTGCACTGTGCATCACTCCTTTTCTATATTCTTTTATTAGTACCGTTGTTGATGTTGTAACTTCTCTTTTTTTTTGTGTTGTCCCAGTAAACTGCCCTTATCTCAACCCTCGAGGTTCCATTTTTTTTTTTCCCCTTTTCTCTCCTCTGATTCTCCTCCCTATC
Source organism: Harpia harpyja (assembly GCF_026419915.1). Classification (NCBI taxonomy): domain Eukaryota; kingdom Metazoa; phylum Chordata; class Aves; order Accipitriformes; family Accipitridae; genus Harpia; species Harpia harpyja. The sequence continues at coordinate 272,443 of NW_026293185.1, forward strand.
CCACCGGAGGGGGGCAGGAGGAGTGAGCGAGCGGCTGCGTGGTCCTTTGTTACTGGCTGGGCTGAAACCACCACAGTCCTTTTTGGCGCCCAACGTGGGGCACGAAGGGTTGAGATAACAACGGATCTGGCCAGAGCGTGTTGAAACAAATTTGTCATACGCATTTCTTATATTAGATAAATAGATGTTAGTCACAATGTTGGTTCATTTGTTTACGTGGTGGCATTTTGTAAGTTGCTATATGCTCTACAGGCAATACATAGTTACGTTTCTCACCTCTGGGAGAGTGATTGGGATTATCATTTTGCTGTACTGGGCAATGTCGACTTGTGAAATGATTACATCACTGGTCATGAGGTTAAGCTGGTATCTGTATGAGGCAGTGATATAATTTCCATACTTCGGGCACCTTCTATCGGATTTTATTGGTAATTACACCCAATCCATGGGGAAGTCAGGGGGGGATACTTCCCCCCGTCCATTCACCTCCCTTCTCTCCTTCCGACTAATTACAACAGCTTTTGAGAATTTTGAATATCCTTGGGATGTGCAAGCCAGTGTGCTGTTAGTGCTATGCCTCCTGAATGTGTTTCAGGTCTTGTTTAGGGCTACAAAAAGGCTTTTTAAGAGTACCATCCAGAGATCTGCCCCAAAGCTGGATATTCATGGGTGGCACGGCATGTGGGAGGATACGGGCAGGTATCTAGAGAACTTCTCACCTCCAGTGGCTTGGAAGTTCACTCCCGAACAACTACAGAACCCTCATGAAGTGGTAGAATATTTGAAAGGAGAATGCTGTGGCTATTCCAGAGACACACAACTCACTGCACTGTGCTGGGCCCTGGCCAGTATCTACCAAACACTGCTTGATATTAGGCAGCACCCTCAGGGGGAAAAGATGGAAAACAGGGCAACAGGCACCGTGGCTACCCCAACGCCGACAACAGGCAGCGTGGCTACCCCAACCCCGGTGACAGGTACTGCAGCTAAACCAGAGAACCAACCTGTGCCAGTATCAGTCACCCCTGTACAGAAAAAGAAACACACAAAGAAATCAGTTCGCTTAGTGAGAGGTGAAGATGAACCAGGGTCATCGCGAGAACAGGAGGAAGAGGCAGAACCTGAAATAATTACCCGATCTCTATCCCTGAGTGCGTTGCGTGACATGCGAAAAGATTTTAGCCGCCACCCAGGTGAGCACATTGTTACCTGGCTGCTCCGATGCTGGGGTAGTGGGGCTAGTAGTGTGGAATTAGAGGGTAAGGAAGCCAAGCAGTTGGGATCTCTGTCTAGGGAAGGGGGCATCGACAAGGCGATTGGGAGAAAAACACAAGTCCTCAGCCTCTGGAGGCGACTTCTGTTAGGTGTAAAGGAAAGATACCCCTTCAAGGATGAAGTTACATGTCACCAAGGCAAGTGGACCACCATGGAGAGAGGTATCCAGTACCTGAGGGAATTAGCCGTGCTGGAGGTGATTTATAATGATCCAGAAAATGCGCAGCCACCCACAGATCCAGATGAAGTCCAATGCACACAACCGATGTGGCGGAAGTTTCTACGAAGCGCACCACCAACCTATGCCAACTCATTGGCAGTAACGTCCTGGAAAGAAGGCTATGGACAAACGGTGGACGAATTGGCTGTCCAACTCCGGCAATACGAAGGAAGTCTCTCTTCCTCCCTACGGGCCTGTGTCTCGGCTGTAGAGGAATTGTCCCGAGAGTTCCAGCAATTCAAAGTGGATATGTCCTCCTCCCCACCTGTACAGGCCCGCATTGCAGCTATTAGGAGTAAGCATTCCTCTGCCCAAGAGAGAGGAGAGAGAAAGTACACACGACGGGCTAACCTGTGGTTTTACCTGTGTGACCATGGAGAGGACATGAGGAAGTGGGATGGAAAACCTACCTCAGTCCTGGATGCACGGGTGCAGGAGTTGCGAGAAAAAGCAACCAGAAAAGAGGATTCTTCTTGGAAAACTGCTGCTCCAGTTTCCCGTGAGCAGTCCCCCAGACGCAGTAGATGGGCTGATCCCATTTCTGATCCTCTTGAAGGGACTTCTGATTCACGTGTGCGAAAAGTGAGTAACGGATATTCTAACCAGGATTAGAGGGGCCCTGCCTCCAGCCAGGTGGAGGAAAGGGACAACCGAGTCTACCGGACAGTGTGGAATCGATGGCCTGGCACATCAGACCCACAGGAATATAAGGCTCTAGTAGACACTGGTGCACAATGCACCCTAATGCCATCAAGTTGTAAAGGGGCAGAACCCATCTGTATCTCTGGTGTGACAGGGGGATCCCAAGAGCTAACCGTATTGGAAGCTGAAATGAGTCTAACCGGGAATGAGTGGCATAAACACCCCATTGCAACTGGCCCAGAGGCCCCGTGCATCCTTGGCATAGATTATCTCAGGAGGGGGTATTTCAAGGACCCAAAAGGGTACCGTTGGGCCTTTGGTATAGCTGCATTGGAGACGGAGGAGATTGAACAGCTGTCTACCCTGCCTGGTCTCTCTCAAGACCCTTCGGTTGTGGAGTTGCTGAAGGTTGAAGAACAACAGGTGCCAATTGCTACCACGACGGTGCACTGGCGGCAATATCGCACCAACCGAGACTCCCTGATCCCCATCCATAAGCTGATTTGCCAATTGGAGAGCCAAGGAGTGATCAGCAAGACTCACTCACCCTTTAATAGTCCCATATGGCCCGTGCGGAAATCTAATGGGGAATGGAGACTAACAGTAGATTATTGTGGGCTGAATGAAGTCACGCCACCGCTGAGCGCTGCTGTGCCAGATATGTTAGAGCTTCAATACGAACTGGAATCAAAGGCAGCTAAGTGGTATGCCACAATTGACATTGCCAATGCATTTTTCTCCATTCCTTTGGCAGCGGAGTGCAGGCCACAGTTTGCTTTCATTTGGAGGGGCATCCAGTACACCTGGAATCGAATGCCCCAGGGGTGGAAACACAGCCCCACTATTTGCCATGGACTGATCCAGGCTGCACTGGAAAAAGGTGAAGCTCCAGAGCACCTGCAGTACATTGATGGCATCATCGTATGGGGCAACACGGCAGAAGAAGTTTTTGAGAAAGGGAAGAAAATAATCCAAATCCTTTTGAAGGCTGGTTTTGCCATAAAAGAAAGTAAGGTCAAGGGACCTGCACAGGAGATCCAGTTCTTAGGAGTAAAATGGCAAGATGGGCGTCGTCAGATCCCTATGGATGTGATCAACAAAATAGCAGCTATGTCCCCACCGACTAATAAAAAGGAAACACAGGCTTTCTTAGGTGTCGGGGGCTTTTGGAGAAAGCACATTCCAAATTACAGTCAAATAGTAAGTCCTCTCTACCAAGTTACCCGGAAGAACGATTTTAAATGGGGGCCTGAGCAACGACAAGCCTTTGAACAAATTAAGTGGGAGATTGTTCATGCAGTAGCCCTTGGGCCAGTCCGGGCAGGACAAGATGTTAAAAATGTGCTCTACACTGGAGCTGGGGAGAATGGCCCTACCTGGAGCCTCTGGCAGAAAGCACATGGGGAGACCTAAGGCCGACCCCTGGGGTTTTGGAGTCGGGGATAGAGAGGATCCGAGGCTCGCTATACTCCAACTGAAAAAGAGATATTGGCAGCATATGAAGGAGTTTGAGCTGCCTCAGAAGTGGTTGGTACTGAAACACAGCTCCTCTTAGCACCCCGACTGCCAGTGCTGGGCTGGACGTTCAAAGGGAAAGTCTCCTCTACACATCATGCAACTGATGCCACGTGGAGTAAGTGCGCCGCACTGATCACACAACGAGCTCACATAGGAAACCGCAGTCGCCCAGGAATTGTGGAAGTGATCATGGACTGGCCAGAAGGCAAAGATTTTGGAATGTCGCCAGAGGAGGAGGTGACACGGGCTGAAGAGGCCCAGCTGTATAATAAACTGCCAGAAAATGAGAGGCAATATGCCCTGGTCACTGATGGGTCCTGCCGCATTGTGGGAAAACATCGGAGGTGGAAGGCTGCTGTATGGAGTCCTACACGACAAGTCGCAGAAACTGCTGAAGGAGAAAGTGAATCAATTCAGTTTGCAGAGGTGAAAGCCATCCAGCTAGCATTAGACATTGCTGAAAGAGAGAAGTGGCCAGTGCTCTATCTCTATACTGACTCATGGATGGTGGCGAATGCCCTATGGGGGTGGCTACAGCAATGGAAGAAGAGCAACTGGCAGCGCAGAGGTAAACCCCTCTGGGCGGCCGCACTGTGGCAAGATATTGCTGTTCGGATAGAGAAGCTAGTGGTAAAAGTACGTCACGTAGATGCTCATGTACCCAAGAGTCGGGCCACTGAAGAACATCAAAACAACCAGCAGGCAGATCAGGCCGCCAAGATTGAAGTGTCTCAGGTGGACCTGGACTGGCAACATAGGGGTGAGCTATTTATGGCTCAGTGGGCCCATGATACCTCGGGCCATCAGGGAAGAGATGCAACATATAGATGGGCTCGTGATCGAGGGGTGGACTTGACCATGGACACTATCGCGCAGGTTATCCATGAATGTGAAACGTGCTGCAATTAAGCAAGCCAAGCGGTTAAAACCCCTGTCGTGTGGAGGGCGATGGCTGAAATATAAACAGTGGGAGGCCTGGCAGATTGACTATATCACACTCCCACGAACCTGCCAAGGCAAGTGCCATGTGCTTACAATGGTGGAAGCAACCACTGGACGGCTGGAAACGTATCCTGTGTCCCACGCCACTGCCCAGAACACTATCCTGGGCCTTGAAGAGAAAGTTTTATGGCGACACGGCACCCCAGAAAGAATTGAGTCGGACAACGGGACTCACTTCCGAAACAACCTCACAGACGCCTGGGCCAAAGAGCATGGCATTGAGTGGGTATATCACATCCCTTATCACGCACCAGCCTCCGGAAAAATCGAACGATACAATGGACTGCTGAAAACTACATTGAGAGCAATGGGGGGTGGAACTTTCAAACATTGGGATACACATTTAACAAAAGCCACCTGGTTAGTTAATACTAGAGGATCTGCCAATCGGGCTGGCCCTGCCCAACCAAGACTTCCACATACTGTAGAAGGGGATAAAGTCCCTGTAGTGCGCATGAGAAGTATGTTAGGAAAGGCAGTCTGGGTTAGTCCCCCCTCAAGCAGAGACAAACCCATCCAAGGGGTTGTTTTTGCTCAGGGACCTGGGTACACCTGGTGGGTGATGCAGAAGGATGGGGAAGTTCGATGTGTACCTCAGGGAGATTTGATTTTGGGAGAGAATAGCCAGTGAATTAGGCTGTGTGATATTTAACTGCTAAATAACCTGCCAATGTATGTCATTGTATCTATAGTGTCTATATGCCATATCAAGGGTATTACTGTAAGAATTACCCAAATGACTGAAGGATGGACTTTGAAACTGAGCCAAGTACAACAGTGATAGAACTTGAACTGGTGCCCAGCAATTTCCTCAAGATCAGCCTCTTCGACCTGCAGGCCAAGGGTGTGGGTTGCACCAAATGTACCAGCCACAAGTTCCAGAGGCAGCATACAACAACCTAACACCTCACACCATCTCTCTTATCCTGAAGAACTGTTACAACAGATGGAGCCCCAAAGTCATGGACTAAATAAAATTGATGGACACATTGGAGGGATAGCCCATCGACTAAGGGAATACTATTTGTGTGTGTGTGTGTGTGGGGGGAGGTGTCCATATACATATATATATATAAGACAAGGAAAGTGATAGTAGTTGATTGGAAAATGTAAGATCTGGGGATGATGTAGATGGTATAGAATAAGGGGTGGATAATGTCCTGGGTTCAGCTGGGATAGAGTTAATTTTTACAGGAACCTGGGAGGTGGGGGGGGGCATAGCCGGGGCAGCCGACCTCAACTAGCCAAGGAGCTATTCCATAGCATGTGCCATCATGCTCAGTATATAAATGGGGAGCGGGGCGGGGGGAGGGCTCGGGACTTTCAGTGGCGGAGCATCGGGTTCCGGGTGGTGAGCAGTTGCACTGTGCATCACTCTTTTTGTATATTCTTTCATTAGTACCGTTGTTGTTGTTGTAACTTTTCTTTTGCGTTGTCCCAGTAAACTGCCCTTATCTCAACCCTCGAGGTTCCAGGTTTTTTTTCTTTTCTCTCCTCCGTCTCCTCCCTATCCCACCGGAGGGGGGCGGGAGGAGTGAGCTAGCGGCTGCGTGGTCCTTTGTTACCGGCTGGGCTGAAACCACGACAGTAGGTTTGGCAGGACCAATTGTGTCGTTAACGTGATGGTAATAGCAAAACCTGTAGGCATCTGTGTGTGGTATTTTGGATTTTATACGATTTGCAAGAGTCCTTGAACAGTTTAATGTTATGCTGAGGTACGGTAGCTATAGTGCGATCAGAAGAAAGGGGAGGGAAGGAAGATGAGGATGGCAAAGATGCTCAAAAGCGTTAGAATCTTTGACAGCGGAAACGTGTCATTAACAGTTTATATGAACAGTTTTCCTTCAATGTACTGTTCTTTTCCAAGATTTACAGAGGACGTTTTGCTATTCCCATATCAGAACTCAGTGATTTTCCATTAAAGCTCTCCAATGAGATATAAAAAAATAAAAAAAAAAAAAGACCAATGTGTCCTGGAAAGAAGAGTAATTACCCAGACTCAATAGTCTTACTCTTGTGGTTTTCCATTCTCCTTAAGCAGCAGGTGTGTGCTTTTTTGCTTGTGCTGGGCTATGATTAAAAAAAAAAAAAAAAAAAGAAAACCCCTTGAAACTTCCTCTGAAGTTAGAGGTGGGTGCGATACATCACCTCCTCTGCCTTTTCCGCGATCCTGCATCATCTTAAAATTGTTTGTATCATTATTCTAAATACTTTGCTTTCACTAGAGCCAAGACGACCTAAGATTTTTGTTTTCTGGCCGGTCATCTCCTGTCAGGCAGAGATATCCATGTAGACGTGCTTGGTCACAGAGGCCTTGCTGCAAAAGGACTAAAGGGTAGGTGCATGGTTAGTGATGGTTCTCCCTTATCAACAGTGAACGATGCTTTAGAGGGGTTTCAGATTGGTGGTAATTACAGAATAATTGTATGATTATTACTGCCCTAGTCTGAGGGTATAAGAGAAGGAAAGATTTGGGAGGGAGAGGATACTTTTTATTAGCCATTAGATTTTTTCCAGCATGGTGTTTGTTGGTCACTGACAAGATGATCAAGGAGGTGGTGGCTGAGGTTCTGTAGTGGAAATTCTTTTGTTCTGGAATTGAAGCCAAAATCGCCCTCTGACAGTCTTTGACTACTTAATCTGGAAGTATATGCTTTCTTTTCTCAAAGCTGAAGAGAATTGAGTTAGAGGGAGAGCCTGTGTGGAAGTCTGAATAGTTGGGGGTCAGAGGCCAGCTGGGCCCTCGAAGGTGGGGGCTGTTTCTGCCCCCGGCTTGGCACTCACAGCTGGGAAGAGGATTTCCTAAATCCTGCTGGAAGGAGCCAGATGTGGCCAGCCCTGGCACAGCCTCAGGGTCTGCTGCCAGCCTGCCTTGAAATCTGCTCTTCCCAGCAGGACGCTGCCCAGGAGGAACTTTGAGTGTTGCTGTTCTCCTTCAGGAGGCATGGTACGCACCAAGCACACCCAGAGTTGCGCCTGTGCCAGGAGAACACTTGGAGCACAGCTGGGGGTTTCCTGGGTAGCAGCTGCAGACTCCTCCTTGGTAGTGGCCTGAAACCAAGAAATGTAACTTAACAGCACTTTGATGATACTGTTAAGCAGGTATTCTTTATTAGCAGCGCTGGGCAGCGCTGGGGATTAGTCCACCACAAGTGCTCCAACGAAACGATGGTTTCAAACAAGTTATATGTACAAAGTTGTTACATAGCCACGTTATCTTCCTGGCAATCTTTTACATAAACCCGCCTAGTCTAAAAAAAGATGTCATCATGTTACAGTCTTTCATTTCGTGGACTTTGCTGCCATCTAGTGTCCCCCTTAAACATCGCAGCCTCTCTGGTGGTCCTTGACTTCATCTGGTGGTCGTATCATCTTCTTCATCATTTGTCCTTTAGTTGACGTTTTCTTGTTGGCAGCTCCCGATGCATGCATTAGTCATTATTGCTTACATGAAGGTTTTACTTCTCTTTGTTCTGCTTATGGTTGACTTATCTGTTTGCACATCTGTGGGTTTTGGTTCCCCATATCATAACATAATTATTCATTGTATAACTTCTACACAGTTTTTTGATCAATTACAAAACCTAATTACTTTTTTCATTAAAGTATAATCTAAACAATCTACTTTTAAACAGTAGGTTATTGATTAGTGTTAATACATAGGTCAAGGGGTCTTGGGGGTGATTAAGAGAAACTTAATTACATGATCCAAGATTCAGCAGCTTCCTTTCAGCCTGACAAGGTTTCTTCATGTAGGACTCAAGTGCATGCCTAGTAGCTCCCCATTACTCCTTCCAGTTATCTCCAGGGGTGTCTTGGCCTCTTGTGGAGGAGGAATTCCCAGGTAGCAGCTCTAGACTCCTCCAAGGTTGTTGCCCAAGGCATTTTGTCCACGTTAGAGGCAGGTCCATGCCTTCTGGCTGCCCAGTGCTCCTCCCAGGCAACTCCAGGAGCATTTTGGTTTCTTCTGGAGACAGGTGAGTTTCCAGGTAGCAGCCCCAGACTCTTCTAAGGTAGCCACCCGAGGAGCGTTGTTTAAGTTGGAGGCATATCCGTGCCCTGTATCTCCCCGGGACTTCTCAAAGAGTTTTTAGGCTTCCTCGAGAGACAAGTGAAGTGCCAAGTAGCAGCCCCAGACACCTCCAGGGTAGCTACCTGAGACATTTTGTCAATGTTAGAAGTAGGTCCATGCCCAGTGGCTCCTCTGGACCTCTCCAAGACAGCCGAATCATTGTGGGGGAAGCCTTTCTGTGTCACACTGAGGCAGCGTGGCAGAAGCATTTCTGTGTTTTCCAGCCCCAGTGCAGGGACAGCCTTTCTGTGTCCTACTGAGGCAACACAGGGTAAGGGTTCCTGTGACGTACCGAGGTAGGAGAGGGGAAGCTTTTCTGTGTCGTGATGAGTCAGCACAGGGAAAGCCTTTCTGTGTCTTAACCAGCAGCGCGTGGGAAGCCTTACTCTGTCACAGGGAGGCAGCGGAGGGGGAAGGGGCTCTGCGCTCGCTCTACCACCTAACCGTCACCCTCATCTACTCCCTCAGCCCAGCCAGAGCCCGGGTCCAAAATGGACACCCACCACCTCGGTCTCCCACATGCAAGGTGCCAGGACTGAAAGCTGTTGGTGGCCCTCACCTTCCCTTGGCAGCCCCATGTCCTACTCTGTCCTGTTCTTCCCTCTGCTTTTTTCCTTCTCCCGTGGCCTCCTATTGCCTCCTCCTCCGCTTGCCTCCTCTTACTTCATCTGGCATCGTGTTGTCCCCTCCTTTTTCTCTCTCTGTTGCCTCCTCCTCCTTTCCTGCTGCCTCCTGTTGCCTCCTCCTCCTTTACCTCCTGTGTCGTGCTGTGGCCTCCTCTTGCCTCCACATATTTCCCCCCACTGTTGCCTCCTGTCGCCTCCTCCTTCTCCTCTTGCTGACCTTTGTCTCCCGGTACCTCTTCCTCCTAAGCCCCTCTTGCCTTCTCTTGCCTCCTATTTCCTCTGTCTTTTTCTCCATCTCGTAGGCCTCCTCTTCTCAACTGTTGCCTTCTGCTGCCTCCTGTTGCCTTCACTTCCTCATCCTCCTCTTGTGTCCTCTTGCTTCCTCCTCCTCCTTCTCCTTTGGCTGCCTTCTTTTGACCCTTGGTGTGTCCTCCTCCTCCTTCCCCTCTTCCTCTTTTCTCCTCTTGCCTCCTCTTGCTACCTGTTTTGTCCTCGGCCTCCCCCTCATGTTCCCTTCTCCTCCAGGAGGCAAGAGGAGGTCCCAGGAGAATGAGGGAAGAGCAGGCAAGGAAAGGCGGCAGAAGGCAAGAGGACGTGGAGACAGGAGGCAAGAGGAGGAGGAGGATGCAACAGGAGGCAGCAAGATGCAACAGGAGGCAATAATACGAGGAAGAAGAGGGGGAGGCAAAAGCAGGGTGAGGTGGAGGAATGAACGGGAGGCAAGAGGAACCAATGGCAGGAGGTGGAGGAGGAGGCAAGAGGAGGCAACAAGAGGCAAGAGGAAGAAAGAGGAGGGGGAGGAGATTCGGCAACATGAGCCAGATTCGGCACTAGGAGGCGAAGAGAGTAAACAGGAGGAGGAGGAAGAGGCAAGAGGAGGTAAGAGGAGGCAAGAGGATGATGAGGCAAAAGGAGGCCAAAGGAGGAGGAAGAGGAGAAGGAGAAGGAAAGAGGAGGCAGCAGGAGACAAGAGCAGAAGACTGAAGCAAGTGGAGGAGGAGGCAATAAAAGGCAAGAGGAGTCCCGAGAAGGAGGAAGACGCCTTTTCCTGTTGCCTGCTGTTGCCTCCAGTCGCCTCCCCCCTCCTCACATTGCTTCCTATTTCTCCTGTTGCCTCCACTGATTCCTACATCCTCCTCATCCTCCTCCACCTCTTTCTCCTCCTCCATTACCTGTTTTATCCTGTTTCCTCTTCATGCAGCTTATGGCATACCATTGCCTTCTCCTCTTTTGCTTCCTTTTACATCCTCCTGGTTTACGTCTGGTGTCCTCCTGTGTCCCTTGTTGCCTCATCTTTTTCTTACTTCTATTGCCTCCTGTTGCTTCCTGTGGCATCCTGTTGCCTCCTCCTCCTTCTCCTATTGATTCTTGTTGCCTCCTCCTCCTCTACGTCCTGTGTCCTGCTGTGTCCTCCTCTTGCCTCCACTATTCCCCCTCCCACTGTTGCTTCCTGTTGCCTCCTCCTCCTCCTGTTGCCACCTAGAGCATCCTGTTGCCTACTCCTCTCTTTGTTAGTGTTGCATCCTATTGTCTCCTCCTTTCTCTCTTTTTCTTGCCTCCTGTTGCCTCCTCCTTCTTTTGTCTCTTGTGTCCTACTATGTCCTCCTCTTGCCTCCTCTTTTTTCCTTCTCCTGTGGCTCTCTATTGCCTCATCCTCCGCCTGCCTCCTGTTACCCCATCTGGCATCCTGTGGTCTCCTCCTTTTTCGCTTTCTGTTGCCTCTTGTTGCCTCCTCCTCCTCCTTTTCCTGCTACCTCCTTTTGCCTCCTCCTCCTTTACCTCCTGTGTCCTGCTGTGGCCTCCTAGTGCCTCCACTTGTTTCCCCCACTGTTGCCTCCTCCTCCTCCTCTTGCTGACCTTTGTCTTGTGGTACCTCTTCCTCCTAAGCCCCTCTTGCCTTCTCTTGTCTGGAACCTTCCTTGTGGGAGACCTAGCTGGACGTTTTCAATTTTGGAAATAGGCTGTGCAGAGAATGTGAATAACAAGATGTTTCAGTGCTGAGGCAAGCACAGATCCCCAGTGCTGTTCAACCTGTGAATTGGCTGCAAAGGGAAAGCGAGGGCCAGGAACTTTCAGTGTGTACAAAAAGAACCTCTACTGAGCCACCTAATGCTGCTATAGGAGTGCAGAGAAAGGTGAGGCAGTAAGGTTCTAATGCTGACACAATTTGGCGCGATGAGGCCACTTTTTGTTCCAAGTGCTCTGTTGGGATGGCCTTTTGTTTAACGTGTTATATGTAGTATCTCTACATAACCATTGTCGCATTAGAAAAGTTTCAGTGACACTCTTAGTGAGGCGCAACATTTCAGCAGTCCTTTTTGTACAGCTGGGTGTCTTGGGACGTGCCTTGCATGTGTGTGTTCTTCACAGATGAGTTGGCCATGTAACGCTGGACAGTCATTTCTTCTGAGCAGAAGAAAAAAGTCTGACCTTGCTTACCAGGGCAGGGGACCAGTGTAGGGATGAATGGCTTTGAGACAGGGTGCCAGGAAGTTGGTAAGCTCAAGTGCTGGCCAAAATCAGAACACCAAGATGTAGGCATGGGTATGTGCTAGAGGTGGGTCCAGGTCAGGGAGCGGAGCACTGGGTAGGCTCCCAGGGGATCAGGGAGAGAATAAGACCCCTGTGTGGTTAAGGATGAGGAACGCAGACAGATCTGGTGGGAAAGGGAGCCCAGGACCTTGCAGTGGGTGTTGATCGTGCCTCAGTACTGAATTAGTGCTGTAGCTTTGGATCCGTAGATGGATGCTCTTCAATGTGTTTTCAACTGTGTTAAAAACTGAAGGTTCAGGATTTTTCAGTTCCAGTTTATAGTTTAGAGTTTGTTCTTGAGGGTTTCTCACTCAGGAGCCATGGTTTATTACTTGATTTTGTGGGGCTTGTTATTTACCAGTCAGGGTTTGCAGTTTCCTCATTTACTGATCAGGGCACGGGATTTCAAATCTAACCTCATCCATAAACTTCAAATCCCCAATGACCATTTGGGTTCCAATGTTTACGGTTTATCACTTTGGGGCTCAGGCTGGATGACTTCCCGTTAAATGGAAAGGTCTAAATCCTTAGATAATAAACTCTAAGCCCTAAACAGTACACTGGGAAGCCTTCTTTGGGGTTTGAAACAGTAGTGCACTGGACATAGTTTTCTTTGTGATCCCTGTAAGAAAGGCCCTCAGACTATGTAATGTATTGATTAGAATTCCATTTACTGAAGCTAACACCAGAAGGAAGAAGAGGATGGTTTAGATAATCTTATGTCCTTCAGATGCTGGGAACCCCAAGTGGTGTGGTCAGAGGGACCTCCAATCAGGCCACGGCACGTGGTGCAGTTCCCCCCTGTGGAGAGGTTCCAATGGCAACTTGATCTTTTGAGCTCTTCCAGGATTTTCTTAGAACAAAATAATACCATTCATCATTTCTGCTGTCAAACAAAAGGATGTTCACTTGAGAACCTGTTGCTTCACTTTGTGATAGAGACAAGGACGTGTAATTGCCAGGAGCAGGAGCTGTCTACAGGCTCCTTTGTTACAATTAGCTGCCTGAGGTTATCCTGTGAACAAGGGATATATGCCGCACAACCCAGGCTTGAAGACAAAGCTCTATTTGCAGCATTGCACAGCGCCAGGGCCGTGCCTTCTCCCATTACCTCTTCTCCTGTTAACCACAATATGCAGTAGTCTCCTGGTTAGGATCGTGCATGCGTCTTTGCCAATGCAAGGACTCCCACAGCAGCCAGTGCTGTGCTCCCCGTCAGTTGTTAGGCAAACATCTGCAGCTGGAACATGTGTGTCGTGGTTTAACCCCAGCCAGCAACTAAGCACCACACAGCCGCTCACTCACTCCCCCCCCCCCCACCCGGTGGGATGGGGGAGAAAATCGGGAAAAGAAGTAAAACTCGTGGGTTGAGATAAGAACGGTTTAATAGAACAGAAAAGAAGAAACTAATACTGATAATGATAAGACTAATAAAATGACAACAGCAATAATAAAAGGATTGGAATGTACAAACGATGCGCAGTGCAATTGCTCACCACCCGCTGACCGACACCCAGCTAGTCCCCGAGCGGCGATCCCCTGCCCCCACTCCCCCCAGTTTCTATACTAGATGTGGTGTTGCATGGTATGGAATACCCCGTTGGCCAGTTTGGGTCAGCTGCCCTGGCTGTGCCCTGTGCCAGCTGCTTGTGCCCCTCCACCTTTCTCGCTGGCTGGGCATGAGAAGCTGAAAAATCCTTGACTTTAGTCTAAACACTACTTAGCAACAGCTGAAAACATCAGTGTTATCAGCATTCTTCGCATACTGAACTCAAACCATAGCACCATACCAGCTACTAGGAAGACAATTAACTCTACCCCAGCTGAAACCAGGACAATGTGGCATGTTCCTCTGGTTGGTCCATTCTCCACCTTGCACAGCAACACATTTAAAATACTGAAATGTGCTCTTTTTATTGCTGTTAATGTTCAAACATCTTGTTTTGGTCTGGTCAGCAAGGTATTTAGAAAACATCACTGTTGCATCTTGAGAATAAAATAGGTTCCCATCCTTCCCCCTACCGCACAAACTGTGTGGGATCCAGACCTTTTCCCACTACCGCCCTGTGTGGAGCCTGGCTTTGTTCATTTTGCTGCCTCATAGCAAGAATATAGCAAACAACTGAGATGTGTGCCGTGTGCTCCAGGCCAAAGACAGTTTTAAGTGTTCCCACTTTATTTCATGCAGCCTGGTACCTTTTGGGAGGACCACTGGGATGATGTATCAGAAGTTCCTGAAAGTGAGGCGATACTGGTAGTGGTTTATTTTCAGTGCCTGGTTTGGGAAAGAATATACTCAAATATTCTAAGATACAGTTCTATTAGAGAAAAAGGAGTGCAAGGTAAGGAGCATCATGTTGCATTTATTGCTAAACACCTGTTTTCATTTCATTCAAACTAGAAAGTAAACAAAGATTGTACCTGCAAAAGAATTGGAATAGCTGTCTTTCTTTCCCAGAGTGAGCATACAAGCACTGGGGAGCAGTATGCAGGATCAGAACTTCAGCCTGCTCTGGGTGGTAAACCCTCAGGAGAGGAAAGAGAAACCCCGCTCTTTTAAATACAGCTCTTCTTGTCTTAATAGTTCTTCTTGTTAGATTGTTTTGGCAGTCAGACTCTAAGCACGTGACTAAACTGTTAAAAAATCAAGATATTTAAGGATTACTTACTGTGTTAAATCCTCTTACAAGCAGTGCACTCTATTGCCTTGTGGATAGTATAATGCCATGACTGGCAATTTTCCTTTTCTTTTCTAGTACAAGGACGCATTTATGAAGGCAAATCCAGGGTACAAGTGGTGCCCCACAACAAACCGACCTGTGAAATCCCAGACATCCGCTGATACAAACAGGAAAAAGCTATGGGCCTTTGCTTCAGACTCTGCAAAAGATTTACCAAGCCCGAGGAAAGTGACAAAAAGTGACAAAAATGCCACAGCGTAACATTGGGATGGCAGGTGAAGTTTCCATCCACGTTCCTCAAACATAGCAGCCTCTTTTTGTTGGAGGATGCAGTGTTGGAATCAAACAGCAAGACCGGTTTCCTTTACTGCACATGGTACTGTAGTGCAAATACCTTTCATGTCCCAAATAAAGTTGCCAAGATTCTAGTTAAACCTCTGCAGAAGAACCTAAAGTTTTCCTTAGGCTTGGTTTTACTCTTTTAACAGATCCGACACAAATGGGAGGCCTGAGTATGCTGCTTTTAGCAGGGGAACATGCCCTGACTGCACAAGAGGTAAGGAACTCTCTTCTCTCCCTTACCGCGAGCCCTCAGTTTAAAGAGAGCTCTGAGGAAGAGTATTTGACCAGTGGGAAATGCAATTTAAGGTACATACCTCAGGTGGGACTGAAGAGTGAGCTCTGTGATAGGAGTCTTGTATCCCAGCCATGAATGTAGAGGTTGGGCCCAGTTTTTGTATCAGTTCAGTATTACCTCTGCTGAGTGAGTGTTTGATTAGAGCAGGCAAGTGTGCCCCCTGAGAGGATGTTGTCACAGGTGGAAGGCTTGAAATGCAGTGAGTGTGTTAAGACACAGGTGGTTTGCAATCTCTTTTGGGCAAGGATTTCATCTGCTTGTGTAATGCCTCGCACAACTGTGGCCTTGGCACCAACAGCAAAATAAATACCTGATAATTTGCTCCTCCTAATATGCGCACCGCGTCAAGTCAGTTACACAATTTATATGCAAGTTATACATACATATTCATAAAATAATTAGCATAGTCATGAAACCAGGCAAGTGCTAACAAGCAATCAAAGTGTTGCAGGATATTCCCATTCACTAGGTCTTTCTGCCTAAAAAGAAATTTGTAGTTCAGATGCCATCACAAACATTTTGTTTTTACGAAGGGTTCTAGTAAATAAGTGTTCCTGCATATCTCTAGTAGTGCAGGGACCTCTGGTCTTTCTTTACACTGATGATTATTTATGATGTGGTTTTTGGGCCAGCTTTGAAAATCGTTCAAAAGTTGCCTTGTAGGTTGGGTAAAATAGGTAGTCGCTGCTGGAACTCTCTAGCCTGCAAAGAAGAGACGTGGAAGCGAGGAGGGTTTCTTTTTTCTGTTGCTGTTGTTACTGGGAGGAAAGGCAATAATTGACTCTCTCTCTGTGATACCCCCAAATGCCAAATGTGTAGTGCACTTGAGATGGATTGCTCCTGTACTGCCAAGACTGAGCCAAGGTTCCTCAATGCTTTGCACACTGGTGTGAGCAGTGGAAGTCTTTGTGCAGCTGGGCTTCCTGTGCTGCAGCATGAAAACCAAGAAACGTGAGGGTAAGGCTGGCAGAGAAGTGAAAAGAAAGTGATTATTTTGTGCTAAAAGGAGAATGTCTTGTAGTCTTCAAAGTTGGAATCTCTCCACTTGGAATTTAAAAACTGTGTTTACTATGCTGTTATGGTTAAATGAGGGGGAAGGTGTATTGTAGTCACAGATACTCAGTTCCATTAAGAAGGGTCTTTGCCTTCTGAGTTGAGCTTTCTTGGTTTTACATGAAAAGTGCCTCAAGCAGTACGATTTCAGATGCCAGTGAAGGAATAAAATCTACGTGTGGATTTAGAGGCGAATCAAAAAGGATGTCGTGTGACTGTTTTAGTATATCAACTTTTTAAATCAGGATTTTCTTTTTTTTTTTTTTTTTTTTTTTTTTTGAGCAGAAGGCCCACTTCCCATGCACCTACATAAAGACCATTTTCTCTGGTAGAATCGTGCAGTATGGCTTGTGATGTAATATTTATTTTATGTATAAGCTGGACTATGCTGTGCTCTTTTGGGCTTGTAGTATTCTTTTGAAACCCGGCCCTCCACATCAAAGAGGCAAGCTGTGTAATCTGCTTCCCCTGAAAGTGTAGAGCAAAAGAACTGTCATAAATACAGTCTGAATAAAACTAGCGGAGGGATTTGTTGGCTGTTGTTAGAATCATGATGGGCCAGAAATTAGCCCCCGCTTACTAGTGAGTTACTAGATTTTAATTGTCCTACGCTATCTGGGAAGCAGGTGTGTGTCAGGGCACTTTCCCAGGCAATAAAGCTACCCCTCTCTGATTCTTTCTGAGGGTCCCCTTTGTAAAATGCTGCATCCTCCAGAACAATCCGGGTGCTTGGTATTCCCAAAGGGACCCAAAGGGATGAAGTTCAATCCGCGTGCCAGCAGGAGTTATGTCTCCAGCTGTGCTTCTGTGCATGGAGAAACTTCCTCGGTTTCTTTGCTTGGCAGACCTGCTGCGTCTTCCATTCTCCTCGTCTCCCTTTCGATTCAGTGTTTCAGTGGTGATTAGGTATGGAGCAAATCTTTCTCAGGCTTGTGTTTCCCCAAAGGCAGTAGAGATCCTAAAGCTCTTTAGGCTTGGGTAAGTGAACAGCACTTGTGGCTTCCCATCCTCAGGCCTGTGGACAGAGGAGACATAGGACGTTCACCATTGCGTGCCTATGGGACAACCTATGGTTGGATTTCTATGCTTCCACGTGAGAGCAGTTTGGTGCTCCAGCCAGTGTTTGGGAGGTTAGCAGAACATGCTAGGAGGTGGTATTGACGTGCAGAAAACAGACTCCACAATCAGTGAGATTGTAAAGTAGGTATGTTCATTCAGCGCTGGGCAGCACAGGGGGTAGTGCCACCAAAGTCGTGTGCGCCCGACTCGGCAGTTTGTCTCAAGTTTATACAGTCAAGTGTTACATATTCACAATATGCCTATACATATGCATGACCTATCCCCGCTTCTTATTAAAATTAGCTCCGAGAGGTCATTGCCATAGTCTCCTCTCAACTGCGCTTGCGCAGTGCCTCTTTATGGTGGTCGTCTGGTGGTCGCAGAGATGAAGATAGATGACTCCTCTTCGTCACGGCTAGTAACCTTTTTTCTTGCGCAGGCTCAGTGATTTCTTGGTATTCACCCAAGCCACAAGACCAGTCTTAGCTGGCTCTTGGGGCCTGCTCCTGCTTCTTATCAGGACCTGTCTCTACCTCATTGGCTGGTCCTTGGGACCAGCTCTTCTTATCAAAGACTGTCTTTGCCTCAGCTAATTTCAACAATGTAAGCGCTAAACATCATCTCTCATCCCCCTTTATTATGTCTACTGAGATTCTTTTGACTCCCCTTGTCTCAGTCCCCCCTTTTCTAGAAAATAGTAAATTCTTTTACTATATCTAATCCTAGTACTTCTAATACATTGTTTCCCTATCTAGCATCCTCTCAAAGTATTTGTTGGTCTCGAGATTTCGTCGTAACTGATTCTTTTTCCATTCACTGTAAGAGTCTCCCCAAATATTTTCAGTAATATTTAAGCAACGGCCAGTAATTAAGACCTCTTTAGGGTCAGGGACCTCCAGATCAAAGCTGGGTCCCCGCTGGGTATTTCCCTTTCCATAAAGGCATAATCCATTCCTGTCTGGCCCGTCCTTAATAAGACATGTCCAATTTGTGGTTGGGACTCCTAAAAAGGGGAGTTCCATGTTCCCCTGAGGAAGGGGATTACATACCCAACAATCTGATAAATTTAGTACTTTCGAGATACTCTCTGTCATATTTAAATAAGTATTTCGATCCCAAGCCTGCCCCTTAGGCAAGGTCCAACTCAGGAGCATGACAATCAATGTCTTGCAAATTTGAGCCTCAAAGGTCCCTTTTCTTGTGAAGTCCATTGTCCTTTGGGTGCCTTCTTCACCCTAGTGTGATGGATCCAGGCGCCCTGTTCCTTGATCCTAATCGCGGTGAAGGAGGTAAGTAATACTTGAAATGGTCCTTCCCACTGCGGCTCCAGAGTTTTTTCTGTAAGAGACTTCATATACACATAATCTCCTGGTTGTATATTATGTACAGGCCCATCCAAACCTCTCCCTCGAGTCCCTACCACATGCTTCCTGATTTTATTGAGTTGTTTACCTAATGCTACCATGTAAGAAGTCATAATTTCATCCCCCGCTTGTACAGACACCCCTCTCTGTATCCCATAGGGTTGTCCGTACAGAATTTCAAAGGGGCTCAGTCCTTCCCTCACCCTTGGTCTTGTTCGTATACGCAGAAGGGCTAAAGGGAGAGACTGAGGCCATGTCAAATTTGCTTCTTGTCCTAATTTCACAATTTGCTGTTTGATTAAGTGGTTCATTTTTTCCACTTGACCACTCGACTGGGGGTGATATGGAGTATGAAGCTGCCAATCTATACCCAAATAGCGGCTAATTTGTTGTACTATTTTTGAGACAAAATGTGGTCCTCTGTCAGAGGATATGGTTGCTGGAACCCCAAAACGTGGTATTATCTCTTGCACCAGTATTTTAGTTACCTCCCGAGCTTTAGCCGTTCTTGTTGGGAATGCTTCTGGCCAACCTGAAAAGGTATCCGTTAATACCAATAAATATTGATACCCCCCTTTTCTTGGAAGTTCTGTAAAATCAATTTGCCATTGTTGTCCAGGCCCATTGCCTTTTCCAATCTGGCCCATTTCCAGCTTTGGGGTATTTTTAGGATTAGTCTGGAGGCAAAGGTCACACTGTTGAGTCACCTGTCTCACCGTGGGGTATAAATTTCTAGCCACAATTTCTCTTATCAAATGATTATACAGAGCCTCTGTTCCCCAACGTCTTTTCCTATGTTCCTCCCGTATCAAATGCCATAATAAGCAAGAGGGAACGATTAGCTTTACTTGTGGGGTATGAGCCCACCCCTCTTCATTATATGACCCTTCTAAATCTGTAATGAGCTTCTGATCTTCCTTGGTGTATTCTGGCTTACCTTCTAGGGAAATCTGCCTATCAGGAATTAAGGCCCCTTCTGTTTTTACCTTTGTTTTGGCCACTTGTTCTGCCTCCCTGTCCGCCAGCTCATTCCCTCTTTCCAAATCTGAGCTCACTTTCTGGTGTGCCTTAATATGCATAATTGCTACTTTCTTAGGGAGCTGGACAGCTTCCAGTAACTTCAGAATTTCTTCTGCGTGTTTGATATTTTTCCCTTGAGAACTCAATAGTCCTCTCTCCTTCCAAACTGCTCCATGTGCGTGTACAACTCCAAAGGCATATTTTGAGTCTGTATAAATGTTCACAACTTTGCCTTGGGCCAATTCCAGGGCGCTGGTTAGAGCAATTATTTCTGCCTTCTGTACAGAGGTGTTCATAGGCAAAGCCCCTGATTCTATTACCTCTTGGCTGGTGGTGACGGCGTATCCCACATGTCGATTACCATTTAGGACGTAACTGCTTCCGTCTGTGAACCAAGTTTCCCCGTTTTCCATGGGGCTGTCTTTCAGGTCTGGGCGGCTTGCGTATGTTGCTTCGATGGTTTCCAAACAGTCATGATGTACCGGTTCTCCTGTGTTCCCGCTGAGAAAAGAAGCTGGGTTGACAATGTTAGTGACTACAATCTCCACATCATCCTGCTCTACCAATATAGCTGGATATCTCAGGAATCTTTGCGGAGAGAGCCAGTGTCCACCTTTCGCTTCCAGTACTGCTGATACTGTGTGAGACACCAAAACAGTCATTTTCTGGCCCAGAGTAAACTTTCGGGCTTCCTGTATATTCAATATCACAGCCACAACCGCCCGCAGGCATCCAGGCCAACCTTTTGCAGTCGTGTCTAACTGCTTAGAAAGGTAGGCAACTGCCCGTCGATACGGACCCAGGTTTTGTGCTAATATTCCCAGGGCAATGCCCTGCTTCTCGTGGGAGTAAAGAAGAAACGGCTTACTCACATCTGGGAGTCCTAAGGCCGGGGCCGACATCAAAGCCTTTTTCAGTAGCTCAAAGGCTCGTTCGGTCTCCTTGTCCCACTCAAGGTGTTTCTGCTCAGTGGCTGTCAATGCATACAGTGGTTTAGCAAGCAATCCATAATTATAGATCCACAATCGGCACCACCCCATCATTCCAAGAAAAGTCCGTAACTCTTTTACTGTCTGAGGTCTCCGAGTTTGGCATATTGCCTCTTTACGGGCCTGTCCCAAAGTTCTTTGTCCCGCACTAATTTCATAGCCCAAATAATTCACTTTGCGTTGCATTACCTGTGCCTTTTTCTTGGATACCTGGTACCCCTGGAGTCCCAGGAAATTCAACAGACTCACTGTCCATGTCATACAGTCTTTCTCTGTTTTGGTGGCGATCAGG
Organism: Harpia harpyja; assembly: GCF_026419915.1. NCBI lineage: Eukaryota > Metazoa > Chordata > Aves > Accipitriformes > Accipitridae > Harpia > Harpia harpyja. The sequence continues at coordinate 293,425 of NW_026293185.1, forward strand.
ATATCATCCACATACTGCAACAGCTTCCCTTCCTCAGACGGGGCTTCCCAGGATTCTAAGTCTTTCGCAAGCTGATTGCCAAAAATGGTAGGACTATTCTTAAATCCTTGTGGCAACACCGTCCAAGTGAGCTGGGTCTTTCGACCACTCTTGGGGTTTTCCCATTCAAATGCAAATAATTTTTGGCTGGCTTCATGGAGAGGGAGGCAAAAGAAAGCATCCTTCAAATCTAAAACAGTAAACTAAGTCAATTCAGATGTTAATACAGTCAACAGGGTATATGGGTTCACCACTACCGGGTAAAGATCTTCAGTTATCTTATTCACCGCCTGTAAGTCTTGGACCACCCGCTATGACCCATCGGGCTTCCGAACAGGTAATATAGGGGTATTGAATTCAGACTCACACTCTTTTAATAATCCCAACTGCAAAAATTTTTCTATCACCACCCAGATTCCTTCTCTGTCTTCCTTCTGTAGGGGATATTGTTTAATTCTTACTGGCTTTTGGCCTTCCTTGATCCTAACTTCAACAGGTGGAGCACTTTTCGCTCTTCCAGGTGCATCGGTAGCCCATAGCCCCAGGTACACTTGGTTTAAGGTGTCCTCGTTAATGCTTCCTTCTAGGGGGAGACTGGTTAAGGTTAGGCTCAATATTTGAATATATTGCTGATCTTTTACCTCCAGAGTAATTTCTCCCTTTTTGAATACAATTTTTGCTCCCAATTGTTCCAACAAGTCCCTTCCCAAAAGTGCCTTTGGGGAGTTGGGCATATATAAAAATTTATGAATGCCCCACTGTTTTCCTAATTTATATTCTAAAGGTTTACAAAAATATGCCTTTTCACTTTGGCCAGTCGCTCCTTTCACCATGACATAATCATCTCCCAGGGGCATCAAAGCTTGATTCAGAACCGAGTATGTTGCTCCTATATCTACCAAAAATTCTACCTCTTGCTGTGTTTTCCCTAGCTTAATTATAACCAGTGGATCCGCTAGGGTAGATTCCCCAGGTTCCCGTCAATCTCCCTTCACATGGGCTACCGTTCCTCCTGTTTGAGCCCTCTGATCCTCCGTCTTCCTTGGGCATTCCTTTTTCCAATGACCGAATTTCTTACACAAAGCGCATTGATCCTTGCCCAGTCGGGGCAAGTCTCGTCTAGGCCCTCTTCCTCTTTCTTCCTGGATAACAGCCATTGATTTCCTTTGCCCTTGACTATATCCTTCCTCTCTGTTACTAAATACTCTCCATGCTTCATCCAACAATATTTCTAAATTCCTACTCTCTGTAGGCCATAATTTCTGAAGTTTGCGCCTTATATCCCCTGTAGATTGCCCCCCAAACAGGGAGACTAATTGTTGTATTCCTACCTCTGACCCAGGATCCAGCGGTGTGCTGCGGCGCATTACATCCCTCAATCGATCCAGGAATTCAGATGGAGACTCGGAAGGACTCTGTTTAATTGCATATAAAGCTGACCAGTTTATAGTTTTGGGGATTGCGCTCTCTGTTCCTTTTGTAATCCACTCCTGATACCCCTGCAATCTTTCCATATATGCAGCTCTATTAACATCCCACTTTGGGTCTTGGAGAAGGAAATATTCCTTAATGTCCCCTCCTGTAATCTTATAATGATCTTCAGCACTGTTCCCTGCTGTTTTTAAAATTAGCTGTTTCTCCGTCTCAGTCATATATTCCAATAATAGCTGTATATCCTTCCAATCAGGGTTATGCTGTTTTACAATAAATTGGAAATGCTTAGTTACACCTATCGGATCTCTCCTATAATGTTTTGCAACCTTTTTCCATTCCCCTAGGTCAGCAGTAGAAAAGGGTACTTTGATTAACATCGTCCCACCATCCGGCCCCACCGCCTCTCGGAGAGGTACTTGTAAAGCTGTTGAGGTAGTTTTCTTCCTAGTACGGGAAGATACAGGGCTGTCCGGGGGGGTCGGAGTTCTATCCGAGTCTGCATCCTGTTCCTGTGGTCGAGGGGGAGGCTTAAACAAATCAGTTAGATCTTGTTCTGGTGCCTGATGGATTTTATTTGTCTTTGTACATCTTTGTCCAATACTACATGCCGAACAACATCGCCTCAGTTTACCTCTAAGCTCCTTGTTGTTCTCTCGCTCAAGTGCAGACACCATGGGGTCCTGTGAGGGTACCATTCCACAGTCCCTTTGCCACTCCGGCTGGTTTTGGAGGGTGAGAAACATGTCTGCGTATGAAACCTCATCCCATTTTCCTTCTCTCCTTAAAAACAGCATTAGTTGTAATAGAGTATTATAATCTATTGACCCATTAAGTGGCCACTTAGCATCACCTTCTAACTTATACAACGGCCACCATTGATTGCAATATTTAATAAGGTTCTTTTTACTTTCCGTACCTCCGGTCCCAACAATATCTTTCCAGTGGGCAATTACACAACCCAGAGGACTCTTCCTCAATACTCCTCCTTGATTGTTTCCCATTTTAATACTCTTCCTAATGATTCTTAAGTTTGATTGTGGCTTCTCCTTTTAATAAGCTTCTATGCAAACCGTTCCTTACACTTCTTTATAGTCTTCCCCCAGTTTCCCTCCCACATGTCCCAAATTTCTGGAATTAAATTTTCCTTTACACACCAATCTCACTATTTTGGATTCTTAGTGAACTCTTTCCCAATCATAAAAGTGTGGAATTTGGGGAAAACACTCAAGGCAGTCTGTTTTCCGTCTGCTACAGTACCACCTTCTCCCACAAGAGTTACACTTCAACAAAACCCAAGCCGGATGCTAATTACTATATAGTGCAGTTACAAGCCCACATACAAAGCAGGGAATCACCCCTATTAATACGTAAAGACATTCACACATTAACAAACATACATACACCTATAAATTTCAATATATCATTTCCACACACCCACACAAAATCTTTAACCTAAATTTCCAAACATTCACATCATACAATCATCGCTCCGGTTGACAACCTTTCAGCAGCTGCAAAAATAAACCAAGCGCAATTGCGAGGGGGTCCTCTTACCCCATAAACTAAGCGCAATTGCGAGGGGGTGCGCCTGCCCTTCTCCTGCCTCTTATATACCAGTCATCGACAGGTCCGTCCTGGCTCCCGACACTGGATGCAGCGGTCACCCCGGATTTGCTCGATCTACCCCCAAGATCGCTAGCGGCCGCTCTATTGGTCAGCAAATCCCCCCTTGTTACCGTCCAGGGTACCCTCCTCCCATACGGGGACTACGCTGCACACCAGACGTCTCTGCGCGATTTACCAGCTGCCCCGGCCCGTACAATTTACAGGCTCCCTCTGAGACACATACCGTTTGGTCCGCAGCTTCAGGAGGTTGTTGTCTGCTCCCGCGGTGAGCGGCTGGCAGCGGAGGCTCCTCCGAGGAAAGCGCTCGGGGCGCGCCGAGGGGCGTCCGCTCCGCAGTCGGTCCCGCAGCCGAGCAGAGAGTCTCCTGGCTGGCTCGCCAAACTGACGTGCGGAAAACAGACTCCACAGTCGGTGAGATTGTAAAGTAGGTATGTTCATTCAGCGCTGGGCAGCGCGGGGGGTAGTCCCACCAAAGTCGTGCGCGCCTGACTCGGCAACTTACTTCAAATTTAAACAGTCAAGTGTTACATATACATAGAGTTTTGCAATGCGCCTATACATAGGCATGATCTATCCCCGCTTCCTATTAAAATTAGTTCCAAGAAGTCACAAGGCCGGTCTTGGCTGCTTCTTGGGGTCGACTGCTGCTTCTTATCAGGGCCTATCTCCTGCCCCAGCCAGCCTCAACAATGCAAACGTTAAGCATCACTTCTCATCCCCTTGGGCCATGTCTACCTCTATTGAAATTTCTTTAACTTCATTATAAGCTAGATAATTATTAAACAGTTCTTATCTACATCCATATATCTACTGTTGAAAATATTTTGATAAAGAAATTAAAATCTAATTATATAAGAGAGTTTGGTTTGATTAAGAATTAGAAAATTGTGAAGCATAGGTAGGGGAGTGTTAAGTTTGAAATGTAGTCATAGGAACTTAGGAACTTTAGAAAATGTACTATGTGTGACTATAAGAATTCAAGTATTGTCTAAAATCAGTTAACCACAGAAACTTTGGCAAAGATTTGTTGGTTTGTAGTGTTTTGTTTTAGGAAACTAGGGAAACCGTTATGGATGCCAGTTTGCTGCCTGGAAACCCCTTACCCTTCCCACCTCGATCTAATTATCGAGGATTCCAATCAGTAGAGTTAAGTGAGATTAACCAATGATTGTTTTAACATAAGACTATTAATAAGATGGTGTGACTGAAGGACCAATTATTAGAAAGGTTAAATTTAAGAATAGACATAGTATGCATTTTTATGTAAACTAATATAGATGATGGTGAGAATCGTACTGCGCAGAATCATCGAAGAGAGGTCAAGAAGCGGACAAGTGAGGAAGACTATGGAAGACCACCAGAGACCAGAGACCTTCACTGCGCTTGCGTAAAGGACATTTACATATGTTAATAGTTTCCCGGAAAACTAATGATTATGTATAACATTTCTCAGAAATCTAGTGAATATGTATAACAGGTGTGCATTTAACCTGCATAGTTAAACCAGACAGATGCACACGATAGGTGGAGCGATCCCCCGTGTGCCCAGCGCTGCAAGAAAGGAGTGCCTGCTTCTTAACTTCTCATTGCTGTTAAGGAGTTTTATTCCGGATTTCGGCAACAGTTTTGGCGACCCAGATGGGACCTTGCGAGTGAGACTGGACGAGATCGAGTGGTGATCGAACTCCAGCCGGCACCGAGGGATTCTCGGGGGGGAACCATCGCTCTCGACTCACAAAGCTCCTCGCAACATTCCCTGGAGAAAGGGTAAGGCACTTCTTCTTTGAAATTTGTTTGGATAGCCTGCCCGTAAGGCGCGGCAAAAGCTTCGCAGGGTTGGGGCTCAGAGGGTACCCGTTTGTGTAGAAGCCTAGGCGTCTGCCCGTAAGTCATAAGCGAAAGCTATTGCTGGGTTGGACATTTGTGTATTTGGGACAATTGTCATTTGCATTTGTTTGGTGTTTGGTGTTTGGTATTTGATACTTGATACTTGATATTTGGCATTTGATATTTGGTTATTAATATTTGGAACTTTGATATTTGATATTTGGTGCATTTGGTATTTGATATATAAGTATAATGGCATTAGCCAAATTATTTAAGAGTAAGAGTATGGGAAATATAACCACTGATGAAAAGATACCAAAAACATCACCATTGGGATGTTTATTGGCACACTGGAGTGAATTACATGATGATTTACGTAAAAGTCAAATGGTTGAATATTGTAATCATTGGTGGCCTTTGTATGTTTTGGAAGATCAGGAAAAATGACCAACAAGTGGAACTTTAAGTTATAATCCTATATTATAGTTAATGTTATTTTGTAGGAGAGAGGGTAAATGGAGTGAATTGCCATATGTGGATCTGTTCTTTTATTTGAGGCAGAGAACGGATTGGCAAAAAGAATGCAAGTTAATTAGTCGAGACAATTTGGTGATGACATTAACTTCAGAAAATAAGAAAGCTAAGAGTTGTTGTTCAGCTTGTGATATTGGAAGGAGGTGCATTAGATGTACGGTACCAAAAGAAGATGAAATGGAACTAGAATTAGAAATAGCCCCACCAAGGGAGGAGCAGGATCTCTCTCCCTCACATTCACGGGAGAGGAGTATTGAGTCAGGGAGAATAATTTATTGGATAGTACTGAAAAACAGATGGTAATAAAAACTGGAAAAGCACAAGCAGAGGCAGCACTTATGAATGAAAGGCTCTCTGGAACTTTGGAACAGAGTTTTCCTTCGGGAGATCCCCAGTGGGATCCAAATGACCCTGTACACAGGAGAAGGTTAACTCGATATCAAAAATAGGTATTGTATGGAGTAAAGCATGCAATGCCGAAAGCTTTGAATTGGTCTAAATTGTATGAGATAAAGCAAGATAAAAATGAATCTCCCTCTGTGTTTTTGGAAAAATTGAAGGAAACTGCTAGAAAATATACTGATTTGAAATTGGAAACAGAGGCAGAACAACAACAATTGGCTTCGATTTTTTATGGGGCAGTCAGCACCTGATATAAGGCAAAACCTCCAAAAATTGGAGGGAGAGGATTCAAGAAATTTAAATAAAATGTTAGAAACAGCATGGAAAGTCTATAATAATCGAGAGAAGGAAGAAAAGCAAAGCGAAGAAAAGAAAAAAAAAGATCAGAGACAGTAGATTAATAGCTGTCTTAACAGGGAATGCAGCAAGAGGAAGAGGATGAGCTCGGGGAAGAGGAGGTTTTAGAAACTTTGGTAACCGGGAACCTAATGCACCTCTAGGAATGAATCAGTGTGCATATTGTAAGGAGGATGGACATTGGAAAAAGGATTGCCCTAAATTGCAAACAAGTCAGCAAGAGGCTGCAAAAATGATGACTTTAAATGAATGAAGGGGGCCGGAGGGGAACCCAGCTGAACCTCTGGTTACAATTAAGCTGGGAAATGATAAAGTTGAATTTTTAGTTGATACGGGAGCAGTATATTCTGTTTTGAATACTTATAAAGGGAAATTGGGAAATAAAATAGCTTAACATAATTGGAGCGACTGGGAAACAGGAAAATAGACCATTCTTTCAACCCCTTGATTTAAAATTTGGAAATAAGGCAATTATTACACATGAACTTTTGTATGTGCCAGGATGTCCAATACCCTTGTTGGGTCGAGATTTGTTACCCAAATTAAATGCACAGATAGCTTTTGCGGGAGGAGAAATTCTTTTAAAAATACTAGAATCAAAGACAGGAGAAATATTGATGATACAGGAGAAGGTTAAGATTCAGGAGATGCCACAAGAAGTTGATGATGCTGTGAACCCTACAGTTTGGAACACAGAGATACTTGGAGAATCTAAAATGACACAGCCTGTAAAGGTAGAACTGAAGAAAAATTGTGAAGCCAGTGAGATTAAAGCAGTATCCAGTTAAACCTGAGGCTAGATTGGGAATCAAGAAATTAATTGATAAATTTTGGGAATATGGAATTTGAGAGGAGTGTGAATCTGAATATAATACTCCAATTTTACCAGTGAAAAAGCCATCAGGAGAATATAGATTAGTACAGGATCTGAGGGCGATAAATCAGATAGTGAAAGATATACATCCTGTAGTGGCCAACCCATATACACTTTTAACAGCTCTAGGGGAGAATCACCAGTGGTTTACAGTGCTTGCTTTGAAGGATGCTTTCTTTTGTATACCCGTGGAAGAAGGAAGTTGAAAATTATTTGCTTTCGAGTGAGAAAAGCCAAAAAGAGGATGAAAAACACAACTGACAGGGACAAGATTGCCGCAAGGATTCAAGAACAGTCCAACAATTTTGGGGAGCTAATTAGCAAAAGAACTTGAGATGTGGAAACGAGATGGTCCCAAACCTGGACATTTGCTCCTACAGTATGTAGACGACATATTGATAGCGACAGAAGAGAGACCAGCGTGTATAAAGGTAACAATTGATCTTTTAAACTTTTGGGGGCTAAGCGGATACAAAGTCTCTAGAACTAAGACCCAGCTAGCAAAACAGACTGTGATATATCTGGGTTTTGAAATCTCACAAGGGCAAAGACAGTTGGGAACAGACCGCAAAGAAGCAATTTGTAGTATCCCGGAGCCGAGAAATACCCACGAATTGAGAACCTTTTTAGGAATGACTGGGTGGTGTCGGCTATGGATAATGAACTATGGTCTGTTGGCTAAACCATTATATGAAGCTCTTAAAGGTCCACCATTTGAATGAGGTCCAGATCAGCAGAGAGCTTTCAAGAATCTAAAACAGGCCCTGATGACAGCACCAGCCCTGGGACTTCTGCATCTGACTAAAGACTTCCCGTTATTTGTACATGAGAAACAACACATTGCACTGGGAGTGCTGACTCAGAAGATGGGAAGTTGGAAGCGACCGGTTGGATATTTTTCCAAACAATTGGACTTTGTAAGTAAGGGCTGGCCTGCTTGTTTGAGAGCAGTAGCAGCCACTGTGATGATAATACAGGAGGCTCGAAAATTGACTTTGAGAAGAATGATGGTGGTATATGTGCCACATATGGTGATATCAGTGCTGGAGCAAAAGGGGGGCCATTGGCTATCCCCGAGCAGAATGCTGAAATATCAGGTAATTTTAATGGAACAAGATAATGTGATTTTGAAAACCACTAACTTAACTAATCCTGTAGTTTTTCTGAGTTCTATACAGGAAGAAGGACAACTGGAACATGATTGCCCGACTACCATTGAGTATGTATATTCCAGTCGAGAGGATCTGAAGGATGTACCTATGGACAATCCGGACTGGGAATTGTACACAGATGGTAGCAGTTTCGTCGAAAATGGAATCCGCTATGCAGGCTACGCGGTGACAACTGAAAAATCAGTTAGAGAAGCCAATGATTTGCCAAGCACAACTTCAGCTCAGAAGGCGGAATTAGTGGCTTTGACAAGGGCTCTAGAATTGAGTGAAGAAAAGAAAGTGAATATCTGGACTGATTCGAAATATGCATTTGGTGTGGTCCATGTCCATGGGATTTTATGGAAGGAGAGAGGATTATTATCCTCTCAGGGGTCCAACATTAAATATAAAGAGGAGATTTTGCATTTATTACAAGCAGTTCGGAAACCAGCTGCAGTAGCAATCATGCACTGTAAAGCACATCAATCAGGGAATACAAAAGAGATTGTAGGGAACAGATTAGCAGATAAATCAGCTAGGGAAGCAGCCAAAAGGAATGCCTTACAAATGGCATTAATTCCTACAAAAATTATTGCATTACCAAAGGAAAAACCTAAGTATTCAGAGGAGGGTGAGAAACTGGGGAGATTATTAAATGCAAGGAAGATCTGAAAGGATGGTGGGTGACATCAAAGGTCAAGTAGTAATCCCACCATTTGTAATGAGGGAAACAGTACAGACAAAACATAAGGAATGTCATTGGGGGGCAGAAGCATTAGTAACTCTTTTGAAAAGGCAAGTGGTATCAATAAAAATGCTAGAAAGAGCTAAAATGACAACTGCGAAATGTGAGATATGTTTAAAAAAAAAAAACAAAAAAACAACAAACCAATGCAGTTGTAAAGAAGAAGGTTCAAAGGGGAATATTGAAATCAGGAATGGAACCAGGGGATTATTGGCAAATAGATTTTTCAGAGTTACCTCGACAGAATGGGTATCGATACATTCTGGTGGGGGTTGATACTTTTACAGGATGGCCAGAAGCCTTTCCCTGTCGGACCAATCAAGCAAAGGAGGTCATTAAATGGTTATTACAAGAAATTATCCCGACATTTGGAGTACCAATTGGAATCTCTTCTGATAGAGGTTCCCATTTTGTTGCAGAAGTGGTCCAGGGTGTTAGTAGAATTTTGAGAATTACATGGGACTTACATACACCTTGGAGACCACAATCTAGTGGGAAGGTGGAAAGAATGAATCAAACATTAAAAAGACAAATTAGTAAAATATGTCAGGAAACTAATTTGAAATGGCCTCAGGCACTCCCACTGGCCCTTAATACTAGTTAAAATGAATATGGAGTATATGGTCATCTGTTTGGCTGGAGTAACTTCTAGGAAGGCCATGTTGGGGAGATAATAGTAACGATAGAAACAACACCACCAACAATAATAATACATTTTAATTATTATTCATGTAATACATAAAAATTACAAGAAGATTTACAAATACTTCTCTTTCTTTTGCTATCTTCATGGGTTCTTTTGGAGGGAGTTGTCCTATATTGCCGGCATAAGCAAACTGAATATTAAGGGCCTCTGAATACTTAGGTTTTTCCTTTGGTAATGCAATCAGCTGAAGCATGATTTTCCTGAGGCTGTGGACATCCTGAGGTGTGCCTGTGTCTTCCTAATGAGCACTTCTGGTGCCAGCTTTAGGACCTGCAGGTGACACCTGCAAGTCCTTGTCTTAGGTACTTAAGTGTTGATTTTGTGGGCATGGGGCCCTGAAAATCAGGTTCGGACCCTCAAAATTTGAGTTTAGAGACAAGGTTGTGGACCCCGAAATGAGGCTCTGGAGCTTCTAAATAAAGCTTTGGACCACCAAAATGAGGATTTCTTAACAAAAATAAGAGTTGGGACCCTAAAATGAGTATTTGGACACTCAAAATGAGGCTTTGGGACTGAAAAATGTGTGTTCGGGCCTTATAAACGAAGCTTTGAACTCTACAAAGTGGCTTTCAGTCCTAAAAATGAAGGTTTGAAACCTAAAAATGAGGCATACTACCCTAAAAGAGAGATTAAAACCCTAAAAATGAGTCCCTGGGCCCAAAAAAGCGAGGCTTTGGACCATAAGAAGGAGGTTTTCAACCCTGGAATCGAAGTTTTGGACTCTAAAACTGAGGCTTTGGGCCCTAAAAGAGGGGTTTGGAGCCTAAACATGAGGGCTTGGAAACTCAGGATGCAGCTTGGACCCTCAAAGCAACGGGCTGGATCATACAAATGAGGCCTTGGAGCTTGAAAAGGCGGCTTTGGAAACTAAGAAGGAGACTTTGCCAACTGCAGCAGAGCCTTCAGACCACCAAAATGAGGCTTTGGAAGCCAAATCTAAGACTTCCGTGGATCCTTAACGTGGTGACCCCCAAGCCTGGGACCTCCCAAACCCGGGCCTTCCAAACCCCAGCGACCCCCAACCAAGGAACCCCCAAAACCAGGATGCCCAAACATGGGAGCCCCCAAATCTGGCAACCCCCCCAACCCTGCAACTCCCCCAACCCAGCATCCCCAAACACTGGGGACCCCCAAACCCCAGGCACTCCCCCAAGCTTGAGACCCCCAAACCTGGGACCCCCAGACCCCTGGAGCCCCCAGATCCCAGAGCCCCCAAGCCCTGGGGATCCCTCAACCCTGGAAACCCCCAAATCTGGGACCCTCAAACCCTGGGGACCCCAAACCTGGGACCCCTGTGAGGGACTGAAAAAGTTAACGTCTCAAACATTGTGGTGGGGCAAGTTCTGCGGGGACATAACAAGGAACTCTGCCCAGCAAGGAACCACAGGTGAAAAGCAGCCCATCAGCACCCCAACAGGAGGGGGAGGAGAGGGCATGCTGGAGGGTGCACAGCTCCCTGTTCTGATACGCTGCTCTTGATGTGCTGAGCAGGGCAGCTCACCATGCATGGCAAAAGGTCACATCTGCAGGCAAGGGGAAGTTACTCCCCAAACAACCCCCAAGCCCACAGACCTGTTTCCCAAAGGCTACCTAATTAGTGTAAGGAGTTTGAGTGCCCGCCCAAAGGAGGGGCAAGGATGACAAAAGGACACACAAACTGAAGCCCCAGGTGTGCAAGCCCACTGCAACGGGACCCCTCAGCTGCCTGGACCCCTCGGCTGACTGAACCAATGCTGGACCCAGGACTGGTGAAATCTTCTTCTCTCTCCCTCTCCCGCCCCCTCTCCTTTTCCATAATGCCTACATCTTATCCCTTTAGGCATAAACGGTTGACCAGGTCTGGGACTAAGAGTGCATCCAGCCGCCCCTAGGCTCCTCTCTGAGAAGGAGCCTAGAAAGCAAGGGGGTCTGCTCTGAACCTCGTGACTCAACGGGAGGGCTCTCCTCATTGTCTTCCCCGAACTGATTCCCAAATGAGCAAGGCCTGTAGTGTATGTTTGGTGATGTACGGTTATCACATGTTAGTTTACCAACATAGTTTCATGCCAATTTTTGTTGGGAGCATGCGAATTCTTGCGGTGAGCATGCCAATTCTTGTTGTGAGCGAATAAAAGTTGAGTTTTGTGAGTTAAAGGATTCCTGGTGTTGTTTCACCTTAATCCTGACCTGGGAATCGGCAAACCTGAGTCATTGTCCTGAGAAATTGGGACGCGACACCCCCAAACCCTGGGAAGCCCTCCCCTTTAGCGGGGGAAAGACAGGGAGCAGCAGTAGCCAGCTGACCGTACGTAGGCGGTGAGGAGCAAGAACAACAGAGAGGGCTAGGGTTTGAGAGGTCTCTGGTTTTAATGTGACCTCAAATCAGAAGCGTCTTCCATCAGGACTCTGCACCAGGGCCTGCGAGAGAGCTGTAGCCATCGCTGATGGAGCCGCAGTAGCCATCAACAGAAATGATAAGACAGTGTATCACTCCGTGCCTCAGAAAGAAAGAAAGGCCCGCCAGCAAAGGTCATAATAACGGAGCTGCTAATGAGGTAACTTCATTGCCACCCTTCTGTTGTAAGTCTATCTGTGGCAGGAGTCTGCTGCTTGGTAGGAGTCCACTGCCCTGTCCGTGTTGGCCTTCATGCGCGCTGCCAGGAGGGAGAACGTCTGTCCGCTGGAAGTGCCCTCCAGGCTGAAGAGGTGCTCCAGTAAGGAAAGACAGCAGCTCTGCCGCAGCAGCCAGGCTAGCCTCTTCCTCCTGCCACACGAGAGAAACTGCTTGGCCCGGAGGCTCTAGCTGTGCAGTGCTAAATGGGACAGGGCCGGGGGAAAGCAGGGCGGCGGACAAGCCAGGTGCACCTCCTCGGAGGAAAGGGAGCTGACGGAGGGGCGGCTGCTGGAGCGGAAGGGGGCAAACAACGAAGCGGTGTCAGGGGAAGCTGACCGCCTGAGAGGGCGTGTTGGCACTGCAGTGCCAGGGGGGCCAAGCAAAGCTGGGAACCGGCAGGAAAAGGGGTATCACCCTCTGAGCTTCCTCATCCTCACACCTCACCTCCACCTACTGCTCCTTCCCCACGTCCTGGTCCTGCCTCCAGACCCCCTGCCCCTCTTCAGCCTCTACTCCCCGTTTACAGCTCTCTGTTGCCAGCCACCACCAACCCCCTGCCACAGCCGCCACGTGCCGGCAGACACACCCCCAGCTGCAAGCTGCTTTTGACCCAAGGGCGTGCTTTGTTCCCGTGACTGCGCAAGGAGGGAGGGAGTGTGGGGCTCTGGCGTCCCCCGGTCTACCCGCACGTGGCTCCTTACTGCCTCGGTCCTGCTAAGGCCTATGTGTCAGGTTCAGGGTGGCCTCAAGCCTAGGCAGGTTGGGCCGGGATGCCTGGGACCAGGTGGGAAATGGCTCTTCCTCCCCTGGCTTCTCAGTTCTGCTTCTTACCGGGCCTCCTGCGGAAGGGAGGATGCTCTTCTGGCAACACAAGTGGCACACGGCAACTTTTCCACCTGAGACCTGACAAAGGTTCCAGTGGAGGTCTGGGGGAATTGTCTTCCGAGCAGGCTCAAAGCCTTCCTGAGCAGTTTCTCTGCCAGCTTCATGTGCCCCATATGCCAGCAGACCTGCAGAGGAAAAGGGAAACATCCCGATATGGACTAGTTGCCCAGGAGACTGCAGGAACCTCCAAGTGGCTGGAGATGCCAGGGATATCCCCTGCAACCGGGGAAGGCATCCAGCTCCGTCCCCCAGGAGATCCCTCCAGACCTGCCCGTCTCTTACCTCCCCTTTGAGGCTGAAGAAGGTGGCCTCTTCAAAGCAGGCGATCACATTTGCTTTCTTCTCCAGCGAGTTCCTCAGGACCTCCGCTTCGTTCAGCTTCATGAGGGCCTTTGCGCAAGCACACAGAGAGCAGGTGAGCGTGGGTGCAGAGCCCATGGCCAGCCTTGTCCTCCCTCATCATTGCCTCTGGCATCTGTCTTAGGAGGGCCTGTTTCTCCCCCTGGTGATGCCCGCCCAAACACAGTCACACTGTCTCAGAGCACAGACAGGCACCAGTGATCCTTCAGACTGCCTCCCTGCTAATGCCCCTCGTGCTAAGGGCACAGTGCCTTGTGTCTCTTGCCACAGAAGAGGCAAACCAGAGGAAAAAGTCAGGGTCTGACCCCAGCATTTCCTTTCCGAGGTCCCGCGAAGGCACGCCCTAGTGCAACGGCCAGGCAGGCAGGCAGGCAGGACTCTGTGCACAGTGGCTGCTGGCAAGCAGGGCAACTCACCATGTAGCTGTTGGAGACATGCAGGTAGGCAGCCGCAGACTCCAGAAGGTAGTAGAAGGCTCTGGCAGCATCGCCCATCGCCACGTAGTGGCGAGCCAAAGGCACAAGCACCGATTCCACGATGGCTTTGCATTCACAGGAGCATGTACCGCTGTGCTTCCTGTTGGTCTTGCTGGGCAGCTCAGCTGTCTGTTCGCTCTTTGCCAGAAACCATCCTGCCACACTAGTCAGAGGACGGTTCCCAGGAGAAGAAGAGAGCAAAGAATACACGGGCATCACTTGTACTGCTCTTTCTCCCCACAGAGACGGCATCAGAAGCCCTTTGTTCAAAGCAGAGCACGAGGCCATGGGCACGTATGACCCGTACAGGTGCTTTGTAGGTAGGGAGAAAGAGACAAGCTTGGGCTTTCTGTCACCTCTTCCCACAGGCAAACCACTCGAGTCCCCAGGGCAGGTTTTCCCCTGCAGATTTTGCAGTGCTACTCTGTAGGAACCGGAAAGCAAGGGCTGCTCCAGTGTAGTGTGATGATGGCTCTGAGCCCACGGGCTTCCTCAAGCACTCCCTCATCTCCATGGCCATCTCCTCCCAGCTCCCACCCCACAGAAAGCCTCTTCCCTAAGCTGCAGTCACAACCGGCAGCCAAATGGCGGCGCTTCCTTTGTCTCCTCTGGACACCCTGAGCTCACTGCCTTCCAAAATCATCAAAACCGTGTCTGCTCACCCAAAATCCTCCTCCAGGAAAGCCTGCTGCTGCTGCAGAGCACCTGCAGCATCAGGAAAGAAAACAGGGGGTTAGACACCTCCTCACATACCACAGGGGAAGAGCTACTCTCCCTCTCCCAGCGGGCTCGCAAGGATCCTTGCAAGGGTCCCGACACACTGCCGAAAGTCTGCAGTGGCCATCCTCACCTCCTGGGCTCGTCCCTAGCAGATGTCCTCCCACCCCATCCCCAGCACAGCCCCCCTGGGGTCCTGGAGGGCCCAGGCTGCGGAGCATGGTGCACAGCATACCCTCAGGGCCGTGGGTCCTATCCCTCTTCAGCTGTTCTCCTGCCAGCACCAAGGCCTCCCAGCTGCGAGGGTCGCCCTGCTCAGCAGGGCCCTGACTGCTCCCTCCCTCCCGGGTGCTGGTGACGGTGAAGCGGTGGAAGGCAACAAAGTCCCCTTGGCCGCAGCTCTTGCATTTGTGCGCGTGCCGCTCCAGGAAGGCGGCGCACTTGCGGTGCAAGGCGACCCGCTGTCTCTCGGGCCACAGCTCGTAGGCAGCCTCCCGCAGCAGTGGGACACGGAAGACCAGCACGCCAGACTGCCGCTCCGTGGTCTTCTTGCTCGGAGAGGGTCTCTCCACACCTGCAGGGCAAAGGGCCTTTGCATCAGCCTGAGCTGGGGCCAGGCCTCAGGGCCGTCCCAGCCGGGGCATGAAAGTCGTGCCTTGGTGAGCATCCTTAGCAGCAAACCGGCGCTGCTGCACACCGAGCCTTGCAGGACGAGGCGAAAGGGCCCGCCTTGCCTTGCTGATGCTAGCACAGCCCTGGGGACACAGCGCTCAGCTGTGCTCCAGACAGGAGCTGGGGATGTTGCCGCCAGCCGAAGCAAGCCCCGGCCAGTGCTTTCTCTCCGCTCTTGGCAAGGCAGTCCCCAGCCTCCTGAGCTTCCCCTGCTGCACCACAGGGGAATCAAAGCTGAACAAAAGCCTCTCAAAGGCCCTGGGGCACTTTGGAGGGCATCTTTGATCTGGATGCCGCAGGCAACTGGGAGAGGATATCGGTGATTCCAGATGCCCTCCCGTGCCTGCGCTACGAGCAGCACTTGAAGGCAGAGGAGCAGAGGCACTTGGGACGGCTGGTGGGAACTTCCCTCCAGCGCAAAGCTAGTCTTCTTTGAGATTGACTTGTAAGATCTTTGAACAAGCCATCCCGAACCCCCATGCCTGCCTGAGCTCCACCCAGCCATTACTGGGGCAGAGGGGGGAAGCGCACCATGCCCTGGGGAGCCCCACCAGGACACAGCTGGGAGCTCCCTTGGCCTCTTTACTGCTACCACTTACCACTCCCTGCCTGCCGAGAGGTGCCTGGCCCCTTGGTAGGATCTCGGACATCTTCTGGCACCTCTGTGGTTTTCAGCCACTTAAGGATGCTGTCGCTCACCAGCATGTCCAACAAGCAATTCGTCTTGTGCCTCATGCCGTCAGGAAGGATGTGCGACAGCAGCTGGGTGGTAAACACTGGCCCGATGACAGCTGCAAACTTCAAAACCATCTGCTTCAGTGGCTTTATCCGGTCCAGCTGGGCCAGCACAATCTCTGTCAAAAAGAAGCAACACCTCTTTCTCTCTTGCCTGTTTCCCATGCTGAGGCTGGAGAGGCTGGAAAGTCTCAACACATGAAACGGGGTCGACTTTGGCCTCTTCTCCTCGGCACCGCACCTGCTGGGCAATTGCAACCCAGGGCAGGCATCTTCAAAATGGCTCCGCACCTGTTGGAATCACAGGCCACAAGGCCTGGGGAAGAGCGAGACGCTCGAACAAACACTCGCCCACCTGGGGTGAGGAGGGCAGGATCCAGCAGGTACATGCATCCATGATGCGCCCTACCGCATCTGGAGTAGGCTTTTGCCCAACAGCGCACACAGAAAACAGAGAACCTTCCCCAGCGCAGAGGTGGACGCAGAACTCCCCACAGTGGCTCTCTTAACTTGGCCAGACAATACTATGCCTTTCGTTTGGTTTTCATTGTTTTGGGGGACAGGACGGGACGGGACAAAACAACTTAACAGCAGGAACGCTTTAGCATGACGTTTCTTCAAGGGTCATACAAATGGCTACGGCTAGAGAGGAGGGACAGTCGTTGACGGCTCCCCCATCCAGCTCCCCTGGCTATGGGGGGATTTCCGTGCCAATCCACAGAAAAAAACCAATGGATTTGGTTTGGATTAAGTGCCTCGAGAGCACCGTTAGCTGGGGAGCTTAAGAAGAAAATAGCGAGGGCAAAGCCGCGATCACAGCTGAGTCAGCGGCAAGTCAAAGACTTTTCCCAGCAAAGCATTTGTTTCTGTGAGAAAAGGGAGCCATCCTAGTGTTGCACCAATAGCCTTTTCTCTCCTACCTGCTGCTGGAAAGCAGCCAGCAGGCTCACAGCTGGTCCACGCCCAGGAGGGGAAAATGGCTGCCCGCAACCCCAGGCCTGTTTCTGGTTGCACTGGAGCCACCTTCCCAGCAGAGCCCCCAAGCTGAGAGGGTGACTCTGCAGCACACAAACGCCCAGCCTCCCTCTAGCCAATGCCCCGCCAAGGGGCCCCAGCACAGCCGCGAGCCGGCAGAGCGGCTCTCGGTCCCTCACCTTTCAAGGTGGTGGGCAGCACCGTGTTCTCCGGGTTCACGTCTGGTCTGATGATGCAGACCCTGCCATCATTCCCCGCGCTGGAGCTCGAGGTTGCTGCGAGGGGTGAAGCCTCAACTGCAGAAGCTGGGTGGAGCAAGAGAACACGAATAAGGCAATGTGCAAAGTAACTTGCGGCTTGCAAATGTTTCAAAATTCGCCTGAGAGGGGACAAGTCCCACTTGACGTGGCCCAGTGCAAGCGCAGGGACCTGCATGTGCTGAACGTGGTCATTAAGCACAGCAAAACAGTTCCCACTGCAAGCATTTCTTTGCATAGCCCTCCCAGGACAGACAGGTGTTCTGCCTTCAGACCAGCTTTCCCAAACAGCCCCTCAGTCAAAGCTTCTGGAGTGCCTAGGGGGCAACTGAATGCCCCGCGACAGAAAGCAGCAGCATTGCTGCCTTCGACAGGGCTACCTCCACAGCCAGGGAAATTGCCAGGGATCATGCAAAATGTAGCATCAGCCCTGGCTGTTCCCAAGGCCACAGCACTCCGGCTGGCATGGCGTGCTCGGTGGCATTGCCACCGTTTTCTTCCGTTACCAGTACCCTTGTGGGGATTTATGGTTTTGAATTCAAGTTTCCCGGGCCCGTCCCTCGCCTCAAGCTGGGGTTTGTTCTCAAGTGAGCTGGCGTTGGGCCAGGGTAAATTCCGTGCCCATTAGAACGCCTAAGAAACACTACAAACACATGTGCTCTGGAACCATTTCCCCTGTTGTTTTAGCCCCCCAGCCCCCGCCCCAAGA
This sequence comes from Harpia harpyja, assembly GCF_026419915.1. Lineage (NCBI taxonomy): Eukaryota > Metazoa > Chordata > Aves > Accipitriformes > Accipitridae > Harpia > Harpia harpyja. The sequence continues at coordinate 311,499 of NW_026293185.1, forward strand.
ATTTAGGCCCCTCCAAGCCACCAGAACTCGCTAGCCCCTGCTTTGGCTGTCCCAACAGCAAGGCACGCAGGAGCCCACGCCTCCGCCAGACCACGTTCTGCACCGCTGCAAGATCTGACTCTGCCCAGACCCGCGGGGGAATGATGGGGCAAGACTGTGCTGCGGAGAATGCGCCGCAGCAACTCGCTAGTCAGCAGCAAAGGTGCTTACTGATCAGGCTCTCCCAGTTGTCCTCTGCTTTTTCAGCCCGCCTCCGGGTGCGGAGCATGTCGTTGCAAAGAAGGCAGCCCAGCAGCTCCTTGCAGTAATACGGGATCCCCGAGCTTCTTTGGATCAGGAACCTGGACAGGAGCAGACGCGGCAGTGACCACCACAAGGGGAGTAAGGTGAAACACGGTTCAGGTGGGCAGCGAGTCACTTGGGCAATACAGGGTAGCCAGCATCTTTGTCACAGCTGCACCTCGCCTTTGAATGGGACAGTCCTCTGCTGGCTTAGGCTTTTGGGCCCCCCTGAAGCTCCAGCCTTCGCTCAAGTCCATGGGAAAAGAATCGTGGACAACGGCCAAAGCGCAGAGCAGCGAGCCCTGCCTTTCCTCTCCTCAGGAGCCTAGATCCTCTCTGGCAGCAGGGCAGGCCTCTGCCCCAGGGCATCTCCCCCACAGCCCGGCCACCTAGACCAAGGCCTTTTCACAGCCCAGCCACGCCTGGGCTCAGGACTCTTCCTCCCTTCCTCTCTGTGCAGCCGCGAAGGGCTGACACCTCCCACGCTCTGTGTCTCGGCAGTGGCCCACTCTCAGCTCGCGCCTGCCAGGACAAGGCATAACAAGCAACCCAGCTCCTAGAGTACTCCCTAGAGTCGGTGATGCTTCTAGTGGCCCTGCGCTCCCTTTCCTGGGGGCTGATTCCCGTCCGTGGTCTGCATAGGTTCAAGCCCTCAGGAAGAGCTCCCCCGCCTCGAACTTACCTCGCTAGATCCCTGGAGATGCTGTCCACTCTAAGGTTCTGGCAGACTGTCTGCACCACAGCTGAAGGTTTCAGCTCATCCAGACGAAGATAGGTGATTTTCTGGGACGTTGTGTTGTCTGCTGCAGCTTTGCAAAAGCCCTCTGTTCTTGCGTAGCCCGGCGCTAAGCTCATGACCATGAAGTAGGAGACATTTCGGAGCACGGGTGACATGATACTCCAGGAGGCAGGGTCGATGAAATGGGCATTGTCGATGACGAATATGCCAAATTCTCCTCCAATGGTCTGAAAAAAAGCAGGATGTTCTGAGGGCAATCCAGTGGAATCCCAAGTATCTTGCAGGGGAGGAGACTGAGCCTCTGTCTCTTGAGAGGATGCTCGGAAGTCTCTCCCCAGCCACTTCCCTGCTCAGAAGCTTACTGACTCTTAATTTCTTTGAGATTTTAAGGTCACACCTAACACCACCTGACCTGCAGAAGGAGGCAGCTTGGGCAAGGGAATGCAGAAGCCATTGCTCCTTGTCCAGGGTACACTTGACAAGAGGAAAGTTATGGGGTGTGTTTGTGGGGCTGCGGGGGGGGGGGGGGGGGCGTTCCTCAGGCCCTGAAGGGCGATGGCCCGGGCGTGTGGTCCTCCCACCCGCTCACACTGCTGTGGTGCAGAGCCCGCAGCCAGCAGGCTTGTTTTCCTTCTCTGACCCAGGAGGAAGAAAGGAAGGAGAAATGCTCACCTTCTCTAGCACTTTTGCCCAAGTCGAGTGCAACTCCTTTTTTCTTTCAATTCCACGCATCTCGCGAACCTTGTCCGAAACGGGAAACTGGCCAGAAAAGCAGAGTCAGGGAGGAGCATCGCTCTGGGGCTAGGCACACGAACCCACCAAGCAAGACCGCAGAGCAAACTGCTGGCCTCAGCACCTTACCTCTCCCCAGCACAGGTGCAAGGAGCCACAGTGGGGACTTCACCTGGAGCCTAAAGCAGAGGCCCTCTGCTGAGGGTCGCTGGCAGAGCTGGGGCTTGGGGGTGGGCTGAAGAGCTGGTTCTCTGGCTGTAGGACGCTTGGGCTGGCTGGAGCAGACCACTCGCCCAGCACCAGCCTCTCTCCAGTGCCACTTCCAAGGTGCTGAACAAGGCACCGGGCACCACCAGACGCAGCGTGGGACATGAACTCACCCCAGAAAGGGAGCCCCCCAGGGCCCAGGAATGGGAAACCTGTGCTATGACCCCCACGATTCCCAACCCTGAGCTAAGGCACTCCCAGCAGCGCGCCCACACAACATCAGACCCAGAAAAGCTCACGAGAAGGCCTTCTCCAGGGGCCAGAGAGGCCTCTTGCTCTCACCTCGACAAGGAAAATGTCATTGAGGAGGCAAAAGCTGCTCTCTTCAATTGTCCCGCGGAGCACTGTCTGCAGCGTGCGCTGCCTGGCACCGCAGTGTTCACAGTCCTGGAGGCCCAGGGCCCTGGCCATCAGCGTACGGATGGCACAGAAGGACTGCCTCACGTTGACCTCTAGCAGTTCCATGGCAACTACCCTGCCGTGCAAAAGCAAAGGGGACTGAGATCCCCAACAGCCCAAGCCTTCTAAGACAAAAGGGGTGCAGATGCCCTTGGGGGGTGGGGCTCGTCAGCCACTCGTCTCAAAGTGCTTCCCAGAGGAGGCCAAGCTTTTCGCTCCTCATACGAGAAAGGGCACAGAGGGGCAGTTGCTGCCAAGCCACCGGGAGAGCCGGGTCCAGACTCTTGCGTCTCCCCAGCGCCGGCCCAGGTCTCGCTACGTCCCCCTGCAGAGGAACTCATGGGGCTAAGGGGCAAGGATGGAGCAAGTGGCGGCTTTGCCTTTGGGCTCCAGACCTTAGCAGCCTGCTTCCCAGACCACAGGAAGGCTTTTCTGCCCCAGTGCTCCTTCTGGGAAACAGGCAGAGGGCAAGCAGAGCTTCCGAGACAGGCCACCCTGCTGTCTGTTGGGTCTGGAGGCAGATGAAAAGCATTGGGCTTGGGCTCTTTCTTTCTATCTGTGCCTGGCCCAGAAGTGAAGGAGGAAAGGGCATGGCTCAAGAAGCCACCTCCAACTCCCCAGAGATGTAGAGGCGGGAGCAGAGCATGCAGGTGCTCCTAGGGAGTGTCTCCAGGAGGCTTTCTCGAGAGGCTGCAGTCCAAGGGCCAGGCGCACCGGCAGAGGGGACGGAATGTTCTATGCCTGCCAGGTGATGGGCAGGGGCAGCGTCCCAAAGCTAGAGGTCAAAAACCTGTACCTGTGGCCAGCAGCCTGGCCTAAATAGGCCAGTTCGGTAAGTAAGTGGCTCTTTCCGGAGCCCATCGTGCCCTCAAATGCCAGGATGTGCCTTTGTCCTAAGTCCTCATAGGCTTTCAAGCAGCTGCCAAAGAGGTCAATCTCCTTCTCCCGACCTGTGAAGACAAACAAGAAAACCAGCTGCTGGGTGTGCTGAAAAGCAGAGAGATGTCACTTTGGCTGGCACCCTCCACCGCAGTTCCCTGTCCCGCCACCACTTCCACCAGCCTGCCTACAGCCAGGCCTCCTTCCTGCCCTCTCATCCCAGCTTTTTTACCTCTGCCTTCCTCAGAGCGGGAGGGGGCCCGCCTGCCCCACAGCGCAGCTCCTATGCCTTCTTCCCCGTCCCACCACCCTCTGCCCTCCCACAGGCACAGAGGTTCAGCTGGCCCCATGCAACTCCCCGCAGTGATCCAGCACAAGACTGGAAGAGATGATGCGAGTCGCTGCAGCATCTCCTTGCTGTAGCATGAGCCACAGGGCACTTCCTGGTAGCCGAGGCAGCATCTTCAGTGTCTTTTGGCTGGGCTAGAGTGAATTTTCTTCAGTGATAGCTCCTACGGTGCTCTGGTTTGGATTTGTGACCAGACACGGCTGTTGCTAACACAACGCTGTTTCGGTTATTGCTGAAGAGTGCTTGCACAGCGTCAAGGCCTTTACCATTTCTGACGCCGCCCCGCCAGCGAGCAGGCTGGGGGCGCACAAGAAGCTGGGAGGGGGCACAGCCACGACAGCTGACCCCAACTGCCCAAAGGCCTATTCCATACCATATGATGCGGTGCTTGGCAAGAAGAGCTGGGGGAAAGAGGGAGGAAGGGGGGACGTTTGGAGTTAAGGCGTTTGTCTTCCCAAGTCACCGTTACGCACGATGCAGCCCCGCTTTCCTGGAAATGGCTAGACACCTGCCTGCCGATGGGAAGCAGGGAACGAATGCCTGATTCGGCCTTGCATGCTTGCACAGCTTTTGCTTTACCTATTAAGCTGTGTGTGTCTCAGCCCAGCACTGTTCTCACTTTTACCCTTCCGATTCTCTTCCCCATCCCACTGGGGGGAGCGAGTGGCTCTGTGGGGCTGAGCTGCCTCCCGGGGTTAACCTGTAACAGGGCCCAAAACCTCCAGCAAGACACCGAGTGATTAAAGGCACCCCGTGTGTCCTGACGTTTCCATGTCTACGCCCAGATGATGCCAAGAAAGGATCTCTGAGGAGTACAAGGGGGAGAACCCACCACCGGAACTCTCCATCAGTCTGGCAGAAGGCAATCTCTTTCCTGATCCCAAAGACATAGCCCCCAGGTGCGAGCAGCTCCGTAGCTGAAAGGTACCTTCGTACAGGTCTGGAGCACGGCAAGGCAGCACCAGGCGCCTCACCCTGCTTTCCACCCCAAAGAGATCAACCAAGTAGGGGCCAAGAGAGGCCGCACTTCCTTAGGGCCGCTGCAGGCAACACCAGCCCCGGCAAAAGCTTCTCCCTTCCCAGCATGGCACTAAAAGTTACCGAGGGGAAGAAACTGGGCTTCAGAAGAGCAAGGCATTCTCCACCTACCCAGTAAGGGGGCGTACTCTGACCTCTTCTTGGCAAGACCCATGCCAAATATGCTAGAAGCAGGGGAAAAGAAAACACAGGTCAATTAGCTGGTGAGAAGCCAGGGGACACAGAGAAGCAGCCTGGCGTAGAGGGGCAGGATGTGCTCCTCGTGCACCTGCTTTTCTTCCGAGCAGCATGTTTTCCCCTGTATGCACCCCCACCCATAGTTCAAGCTGCACGCTAGGACAGCTTCAAGCATAAAGAAGCCCAACGGCCATGGCAGGACAGGAGAACGTATCAAGAGTCCACCACCAGAGGCCAAACCAAGAGACATCGGAGACATGTGAAAGGAGCCAGGGCGTGCTGTTGGCTAGCACACGCTGGCAAAGAGAAACAAGTGTCTTGCAAAGGAGGACTTGTGTCACTCAACGGGTTGGGATGCCAAGCACCTTAGCACCTTTGGCTCAAGTCCTCCTGTAGTTTCCAAGAGATGGCAATGTTAACATTCAAACCGTCATCCAAAGAGAAGGTCAAAACCTGGCCCAGAGGAAGAGCTGACATTTCAGCAGGAAGACATGAGGAAGAGTGTCCCCATGGTCAACACTTCCCCATGGGAAACAGGCTGGCCCAAAGCTTCCTGCTCGGAAGCAGCCGGGACAAAAACCTCCTTGGGTCAGCATTACCAGGGCACGTGGTGGAGCAAGCACAGTTGAAAGCCATTTGGACAGAGCCTGCAAGGCCAGGTTGTGTCTGCCAAGACAGGCAAACCTTCCCCATCCCTGTGGCTTCACTCCCGCTCTCTTAGCAGCAGGAGACAGCAGGGGAGAGAGGCAAAAAGCCTCCCGCGCCAGGGCTTCTCACCGTCTCAGCCACAGGCAAGGGAGACCAGCTTGGTCTCTCTCTGCCTAATTCCTCTCTGCTGGCCAAGGCTGCACCCTTGATGCCACAATCCCCTCATCCAGCCCTCTCAGAGGTCACTCACCTCTTCTTGGTGATCCCCACATATTGATAGACAGTGCCAGGACGACTGAGGCCTTTCATCTTTCTCTCCGGCAGCTCCTTGAAGTAGTAAGGGGGCAGCCGAGAGGAGGCGTAGGTCACTGCATCACAGGACACCAGCCCAGGGTAGTGCACCATCATCCGGGCTGCCAAATTCACCTTGTGGCCAAGGACTGCCAGAGAGAGAGAGAGCGCGCGTGCGTTGACATCTCCGTGCGACCTGCCCCGTGGCGCCCTTCCAGGCCAATGGCTGCCTCACCTCCAGCACAGGCCAACCCCACAGCGGGATCAGCAGAACCCAGGGGAACAAACGGCCACAGAGCCCATTCTCCTGCCACGGGCCAGGACCCGCACTGCCTGGGCCGCTCCTGACCGGCTGCTGGGAAAGCCCTCTCCCAGCCCGCCTTCCTCTTCCAGAGTGCTATGCTTAAGCAGGCCCACGCCAGCCTCCCGCGCCTCAGACGCACGCCTCCTACCTGTGTATTCATGCCTCAGAGGGTGGCCGGTGACTCCGCAGAACACCGTCCCACTGGTAACTGCAACAGACACCGCCCTGGCACACAGGGAAACAGCGCAGCTTCAGCAGCGCCCCAGGCGCAGTCCTGCCCGCCCAGATTCATCCCTTCCCGCACCTCCCCTCGGCGCTAGCCTGGGCCACCCGCCATCCTGTCCGGCCAGCGTGGGTCTTGGGGACGTGGAGAGCTCAGGGGCGCAACATACCCACGTTGCAAGGGACAAAGGACAGGGGTAGAGCGCACGTGGGATGTTTTGGACGCTTCCCCTGAGGCCACATTCCCTGAGCTGCAACCTGCAGAAGGCCACAGCCCTCTCGTGAGCAAAGAGGGAGGGAAGAAGGCACCCATGATGTCACTGCCTGCGATGGCAGCAACCTGAGATCAGGTGGCTGGACCCCATCCCGTTCGTGGGCCAGTCGCCCAGAAGGGCCTGCCTCTGGCACCAAGGAGCCTCTCGCCCTTGCAAGGGCTCGTTCCAGCACGGTGGCTAGCAGGGTGTGCTTGGAGGGACTCCGCCTGGCTGCCGAGGGCTAAGCCCGGGGCTCGCCTGCCACCTCTCAGGGCACTGGCCTCCTTCCTCCCAGGGACGAGGCAGAGCAAGCTAGAAGACGCGTCTCTTTCTGGGAAGCCCCCTTGCACCATCCCAGGCAGCATGCACCCCCACCACACGCTCACTTTGTTTCCATGAGCATGGTGGAGCAGGAATTGAAGATCTGAATAGCACTCTGCAAGGCATGAATGCTCTCGTAGGGCAGCTTTTCTCCGCCGAGGCCAAACACACAGAGGAACGTGCAGCCCTGCCAAGGACAGATGCAGCACATCTTGCTACAGTGCCTAAGAGGGAGCCTCTCCCTCTTGCTCACCGCCCACCCTCTCAGGGTGGGGGGAAGCGATTGCTCCCACACACTCACTTTATCAAACAGGACGATTTTGTTGATTTCGCCTTTGTGAGGACAGAGGATTTCCAGCATCATCCTGCTGGCATCGTGGACGACGGTGTGGATGGCCGCTGCGTTGATACCTGCAGTCAACTGCAGTTGGACGAAGAGGCTGGTGACTGGCCGTAGCTCAGAGAAGAGGTCCAGCGGCACTCTGTCATCAAGCTGGAAGACAAGAGCACGACGGCTTCACCAGCCTGCTCTCCCGGGGGCTTACTCCCCATACCAGATACCGAGGGAGAGCAGGCATACTGGCAATAGCAGGTACTACCCGAGGAAGGGCTAAATCCTCCTCTCGGTGCAAATGGCGGGCAGGCTGCCCAGCCTGTGGCAGGCGGATACCGAATCGTTAACGCAAATGACAAAGGAGAGAATGTTGCTCAGGTAACACCCCATCCTGGGACAGGTATGGACATGAGGGGCGACCCACAGGGATGCTCTGGGGACTTCAGTGCAACCTCCCCTTTATCCCACTGTCACGACCGCAGCACATCCAGAACCATACCCACAGAAAAGACAGACAGACAGAAGTCTGCCTCCCACCACCCGTATCTCTCTGAGAACAACACACGCAATGGTGCAGCACCAGTGCCCCCTGGCTCAGTTTCCCCGCGTTGTCGTCTCAGGGTGCGTTTTCTTCTGTTTGTCTGTTCTCGTGAGAACTCCATCTCTGCAATGCACCACTTCTTCTGCCCTCCAAAAATGCAGCCCCCAGCAGTGGTGGCCTGGACGTACCTTCCTGAGAGCAGCTTCTGATATGTACTTGCTAAGCATGTCGTGCGCATTAGGGCCGCTGGGCAGGGGAAGAGCGGGCCTCATGGCACCTGAGGAGAGAAAAAGCAGGTGGTTGCTGGGAGGATGGGACTACGAGGTGTCGGAAAGCAGGGGCTGGCACTGGAAATGGGGGAGAAAGAGTCTTCTGCGTTTGCTCATGTTGCCACCTCCAGATGCTCACGGCAGTGCTGTCCCCTGGAGGGAGAAGGCAGCAGCAGCCACTGCCCCAGCTGATGCACAGGAGGGCCAAAAGCATGAGTGCTAACCGAAAGGAGGAAGAGGGCGGGGGTGGTTCCTCTCTGGCCCCTGAAGCAGCCAGGCCCCACCTTTCCAGGCAATCCGCGAACTAGGTGAAGTTGGCACTCACCTTCCCCTTCCAAGCGGCGGCTCCTTGGGTGTTGCACAAGCTCGCGTAAAGCGTCTTGGCATTCTGACCAAGACATCCGATCCATGCCTGTAACCTGAAGACACACGGCGTGAAGGCACTGCCACTGGCCTCCCCAGGAGTCCCAGGGGACAAAGCCCGCCCTCCACCGTCACTGCCCAGAAAAGGGGAGAACAAGCCCACCTGGCTGGATGGGACAGCAGTGCTTCCTCAGAAGCACCGGAGCTGGGCAGGCATCATCCAAGCATCCCCCAGCTGTCAACCACAGCGCCATGACCCACAGAGGACATTGCTGGTGGGGCCAAAACCCTCCCAGTGCCTCCCGACCCCTCAAACCAAGCAAGCCCAGCCCACCGTTACCCCTGAGATGGAAGGACAAGAGCTTCAGCTGCCTACCCACTTCCACAGCCCCAACTCTCTCCACATCCAGCTCCTCAGCCTTCTGACACCTCCCTCCTTCATGTCCAGGTCTGGGTCCTCAAAATGGCTCTACAGGCCATCCCATCCACCTACCTTCACAGCTCTTTTGCCTGCAAGGCGCCTGGTCCTGAGCCGGTGCTGCTCACAGAGCTCCCAGGAGGTGGCCGAGAGGATTACTTCACCTGCATTCGCAAGCTCTTCGGCCTCACGAACTTCATCCAGGGCCTGGCCACAGATCAAGAAGTACTGCCGCCTCCTGTCTCCCACTAGCAGGAAGTCCATGGGCCCTGCAGAGATCCCTGGTGAGAGAGAGAGGGAGAAGCAGCACTGACACAGGGAAGATTTGGAGCTCTACAGCCCCCAGCATCTCAGCTGTTCAGAACCTAATCTGAAGCCCAGTGGGGAGGGCATTATGGAAGGGGAGGGCATCCTCCATCCTCCTCAGGGGCATACTGACACAGGTCCCTGAAACGGGTGTCTAGAAAGAGGCAGTGTGTTGAGAGTGCCGGCTGTCTTAGCCAGCTGCCTGCCCAGAAGCCCAGCAGCCTGCCCAGAAGCCCAGCAAACCAGGCGGGCTTGGTCACTGCCTGCTCCACCAACATGCAGGCAGGTTGTAGCTGTCTGCTTGAGAACACACGACAGCCTGCCAAAGCCCTTCCCAGAGCCATGTGCAAAGCAGCTCCCCTTTGCTCTTTGTGAGAGGCAGGGGAGAATCCAGCAGGGCAAAGGATGCAGAGCTGCCCCCACCTGAAAAAATGGAAAGATAACTACCTCCCACAGACATCTGTGCTAAATCAGACATTCAAGGACCCTCATACTTGATCTGACGCCCGCTTTGCCTTTAAGCTTCCTCTGCAGCTGCAAATGCACGCAAACCCAGCAGGCCTGGTCTCCCATCCCCGCCCAGACTACGGCTGGCCCCTTAAATGCTCGCAGGAGATGCTTTCCTTTGGCACTAGCCCCAGTACGGATCCCCCCATTCCCTGCCAGCGAGAAGCACCCCGTGCCACAGCGCCCGTACCTATCTTCAGTCGGACCTTCTGACCCACGTGCGTGTCACGATTCCCATACTTCCTCTGGATCTGCCGGCTACATTGCAGCACCAGGCTGATGGTCTTAGCCAGCTCCTGGGATGGTGCTCTCCACAGCACCAGCACAGCATCCCCTGGGGAAAGTGAGGGAAAGGTAAAGGCTCTGCTGAGACCTGACTCTCCCCGACCTACGCTCAGCGGCAGGGACAGCAGAAACCGGCCGACGTGCTGAGGAAGATGGGCCCGTGGGAGGGCATCGTCCTGGAGGGCCAAACCCTGGGCACCGGCACACCGCTCCTCTCCCGGGCCAGCCACGGCGGCCGACAGCCGGCAGCGGTGGCACCCCCTGCCCCGAGCGCTCCTCTGCAGCTGCAGCACACCAGGGCCGCCTCCTCCCCTCGCAGCCTGGCAGCCCGAGCTCCGCCACCACCAGGGCCTCCCTGCCCCTCACCACCCCCCCGACACACACCTTTGGCTGTGCTTTCTAGGGGGTCTCCTCCTCTCAGTGCTTCCTTGCCCCCACCCCCAGCCCAGGGTCCTACCAGCAGGGGCAGAATGAGGGAGGCCACAGCCCTTGCCAAAGCCAAACCGGAGGCAGGCAGGCCCAGGGAGAAAGAGAAGCCTGGAGAAAGGGCACTGCACGGGGGGGGCGTGAGTGGCCAGGAAGCTGGCTCAAGGTGCTGCACAGAGCCTCTTGAGAAGGAGAGCACAGCAAACGGCCGCCACAGCGCTTAAATGCCGCAGGTCAGCACACGTGGGCATCGTCGTCCTGCGTACATACCAGCAAACTTAAAGATGTCTCCTCCAAAAATCAGCATCTCTGCGGACAGAGAGAAGGAAAGGAAGAGTCACGTGGGCACCTTCTTCCAGAAGCCACAGAGCAAGCCCCTCTACCCCGAGAGGAGCACCCAGGTGAGGGTGCACCGTGGGGCACAGCTCAGGAAAGCACCGCTCTGGCCTGCCTCCCAGGCTCACAGGGGCCACAGCCCTGGTACGTGCACAGCAGGCAGGGAGGCAGGGCTGCGAGCTGCCACCAGATCTCAGAAAGGTGGAGGCTGGAAGGGACCTCTGGGGTCCATCTGGTCCAACCCTGCTGCTCAAGCAGGGCTGCACAGAGCCAGCTGCCCAGGACGGTGGCTAGATCATTTTTTCAGAGCTCTAACGAGGGAGACTCCACAAGCTGCCTGGGCAACCTGTGCCAGCGCTCAGTCACCCTCACACTCTAAAAGTCTTTCCTGACGTACAGAGGGAACGGCCTGTGTTTCAGTGCATGCCTGGGGCGTGGCCTCTGCTCCTCACACTGGGCAGCACTGGAAAGAGCCTGGCTCTGTCCTCATTGCACCCTCCCTTCAGGTTTTAGACACATTACTAAGATCACCCCCCAAGCCTTCTCTTCTCTAGGCTAAACAGTCCCAGCTCTCTCAGCCTTTCCTCGTAGGAGAGATGCTCCAGACCCTTCATCATCTTTGAGGACTCTCTTGCTTTGCTCTACAGGTGCTGCCAAAGAGGTGGCCACAATGTGCTCACGGTCAGCTTAGAAGGGTCAAGATGTCCCCCGTGAAAAGGGGCTCGTGAGGGTGTCACAGACACACACACACACACACACACACAGACACACACACGTATATCAGCGCCAGCATCCTCAGGTCACTCGCGTGCTGGCGCTTGCTGGATGCCCCCAGCCTGCTCTGGGCACTAATGCATCACCGAGCCGGGTGTTCATGCCAGAAGCACAGAGGAAGCTGCTGAGAAAGCGGGTGCCTCCTCGGCCACAGTGGGGAGCAGAAAGGACCTGTGCCGGTCTTGATTCACCAGGACACCCTGGCTGTTCCTGCAGGCCACAGAAAGCCCCAGCCCTTGCAAGGAGGCAGGACCAGGCTGCCCAGCATGTCCACCTCCACCCTCCATGAGCAGCCTCACGGCCCGCTGCCAGACAGTCCCGCGGCACGGCTCTTACCCTCCAAAATGTCACACAGGTAGTCATTGAGGGTTTGCGCCAGCTCATCAGTGCCTCTGTCTGGGCCGCTCCTCTGGATGAATTTCTCTGACAAAGCAGTGAAACCTGTAACAGGGACACCCAGAAGTCAGGAAATGCCCACGTGGGCCAAAGGACCCGGCAGCCAGTTCCATGCTGCCCGGCCCGAGAACCTGTAGGTCACACCTTCCCACGCGCTGGCTCAGTGCTGGCGGTGGCAGCGGTTGACCGCCCAACATAACCCGTCCCCCTCTCTTTGGGCATCCCAGCAGAAGACCTCAGCAGTGACAAGACGGCCACTCTGTCTGAGGAGCCGGGGCAGGGCTCCAAAGGGCCTAGTGTGGCCCAAAAAGGCTCCTGTCCGTGGTTGCTCCTCCCTGCTCCCCCCACCTGAAATATCCGCAAAGAGCAGCACTCCGTGGACAGTCTGAATGGGATTGTCACTCCTGAGACAGTCCTCAACAATGAGACTGGGGAGGAAAGCTGCTGCTTTCTCCAGCTGTGAGTGGTAATGGTTCCTCTCCCAGGCAGAAGCCATCATCAGCGCCCTGTGGCACACGGGGTACCTCAGGAGAAGATGGCCGTGCCCAGCTGGGAGGACGAGGACCTCACCACACAGTGCGACTTGCACAGTGAGCCCGGGGCCTCTGTGCGCGACAACTGGCCCTCCGCCCTCACGGCGGTGGTCACAATCACCCGGCAGTGACCTCCTCCGTAGGTCATCACTTACTTACCCATCCTCTGTCCTCAAGCAACACAATCAGCTAGCAGCGACATCCTCCGTATGTCATCGCCTGCTGAGCAGCTGCCGCCGTGGCCCAGTCTCCCTCCTTGACGCTGAGCCGCTGACTCGGAGGCAGCCAGCGCCACCCCACTTCTTGGAGGACAGTGCCGAAGGGAGGCTTGCGCAGCGACCCGTTGCTGAATTTGCAGCGACCTAACTAAGGCCTTGCACCCTAAGAATGGGTCTTTGGAGGCTCCAAATGAGGCTTCGTACCCTAAAGGAGGAGTTTGGCCCCTAAAATGAGGCTTCGGGCCCTCCGGATGAGCATTTGGACCCTCCAAATTGCAGACTGGATCCCAAAAAGGAGGCTTTGGAAGCTACAAAATGAGGCTTGGGGCTCTAAAAGTGGGGGTTGTACTGTAAAAGGGGGGGGTGGACCTTAAAAATGGGTATTTGGACCCTTGAAATGTGGCTTCAGGACCCTAAAGATAAAGGGCTGGATTGTAAAAATGATTCTTTGGACCTTGAAAATGAGGCATTGGGCCCTGAAAATCAGGTTCGGACCCTCAAAATTTGAGTTTAGAGGCAAGGTTGTGGACCCCGAAATGAGGCTCTGGAGCTTCTAAATAAAGCTTTGGACCACCAAAATGAGGATTTCTTAACAAAAATAAGAGTTGGGACCCTAAAATGAGTATTTGGACACTCAAAATGAGGCTTTGGGACTGAAAAATGTGTGTTCGGGCCTTATAAACGAAGCTTTGAACTCTACAAAGTGGCTTTCAGTCCTAAAAATGAAGGTTTGAAACCTAAAAATGAGGCATACTACCCTAAAAGAGAGATTAAAACCCTAAAAATGAGTCCCTGGGCCCAAAAAGCGAGGCTTTGGACCATAAGAAGGAGGTTTTCAACCCTGGAATCGAAGTTTTGGACTCTAAAACTGAGGCTTTGGGCCCTAAAAGAGGGGTTTGGAGCCTAAACATGAGGGCTTGGAAACTCAGGATGCAGCTTGGACCCTCAAAGCAACCGGCTGGATCCTAAAAGTGATGCTGCTCTATAAAAATGAGATACCTGCTCCTGTGCATGTGGCACCCCTGGTCCTGGTCCTGGCCCTGCTCCCTCCCTTGCCCCAGCTGCCCCTGGCCCACCTCCCACCTGTTTCTCCTGAGGCCGCTCAGCCTCTGCCCTCTCCGGCAGAGGAATTTGGCCACAGGTGACATCACAAGCATCTGCACAAGCCAGGTTCCTGGGCCTGCCCTGTCGGCAGTGACATAAACACCACCACAAGATCCTAAAAATGAAACTGTGGCTTCTTAAAAAAAGGCCATGGGTAATGAAAGACAGGTTTGGACCCTCCAAAGGAGGATTTCAGCCCTCAAAAGCAGGCTTTGTCACTGCAAAGAATGGGGGAGATGCTACAAATACGCTTTGGACCCTGACAACAAGGTGAACCTATTGGTTCCTCTGTGGCCCCCCGAAATGAAGCTTTGATGCCAAATACAGGGCTTTGAGCACTACATTTGAGGCTCAGAGCTGTGAAAGACGGGTTTGGACTCTCTGAATGAGGGTCAAGGCCTTAAGAATGGGACTTTGGTCCCTAGAAATGGTGCTTTAGAAATGAAAATGAGGCTTTGAACCCTGAAATTAGGTTTGGGGCCCTCCAAGGATGCTTTGGTACCAAAACCTGAGGCTTTGCACCCTAAAAATGGGTCTTTGGATGCTCAAAATGAGGCTTTGGGCCCTTAAAATTGCAGACCGAATCCTAAAAATGAGCCTATGGTCCATGAAAAGGAGGATTTCGTCCCTAAAAAAGAGGCTTTGGAAGCTAAAAATGAGGCTTTGGGCCTGAAATGAAGCCTTTGGACTCTCCAAACAGGGCTTGGCACCTTCATAATCAGACTTGAAGAAATCGTTACTCACAGCATTTAGTCCTCATCACGACCATCACTCTTCTGAGCAACAGAGGGGAAAGCTCTGGATGACAAAGGATATCAGGATGCGCTCCAGAAAGAAAAGATCAGTGCAAGAAGATCCCCATCACCTAACTGCAAAGGAATAATTCTAGCTCAGTGAAATGGGTACCCAAAATGAAACACACGGAACAGCATCCATCATTGAAACTCTTTCAGTGTCAGTTTTAACTGCTGCAGATCTGCAGGCAGACAAACTTACTGTCACAGGGCCCCAAAAGGAGTACTAATTAGCAAACAGAAACTCTACCCATAGCCCATATCTATCTAGCCTTTAAAGGTAAAACAGCTCAGCCTACAGCTCTGAAGGTATAGACCAGTCCACACTTACATCCTGGGTCTACCTGCTCCACGATCTGTCTAGAAACTGAAATCACAATCACCTTTGAAAGAGGAGGGAACCTGGGGGGAAGGGGGTTGAAAGGAAGACATTGGTGGAAAAAAGGAAAAGCGTAGGCACGCAATTCAAAATGGAAGGAGCCAAGTTATCCCAAAGACCAGCTCAGGCCGACTCGCTTTTGCTGGCAAAAAGCTGTGCAGCTTGGAGGAAAAAAAGCAGACTTTGGTGCTGGGATGCACACAGAGTTCAGATCTGAAACAGCAGAAAAACCTTGTCAGGGCTCCTTTCCACCGTCCTCCTACCTGGGTGCATGCTGCAACCTCCTTGTTTCCCTGAAGTCCTCCCAGACTAACAGGGACGTGGCATCTGTCCAGTCCACGTGCCACGACGAAGAAGCAGTTCTGATCGTGGAGCGGGTAGCAGATAACTGCATCTGCAGAAGCAAAGGGGCAGCCACGCCTCAGCTTCCGAGATGCCCAAAGCTGCCCCAGGAGCCCTCGGTGCCCCAGCATTTGCTTGGCCCTGAAGCCCCAGGCACAGAAGGGAAGGACAGTGGTCAGCCCCTGTGGGGAGAGGGACGGGGCTCCGTCCTTCCTTCTGGCCGCAGGAGGATGCCCTGGGCCACGCCAGGACAGGGTGTCTCTCCTCCTCAGCCCCAGGGGAAGGCGAGGCCTGAGGAAGGCCCCGGGTGCTGGGCTCAGCACGGGCGGTGTGACCGGGGCCAGAGCCCTGTCTCCTGCCGGGTGCCGGCCTGGCCGAGGCCAGCGGCTCCCGTCACGCAGCTCCTCCCGCCCGGGGCTGTGGCTGGAGCCCAGACAGAGCCGCCTTTTGGGAAAGACTTGCCGATCCAGAGCGAATCCAGAGCAGATCCCCTCCTGTCCTCTCACGTCCCCTCCCTGAGGGGGCCCAGACCCCACGAGCAGACCGAGGGAGGGCAGACCTGCGCACACACCTTGCGCTGCTGAGAGAACAGCTCCAGGTGAAATGGCCCCTCTTGCAGGCCGTCTCTCCGCAGGCCCAGTGTCCCGGCTGGCTGAGGAGCAGCTGCCCTGGCGGGGGGCAGCTGGCGCAGGGCAGCTCTGTGAGGAGAGGCCCGGGCTGCCCCTGCCCGCCCGGCAACAGCTGCGCCATTGGCCACGGCTGAGCCAATCAGCGGAGCCGGTGTTGGCCTGTCAGTCACTGCCGACCTGGGGCGGGGCCGGAGGGGGCAGAGGCGGAGTGGCCTGAGGAGAAATGGGGGAGAGACGGGGTGGGGCAGCCGGGGCGAGGGGGGGACCAGGGCCAAGGCCAAGGCCAAGGCCAGGCCCAGGGCAGGGGCAGGGGCAGGGGCAGGGGCAGGTGGTCTCGCCGTGTGGACGGGCCCGGGGGAGACCTGGAGACCTCATCACCCGTGGGCCCTGCCGTGGCCCAGCTCACCAGCCCTGGGCCCGAGTGCTCAGCCCCAGGAACAACCCCAGCACCAGGGTCAGAGCAGCTCCTGCTGCTGCCCCGAGGGTCGCCAGCCCCGAGCCAGCGTGCAGGTATCTGAGCTGGGATGAGGTGGAAGTGGCGCGCGCAACAAACTTTGCAACTCGGAGAGTGAGTTCTAAAGCAGGCGTGTTTATTTCAGCGCTGGGTACACGGGGGATCGCTCCACCTATCGTGCACGCCGTAAAGCTCGTTAGTGAAGTTTAAAGACATGTGTGATATAAATATTCATCATATTTCCAGGAAACCTTATTCATTACATTTCCGAGAAATAATTAACGTATGCAAATGCCCTTCGCGCAGTCGCAGTTGTTGCCTTGCGTGGTCGTCGGGTGTTCTTCGGGGGTCTTATCATCCTCTTCCTTGCTTAAGCGTTCTTTACCCTTTTCAATATTTCCATATTAAACTTCTGTTTTTCCTTTGTTCTTCTTGTATCTTTCATGCCAAGTAATCTTTGACCTCCAAAAGTGCTGTTCTCATGCCAACAAACCACCCCTTATCTTCTTACTTGCATGCTTAGTTTCCCTCGTCCTTGAGTCCATATGTCTGTTTTCCTGCGTTCTCACAAATCTATCTACACATCCTTTAATTACTTTTGAGTTACAGGATGTCTTATCTCGTTAAAGGAAACCATACATTCTGCTTATACCTACTTATTGCTTACAAACTACAAAATATGATTGACATCTGGAATATCTCTCAACTACCATCTATCAGAAGAGACTGGAAAACAATTCATGGAGAGGAGGCGATGGAAGAAGGTACAGTGTATGTGGCACCTGGGATTAACTGGCACCCTCTGTTTCCTATCTGGGTCAGTACTGTACTTGCAGATGTGTTGTCCCACAAGCGGGGGTCGGTACCCGGTGTGCAGTAAGCCAATCTTACAGGCAGAGCCGAGAAATTTGTTTCTTTCATGTCTGCGCAGAGATGGGTGCTGGGGGGTAAATCCACAAAGCTGGCACAGCACACCAAAGAAGAACAATGTATTTATTCTGTTACAGGATTAGTAAAAAAACACCTAAATTTACATTCATTGGTTAGTAGTCGCCATCTCATCTACTGTTGGCCAGTTATATTTAAATTAGCCTCACTTGCTATGTAAACTAGCACGCATCCTCCTTGCAAGTGGCGGGGGGGCAAGTTCTTCCAGCCTTGAATTGAGTCGGTGGTTGTGATCTCCCCCTGCTGCCTTTACTTTTCCCCTAGCTCATGGTTCTTTGGCGATCATCCCGTGCCTTCTGGAGCAGGATGTTTCCTTTTTGTCAGTGTTTAGTTCCTTCTTCAAGGGTACAGTCCTTAGCAAAGCATGCGTAATTTATACAAAATAATCAGGCTTGCATAGTGAAGCTATGGAGTAATTGTCCTCCTTAAAGGACAATGTATCATGTTTAACCCTGAACTGAGCAGTATCACCATGGCTAGGCCGTAACTCAAACGCATGACCGCACATGGACTGAGCCCCAGTTGCGAGCAGAAATTGGTGTTACTAATCCTGAGTGACAGAGGGCTGTTGCTGCTCTCTCTTCCCTGGTGTGAGCCGAGTGCGTGACTGCCCTGCCTGCTCCTGCCTCGGTGCTTTGGGAACTGGGGTGAAAAGGAAAGAGAGACTCGTGTAGTTACGGGATCTCTTGAGGTGTGCTGGGTTTGCTTTGCTAATCACTTGTGTAACGTTTCCTGGGCTATTCGCTAGATATGTGCATAGAGAGGCAAATTAAGCCATGAACTGGCTTTCCAATTAAAGGTTTCCTCTTACAATAAAACATGCTTCCATTTTCTCATGGGTAACAGCCTGAAAGATAGAAGCTGAAGCAGCATGTGCCTCTTGTGCAAATAGGTGACAACAGATGGTTGTATTCAGTTGATCCTTAGTTCCTGTGTAGGAAAATTGGCCATTAATTTAATCTTTGTGTATAGGCAGGGCCTTGCTAATGTCACTAGGTAGGCGGCAAGTAGGTGGATGTCCGGTTTTCCGCATCTTTGTGACTGATCTTTGTTGCTTCTTTTGATGAGGAAAGTCTTGCTGTGTATTCCCAAGGAATGAAAGCATTTCAAAGAACTGATGAAGAAAGAGCTGCCAATCAAGATGGGAGTGTTAGGTTTCAAATTTTCTCAACTGTGTTCTACCCAAAAGCCTGGTCTTAAACAATCAAAATGAGCTGGACCACTGGGTATTTGTCATCCCTGTGCAATTCTGTATCGCTACGGACTTTACCAGCCATGGTGGTGGACTCCGGACCTGTCCTGTAGTGAGGTCAAAGAGGGTATTCAGAAAAAAAAAGGGTACTTTTCCAAAAGGCTTACAAGACAGAAGGCAACAGCTGCTGTAGACAGGTGGGAATACACAGGAACGGGCAGTCTCACTCAGAATGAGGAACAGTGATGTGGGTACAGCTGTAGTGTAACAGTTTTCATGGCCTTGAGCAGCACAGCAGGAGTTTTCAGGCAGCATGGCCAGGGTAGGGGTGTGTGAACAGCTCCTCCCAAGCGTGGAGATGGGCAGGGGAGAGGACAGTGCTGTTCGTGTTGGCGCGCAGCAGGGGACAGTTGGTGGAGGCTGCTCTCAGGACATATAATTAAGAGCTGTCATCTTGGTACTCAGTGGGAAATAACACGTTCCCAAAATAACAAGACATGACTTTCTGAAGTAGCCATTTTTCTAGGAGCTGCATCAGAGCTAAGGCAGATGAGAGAGTCTTGCCTGCTATTAGTCACTGAAGCTGATGACAAGTCACCCAGCAGTTTTGGCAAGAACAGGACAAGATCGATACGTATGTGGCTGTGTGCTAATTGCCTTCAGGTTTTGCAGGTTGTAGGTTTGGCAGGACCAATTGTGTCGTTAACGTGATGGTAACAGCAAAACCTGTAGGCATCTGTGTGGGGTATTTTGGATTTTATACGATTTGCAAGAGTACTTGAACAGTTTAATGTTATGCTGAGGTACGGTAGCTATAGTGCGATCAGAAGAAAGTGGAGGGAAGGAAGATGAGGATGGCAAAGATGCTCAAAAGCGTTAGAATCTTTGACAGCGGAAACGTGTCGTTAACAGTTTATATGAACAGTTTTCCTTCAATGTACTGTTCTTTTCCAAGATTTACAGAGGACGTTTTGCTATTCCCATATCAGAACTCAGTGATTTTCCATTAAAGCTCTCCACTGAGATATAAAAAAATAATAAAAAAAAAGACCAATGTGTCCTGGAAAGAAGAGTAATTACCCAGACTCGATAGTCTTACTCTTGTGGTTTTCCATTCTCCTTAAGCAGCAGGTGTGTGCTTTTTTGCTTGTGCTGGGGTATGATTAAAAAAAAAAAAAACAAAAAAAAAACCCTTTGAAACTTCCTCTGAAATTAGAGGTGGGTGCGACACATCACCTCCTCTGCCTTTTCCGCGATCCTGCATCATCTTAAAATTGTTTGTATCATTATTCTAAATACTTTGCTTTCACTAGAGCCAAGACGACCTAAGATTTTTGTTTTCTGGCCGGTCATCTCCTGTCAGGCAGAGATATCCATGTAGACGTGCTTGGTCACAGAGGCCTTGCTGCAAAAGGACTAAAGGGTAGGTGCATGGTTAGTGATGGTTCTCCCTTATCAACAGTGAACAATGCTTTAGAGGGGTTTCAGATTGGTGGTAATTGCAGAATAATTGTATGATTATTACTGCGCTAGTCTGAGGGTATAAGAGAAGGAAAGATTTGGGAGGGAGAGGATACTTTTTATTAGCCATTAGATTTTTTCCAGCATGGTGTTTGTTGGTCACTGACAAGATGACCAAGGAGGTGGTGGCTGAGGTTCTGTAGTGGAAATTCTTTTGTTCTGGAATTGAAGCCAAAATCGCACTCTGACAGTCTTTAACTACTTAATCTGGAAGTATATGCTTTCTTTTCTCAAACCTGAAGAGAATTGATTTAGAGGGAGAGGCTGTGTGGAAGTTTGAATAGTTGGGGGTCAGAGGCCAGCTGGGCCCTCGAAGGTGGGGGCTGTTTCTGCCCCTGGCTTGGCACTCACAGCTGGGAAGAGGATTTCCTAAATCCTGCTGGAAGGAGCCAGATGTGGCCAGCCCTGGCACAGCCTCAGGGTCTGCTGCCAGCCTGCCTTGAAATCTGCTCTTCCCAGCAGGACGCTGCCCAGGAGGAACTTTGAGTGTTGCTGTTCTCGTTCAGGAGGCATGGTACGCACCAAGCACACCCAGAGTTGCGCCTGTGCCAGGAGAACACTTGGAGCACAGCTGGGGGTTTCCTGGGTAGCAGCTGCAGACTCCTCCTTGGTAGTGGCCTGAAACCAAGAAATGTAACTTAACAGCACTTTGATGATACTGTTAAGCAGGTATTCTTTATTAGCAGCGCTGGGCAGCGCTGGGGATTGGTCCACCACAAGTGCTCCAACGAAACGATGGTTTCAAACAAGTTATATGTACAAAGTTGTCACATATCCACGTTATCTTCCTGGCAATCTTTTACATAAACCTGCCTATTCTAAAAAAATGATGTCATCATGTTACAGTCTTTCATTTCGTGGTCTTTGCTGCCATCTAGTGTCCCCTTTAAACATCGCAGCCTCTCTGGTGGTCCTTGACTTCATCTAGTGGTCGTATCATCTTCTTCATCATTTGTCCTTTAGTTGAAGTTTTCTTGTTGGCAGCTCCCGATGCATGCATTAGTCATTATTGCTTACATGAAGGTTTTACTTCTCTTTGTTCTGCTTATGGTTGACTTATCTGTTTGCACATCTGTGGGTTTTGGTTCCCCATATCATGAGAACATAATTATTCATTGTATAACTTCTACACAGTTTTTTGATCAATTACAAAACCTAATTACTTTTTTCATTAAAGTATAATCTAAACAATCTACTTTTAGATTAACTAAAACAACACTTCCCTGTCAGTTGCCTGAAACCAGGTTTCTTCATGCAGGCAGGCTTGTGTACGCACTTAAAATCTGGCAGGTGAGCATGTTGAAGCTACAGCGTGCCGTTTGGTGACTGCAGGTAACAGTGAGTTCATAGGAGACCCTAAATTCAGACGGTGCGGGCTGCTCTTTTCCTGCCTTCTTTCACCGAGCGTGAAAGCGGTCACTTCCGAGTGGCTACTGCCCTTGGACAGGCTGAGCATCGGCCTGAGAGAGTAACGGGAGCTGTAAAAAGTGCTCCTGTTTCACTGCCGTGTGTGGATTTCGTGCTTCAGGGGGAAAAGAGGCTGGCTTTACTGATGGTATTTTGAAACTTTGTTTAAAGCGTTCAACTGAGAAGCTCTAGAGCCTTTGTAGTGGTTTAACCCCAGCAGGCAGCTAAGCCCCGCACGGCCGCTCGCTCGCTGCCCCGCAGTGGGAGGAGGGAGAGAATTGGAAGGGTGAATCAACTCGCAGGTTGGGATAAAGGCGGTTTAATCAGTCAAGCAAAAGCTGTGCATGCAAGCAAAGCAAAATCAGGACTTCATTCACTGCTTCTCGTTGTCTGGCAGGTGTTTTATTTGCAGGAAAGCAGGGCTCCATCACACCTAACAGTTACTTGGGCATGTCCCCCCTTCCTTCTTCTTCCCCCAGTTATATTGCTGAGCGTGACATCCTATGGTCTGGAATATCCCTTGGGTCAGTTGGGGTCAGCTGTCCCAGCCTCGTGCCCCCCCAGGTTCTTGTGCACCCCCAGCCGACTCCCTGGTGGGGCGGTGTGAGGAGCAGAAAAGGCCTTGACGCTGTGTAAGCGCTGCTTTCAGCACAAATCCAAGACGTAGCGCCGTGCAAGCTACTGTGGGGAAAATTAACTCTCTCCCAGTCAAAACCAGCACAGCCGTGGCGCTCTGTACTCAAAGTATGTACTTATTTCTTGGGCTGTCTGCTGTTAGCAGTGTGCCGTTCGCTGGCCTGGCAATCTGGCGCTCAAGTGTGGATGTGGAAAGAGTCTTTGGAAACTCTCACTGGCAGTAGTTGTTTGTTGTGCTCTTGGGATTTTTTCTCTCTCAAGGTTCCCCTTGCGCTGCCACTCCTCTTTCAGATGTGTTTGTGACAAACCTGTCCTGTTGTTTTGAAACAAGAGCGTGCCTCTGCTGCAGGCAGAGGGGCTGAGCAGGACTTTTAGGATAACTGCTGTTCTCAGTTTCTAGAAGGCACTGTAGTGGCAAGCCTGAGAAACAAGAGTGAAGGGAGAGTGTTTTAGTATGTGGTACTGCTGGCATGCAAGGCAGAGAAAGGAAAGCGGCCTTTGGGTGTGCAGGGGACACTGAATAGGAGGGTTGTGGGAGGTACCAGTTGTGTGGTAAGCCTCAAATGGGAAGTTTGAGTTAGCAGCCAGCAAAGTAACTAAAGCACAGGGTGCTGAGCAGTCTGGTCAGCGGGGGAAGATGTAAAACAAGTGAAGAGGATGGTCCTTTAGAAGTGAAACAGAGACTTTCCCTGAGGGTATTGCCCTGGAGGAGTCTGCTTGTGTCTGCTAGTCAGGCAGACAGAGATGATGGGCAAGTGCTTTTGTGAGTGGGCAAAACCTTGACCAGCTCACTCGAGGAGCTCTGGAGCTTTTAGTTTGAGAGGGGACTTGGAATCCCGGAGGCTGCGATCTGTAACAATTCCAGAAGTTTGAGCTGCTCTGAAAAAGGAGCTGGAGCTGCTTAGGTTTAAGGGTTGTATTTTTAAGCAGGTGCTTATAGATTGGGTGCTGCTGAAGGAGTGTTCTGTAGGGCTCAAACTTGGTCTGAAACTTTATGAGTTGTTGCTGTCTTAGCCTCTGATAAAAAATTAATAATGATAGTATTCATAAGTATTAATAAAAAAGCAGTGGCTCAGCATAATCTGGCTCCCTGTGTACATTGTTCCAAGGCTGTGATCGTCATCAGACAGCAGTTCAAGGCTGATGCCCTCAGAGGCTTTTGGAAAGTGTTCTAAACTATTGAGGTTAAGTCTCTTTTCAGGTGGTGGCACCCATGCAGAAACTAGGACTGAGATCTTTTTGAGCCAGGAAGTATCCCTGCATCAGAGAAACAGAACTGTGTCGTGGCATCCCGAAACCCCTGTTTTCATGCCAGTGAGGTTTCAGCAGGGCTAAAATGCCATAG
Organism: Harpia harpyja; assembly: GCF_026419915.1. Classification (NCBI taxonomy): domain Eukaryota; kingdom Metazoa; phylum Chordata; class Aves; order Accipitriformes; family Accipitridae; genus Harpia; species Harpia harpyja. The sequence continues at coordinate 334,858 of NW_026293185.1, forward strand.
GCAACGACTCAAGCCTCTGCCTAGAGAAGGGTTTTAGGAGTGTGAGTGAATTTGCTTTTGCAATGAGATGTGCACAGGCACTGCCAAGGCCTGGGTTTACTCTGGAAGTGACTGTTGTTAGCTGCAGAAGAATTGAAGAGACTGTGCTATGGACACCACGCCAATTAGGCTGTCTCCAGACCTGAAGCTACATTAAATCTCGTGCCACACTAGTCTCCTTTTTCCTTTGGAGAAGTGGGCTGGGTCTTTGAAATTCTGCCGCATGAGTTTATTTTGGGATGAATTGAAACGCAGTTGTTTCTTTAGCTTTGCTTATTAGCATTCTGCTGGAATAGTGTCAGATCCAGGAGGATTAACCTTCCTCCTTGTTTTGTTCTCTGTGTTGATTTTGGAGAGGAAGGTGTGTTGTCTGTCTTGTGGTGTCGTGTGGTGTTCAGAAGATGCTTGAAATGTTGCTCTTGTCTGTGACCAAGCTCTTTCCCACAGTGTAATCCCTTTGGACAGCACTGCCAGTAGTGTGCATACGTTTCTGAACAGCCTGCAGGTGTTTGATCTCCTGATGGTAGAGCGAGCACTGCATTTGTTTGAGTTTGGCAGCCTGTCATCGCCCCTTGCTTTCTTCCATTCTTTCCACCCTCTTCTCCTCATTGCCGCTTCAGCATCCCTTCCTGAATCGTACTTTTGTGTCCCTGCTGATTCATGAAGACTTCATGACCACAGCGTAAGTCTTGGGTGGGTGATATCTGTCCTTCTGCTGTGGCGCGCTGTGTAATTCCTTTCATTAACTTGTTCCATGTTAAGCAAGGAGAGGGCCTTTCTGAAGAGGAAGGAAAGTTCTCATCTCTGACCGAGTTCTGGCTGGGGCCCCTGAATGTGGAGGATATGAGAATGGCTGCCTGCCAGACCATATACCAGAGAATACTTGCATGCCGTAATTCCTTACACTCCACCGTATTTCCTTATTTCCAAGTGACATTTGTGCGACATTTGTTTACTTCTTCATGGGTTCAGCTTTTCTTTGAGACGTTCTCTCTCCCTGTGCATTTTATTGTTGGCTGATACCTAGCAGCAAACAACTTTTGAGAAGCTGACTTACAAAAGGTGTAGTTACTAGTTGGGAACACAGTTTGATGCAGGCAGTACACAGCTCCCAGCATCACAGGGCCTAGCCCCAATGCCGTGAAGGCCCGTTCCTCTGCAGGTTTGCACTGTGGAGGGGATTAAGAGACACGTCCTGCCGGTTCCTTCTTTTAGTCCCTTGAGCAGAATGGCATTGCAATAGGCTGGAAGAGAAAGGTGCTGGTTTGAGGGCACCTTGTCAAAAACCCCAATCCTAAAGGTTACTGAGGATCGACTGAAAAGATCTGATCTCTGATCCTTTGTTTCCTCAGACGCACAAAATACAAACGGGCAGAAAATTGCAAAGGAACAGTCCTTGTGGAAGAATGGATGTTTTTTAAGAACAATAAACTGGGAATTCATTTGCCTGCTAAGTATTTTCTCTGTGCAATGGGAATGATGTTTTGTTGTTGTTTAAACTCTTACAAGGAATGTAGCTCCATTGCTTTTTGGTTGGGGTGGGACTAACTCTCTCTGTTTGTTTCACAGCGCTCCGGATCTTGACACCACTGAAAGTGCTGTCAAGGAGTTAGAGGTAGGAGATGAAGCAGGTCCATGGGACCTTGCACTATGTATCTAGAACTCAGCTCTTTTCAGCAAAACCTATCTTGTGGTAAGTCACTATGGTTATGTTTGGATAATGTCTGGAAACATCTACGATCTGTGTCTTGCTTTTCCCTTTCCCTTCCTCCACTGTGTCTTTGAATTAGAGGGAGCAAAACTGCGTGCAGTATGGCTGTACCATGGATTTGAAAGAGAGCATAGCAATGTGTTCTCTTTTGTCCTGTATTGCTTTTTGAAAATGTCTAGAATTTCTCTTTGCCTTTTCACCCACTGCTGACTCTTCAGCTAGTATTTTTATGAAGCAATGCCCAGTGGCTCCCAGCCTTCATTCTTGAATGTCAGTAGCTAGGCTGGAGCCAGTACATACATATGGAACACGTGTTTTTCTTCCTTGTGCTTGACTACATTTGTTGACGTTGAACTTCACACTCTTTGTTTCTATTTTCCTAAAGAAAGAATGCATTTGTTTTTCTAAATAATGATAGTAATAATGGTACTAATGTCTTTTGTATAATTAGCAACTGTTGTCACCTCCCTAGTGTCTCATTTTCCAGGTTTTCTATGAATTCCCTGACCAGCCTCAGGCCCCAGCTGAGACCTCTGTGGGACTCTGCATTGAACCTGCTCTGTTGTGAAAACTGAGTGTTTTTTCTTACTGTTTCCTGTTCTGATTATTGGTCCCTGGGAGAAGCTGCTGCTGGTCTTTCTTGTGAGCGCTTAGTAGATATTCAGATCTCCTTTATCAAATGGACAAGTAGTCCAAAGCAATTGTCCCCATCCCATTGGCATGTGTTATTCACAGCCAGGAATTCTGAAAGAGCTGTATTTGCAGTTCTTCAGTTTCAAGATATCATATGGAAGTCCAACATTGTTTCTAAGTCGTTTATCTTGTTCTCAGGTGTCCTGGTTTCAGCTGGGATAGAGTTAACTGTCTTCCTAGTAGCTGGTACAGTGCTATGTTTTGAGTTCAGAGCGAAGAATGTTGATAACACTGATGTTTTCAGTTGTTGCTCAGTAGTGTTTAGACTAATGTCAAGGATTTTTCAGCTTCTCATGCCCAGCCAGTGAGAAAGCTGGAGGGGCACAAGAAGTTGGCACAGGACACAGCCAGGGCACCTGACCCAAACTGGCCAACGGTGTATTCCATACCATGTGACGTCCCATCCAGTACAGAAACGGGGAAGTGGGGGGCAGGGATTCGCCGCTCGGGGGACTGGCTGGGTGTCGGTCGGCGGGTGGTGAGCAATTGCACTGCGTATCATTTGTACATTCCAATCCTTTCATTATTGCTGTTGTCATTTTATTAGTGTTATCATTATCATTATTAGTTTCTTCTTTTCTGTTCTATTAAACCGTTCTTATCTCAACCCACGGGTTTTGCTTCTTCTCCCGATTTTCTCCCCCATCCCACTGGGTGGGGGGGAGTGAGTGAGCGGCTGCGTGGTGTTTAGTTGCTGGCTGGGGTTAAACCACGACATCAGGAAGTGAGGTACAATGCAAAAATGTCCTTTACAGTTGGATAAAGAAAGTCCAGTCACCAAATATTCACCAGATTTTATAATACCTCTGTTACAGGTAAAGAAGTAAACAAGGGCAGTGATGAGCTTGTAAGTTGCGTGTGTGGTTTTGTTTTGTGTGTTGTTTTTTTTTTTTAAAAAGTGATATTCCAAGTAGTCTGGAGAAGCAGAATATATTATATATCTAGGCAATGCTATAGTTCTCCTGTTTCAGGGTGTCAGTCAGGCAGTGTCAGGTGGGAGTGAATTCTCACCTAGAACCATCCAAGTTGAGGGAAACCTTCCTGTCAATTCCAGCGGACTTTGAATGAAGTCCTGCCTGAGGACGTGAGAGCCGTGCTGGCTTCAGTTAAATGTGTTTTTGGCAAGTCTGAGCTGAGCTGTCAAAAGGTTTCTTCACTGTGAGAGTCTGTATGAGGTCAATATTGCTGAATAATTAAGTAGTTTCCTAAGTGCTGTACGTGTCGAAAACAACAAAGTTAAGCTTCTTTGGAAAGTTGTTGTTTAGTGAGAGCTCAGGGTGGGTTTGTTTTCAATACAGGTAAGTGTCTGAAGATGGAGTGAATTAGTGAAGGTGTCCTGTCCAAATTCCCCCAGAGAAAATCCCGCTCTCTCTGCTAGCATTACGTTCCTGCTAATTACGTTCCTAGGCCCTCCTCTAAAAATGGAGCAAATAGGATGTCCTGGGAAGCAGTAGTTCTTGTTTAAAACTGTTGAGCATAATTCTCTGGATGGCCTCTCAGTGCTTACCTTCTGTTTGAATAAGGCAGCTAATCTTTTATTCCTGAATAATTTTTTGGGTTTTGTTGTGTAAGCCTGGACAATGTTGCGAAATACGGATGTATATTAAGTCTGACTTTTGTTCTAGAATAGAAAATTGTATTGGCTTTGTGTGGCAAGGTTTTGGTAGCAGCGGGGGGGGGAGTTACAGGGGTGGCTTCTGTGAGAAGCTGCTGGAAGCTTCCCCTATGTCCAACAGAGCCCATACCAGCCGGCTCTAAGACGGACCCGCCGCCGGCCAAGGCCGAGCCAATCAGCGACAGTGGTAACACCTCTGTGATAACATATTTAAGAAGGAAAAAAAAGTTGCTGGGACATACAGAAATGGCAGCTGGAGAGAGGAGTGAGAACACGTAAGAGAAACAACCCTGCAGACCCCCAGGTCAGTGCAGAAGGAGGGGGAGGAGATGCTCCAGGCGCCGGAGCAGAGATTCCCCTGCAGCCCGTGGTGAAGACCATGGTGAGGCAGGCTGTCCCCCTGCAGCCCATGGAGGTCCACGGTGGAGCAGATCTCCACCTGCAGCCCGTGGAGGACCCCACGCCGGAGCAGGTGGGTTCCCGAAGGAGGCTGTGACCCCGTGTGAACCCCGCGCTGGAGCAGGCTCCTGGGATCTGTGGAGAGAGGAGCCCACAGAGCAGGTTTTCTGGCAGGACTTGTGACCCCGTGGGGGACCCACGCTGGATCAGTGTGCTCCTGAAGGACTGCATGCTGTGGAAGGGACCCATGCTGGAGCAGTTCGTGAAGAACTGCGGCCCGTGGGAAGGACCCACGTTGGAGAAGTTCGTGGAGGACTGTTTCCCATGGGAGGGACCCCATGCTGGAGCAGGGGAAGAGTGTGATGAGTCCTCCCCCTGAGGAGGATGAAGTGGCAGAAATAACGTGTGATGAACTGACCGTAAACCCCATTCCAAAGTCCCCCTGTGCCACTGGGGGGGGTAGGTAGAGAATCCGGGAGTGAAGTTGTGCCCGGGAAGAAGGGAGGGGTGCAGGGAAGGTGTTTTGAGATTTGGTTTTATTTCTCATTACCCTACTCTGGTTGATTGGTAATAAATTCAGTTAATTTTCCCCAAACTGAGTCTGTTTTGCCCGTGATGGTAATTGGTGAGTGATCTCTCCTGTCCTTATCTCAACCCACGAGCCCTTTTGTTGTATTTTCTCTCCCCCGTCCAGCTGAGGGGCGGGGGGGAGTGATAGAATGGCTTTGGTGGGCACCTGGCATTCAGCCAGGGTCAACCTGCCAGAAAAAGTCAAAACCAAATTTTATCAATACCACGTTTGCAATGTTTTGAAGGTCAAGAGAAGAAAAGAAGTGTCAGGAAGTGCTGCAGTGGAAGAAATGGTGAAGAGGAGAAGAGTGGAAGTCAGAGCAGAGGCCTCACGCCCACAGTCGGGTATGGGCAGGTCAGTTGACTACAAAGTAGCCTTCCAGGGCACATATCAATGTTTTTGATGTCTCTTGCGCCTTCCTCGTATTTCATTCCTGTGTAACCCTTTGGCCCATTTGTCTTCTTCCTTCTCTTCCCTAGGTGACAGAATCTAAGCAGCTTTGCCCACGTTTGGAGGAAAGTTCTCCTGTGCTTTCAGGTTCCCATGAACTAGAGCTCTTCCCGTTTAACTCCTTTGTGTTAACGTTACCTGTAGAATCACAGCGGGATGAGAACTGGGCAGCTCGACAAAGCAGTGCACTGGCTTGCACAGCTGAGGCAGGGATGACAAGGGAGGAACTGGGAACAGTTTTCTAGCTGCCTCCCAGCCTGTTCCTCTGCGTCGGCTGATGACTGCTGCCTCTCGGCTTGAGGCAGAGATCTCTGTCTGTGGCTTTCGCAGAAGCATTGAGGTTTTGGGGACCTTTGATATCATCGAGTCCAACCCCTCCTGCTCAAGCAGGGTCACCCAGAGCAGGTTGCCCAGGACGTGTCCCCTCAGGTTTTGAGTGGGCTCCAAGGGTGGAGACGCCACAACTTCTGTGGGCAACCGATTGCAGTGCTCGACCACAGTTGCAGTCAGAAAGTTTTTTCTTGTGTTCAGCTTTAATTTCATGTTTTGCAGTTTGTGCCCTTTGCCTCTTGTCCTGCCAGAAGGCGCTGCTGAGGAGAGCCCGGCTCCCTCTTCTTCCTTCCCTCCCATCAGGTGTACATTGGTAAGAGCCCCCTGAGCCTTCTCCAGGCTGAAGAGTCCCAGCCTCTCCGCATATGAAGAGTGCTCCAGTCCCTTCATCATCTTTGTGGCCCTTTGCTGGGCTCACCCCAGTGAGTCCCAGTCTCGTCCTGGGGAGCCCAGTGTGGACAGAGCACACAGACTGGCCTCAGCAGCCCTGAGCAGAGGGGAAGGATCACCTCCCTCCCTCGAGCTGCTGGCAAAACTCTTCCTAACGCAGCTCAGGGTGTTGTTGGCCGCCTTCAGTGCGAGGGTGCAATGCTGGCTTGTGGTAGCTAACTTCAAGCTTAGTTCTTGATTACCTTTCAGAGGCAGGCCCATTGTTAGTTATAGTCTGGCAGGCTGCTTTCTTTCATGGAGTGTAGCTTTTAAAAACAGAAGATTCGTGTCTGTACTTAACATTCACAAGTATGTGGCAGAGAGTCCCAGATCCAGCGTTGTGGTCGGAAGTGTTTATGCTCACCTTTCCCCTTCCATGGCGACGTACAGACCATGTCAAATCATCTCCCTTGTTGCCTTCTATTCTACCCAATTCCCAAATGTATTTCATGCAGAGGTTATAATGGGAGAAGTCTGAAGCCAGTTCTTTTCCTGCTCATACAGATGTAGTCCTTTCATTCCCCACCCCACCCCCTCCATCAGTTTCTAGTCACAATAAAACTGCTGGACATGAGTGAAGAATGAGACCAGGATCCAGAATGCTTTCTAATCTCTTTTAGCCAAGGCGTGAGTTGTAGATTCATAAAATACAAGGCCAGAAAGGGCTATTTCATGGTCCAGTCTGGCAGTTCTCTCTTAGTCCTGTGTCTTGCCCCAGCAGTTAGGCTATTCCAGAAAAGATTAAAACAGTTAATAATTCTACAGTGTATTCTTGATTTCAAGATTAAACCGGTCAGGCATCAACTTCAAGCCTTCTGTCATTTTTTTCTGGTTACTCTGTTAGACTGAAGAGCTGAGCATTCAGTCTGAGCATTCCCCCACCCTGGGAAGGAGTTTGCCTGCTGTAGTCAGACCACTTCTTGATCTTTTTTTTCTTTTTGGGAAGCTCTTTTGCTCGTAAGTCCTCATGGGGCATTTGGATTTGGGTTTTCTTGGAGTGCTATTGAGTGTTGAGCTATCGGAATCTCCAGGTGATGCTGATCAGCTCCAAGAGCACTATTTTGTGTGTGAAGCCAGGACCGGTTTTCCCCACGTGCATCACTTTGTACCTCTCTGCCATTGTATTGCTCCACGACCGAGTCTTGTAAGATCTTTCTACGGTTCTTTGCTACCTGCCCTTCTCTTTGTGTTAGTAACCTTGTAGGATTTGCAAGCTTTCTCACCTCGCTGCTCATCCCCCTTTCCCTGTCACGTCACGCTGTTTTTCTCTTTAACTGCTTGTTGGGCTTACTAGAAAAGCAGAAAGCCTAATACTGGAGTGAGTGCCTATTTTTATTTTTTAAATGAGACTTTGAAACATGAGTACAAATACAGATTAAGGGTATCTATCTTGTTGGCTTAGAGGGAGGTGCTAAACCCCTGCTTTCTAATGAAATACTTGAGCAGCCATTTACAAGACTGCTTCCTTTTTGTGACTTTTGGTAAACTCAGTTCTTACCTGTTTGACTTATTTTTCGAACTGGAGCCGGGCGTGTTTGCCATACGAGTAAAGCAAAGCATGGATTTGAAACAGTAAGCTACAGAATATTCAGAAAGAGGCAATAGCATCTGTTTAGTCCTAGATTCTTAAAGTGGCAAGCATAAAAATGCCTTCAGGTAACTTTTTTTCCCTTTTCACCTGCATCACCTGCATGGAGGCATTTGTGATTCCTGCTCATCAAACTTAGCCACGGGATGAGTTTGACCGGGAGCCAACACAGGCTTTTCTGACTGTGAAGCTACAAACTCTAGGGGTGAGCTTAGCCTCTCAGAGCTGAACCTGAAGGTTGCCCTGCCTTGTCTTCGAGAGGCTCCAGTCCTCTTTTACCTCACATGCTCCTTTGTGCAGAACTCCATGAAGGGCCAAGAGTGGGTGCTGACACCTTGACACTGGCTTCAGCGCGAGTACTTGCCACTCCTCACCAGTGTCCTTTCTCTGTGCAGATGGCTTTGCAGGCATCTCCCTCTTCTTGAAACGGTGTCATGCCTTTTCTTGCTATGTCATCAGAAGGCAGATTTACGACAGGATTGTTCCAGAGGGATTGGCAGTTGCTTTCTAAACCCACTGTTCTCCAGAGACCTTGTCAGGAGGGCGAGAGTCTTTTTCTTTTAGCCCACAAGCTAAAAGGCTGCTCTGACAGAGCTGCTGTTAGGCACACCCTTTAGGTAGGACGGTCTTCCCTCACCCCCCCTGTTCTCCTCCTCCTGGCTGTTGCCCATCCTCCCAGTGCATTTCATCCATTTTCTGGATCCTGATAGCCATTCTGCATTTAGTTCAAACCCCTGCCATGCTATTGCCTTCCTGGCCGCCTTCCCTCTCCAGCTCTTTGGAGAGAGTCTTTTCCAAGGAGGCAAACTTATTCCTCTTGGGGTTGTCCGGAAAGGAAGTTGCCTGGTGGTATAAAAGGAACAGCTGCTTCTCCCACCATTCCTTGGGAGGTGAACAGTTGCATCAGATGCCCAGATTTCTGCGTGTTTCTGCACGATGACGTGCTGCCCCCATTTCAGAAACCTTTTGGACCTCTCCACAACTGGCTGAGCCTTTACGCAAATATCGTCTGTGGGCTTGCTGCCTGCTGGCCAGGGCATACTGCCTGCTTGCTGCTGTAGGACTGGTTTCAGAGGGCCAATCTCAGCGTAATTGCCCTGCAGGGATCCCCTGCATATACAGTGGCCTGCAATTTCAGGTGCTGCTAGTTGCATGGTTACCTTCAGCCTGCACAGGTAAACTCCTGTATTGAAACAGCCCTCACCTTGTTGTAAGCCCAAAACTTTCTTTCAGAAGAGGGGTTTTTGGCAGGTTTCTTGGATTTTCAAGATAGGAAGGAGACTGCCTGGTAACTCCTCAGGAGCCTCCAGTACAGAAGAACTTCTCTAAAACAAGCAGGCTGATTTGTCTCTAAACCCTGTATCCCTTTTTATTCCCCTCGGCTCACCTTTGCAGGATTAGTGACAGGTGTCTCTACACATGCCCTTTCTGGCTTCTTTCCTCAGGTGCCCCAAACACTCTGTTGGTGGGATAAGGTCATCCTCTGAAAGATGCTTTTTTTTATTCCCCGCTTTGCTATAATCGCTGTCCCCAGAATGCCTCCGCTCCTTGTACAGTGGCTGAATTTCCCAAACATTAGGGTCCTCGGAAGCTGGAGCTCCAGGTTAGCATGTTGGACCCTGAGAAATGATGTGGTAGGTGGCAGACGTCACCGTAACCTCCTACTGTGTTAACTGATGTGGGAGGACATGTCCTGAGCTCTTTCCAGGTAAACTGGAACTAGGATGAGTGAATCATCAACTTGGTAAATACCAGTTCAGGTGAGAAGAACCTTCTCCAGAAGAGATGCTTGTGCCACCGTGACTCGTAGCTGCAATTTGCACTAGTCAGGGCACTGTTATGCTGGGAGGGAGCTCCAGACACAAACTGGTGTCTTTATGAATACCAGACCAGATGTCAGGAGCACCGCATGGAATCCTGAGCAGATGACCTCTCCCTCGTGTGCTTTTTTAGGAGATCAGAGCCAGGTGCTTCTGTGACATGCCTTCCATTTGGTTTGCTTTCCATTTGTTTTCTTCTGGTATTCAGGATGAGAAGAAAGATCGGGTTTAGAAAAAACCATCTCAGTAGTGCCTGTACTTTCTCAGGATTCTTCTGGTCATTCCTCCAGGGCTCTTGTTCAGTTTATGAGCAGTGTATGACTTTGGATCCAAATCCAGCTGGTGTTCTAGAGTGCATCTCGAAAAAGGGAAGGGTCTCATTAAAACATGAAGGAAATCTGTCTGCTTAGTACACGTAGGACTGACTTTACAGCATCGGCAGTCAATTCAGAAGGAGGAGCATGGAAGTGCCGCAGTCGCATGGCTGTTGAATAGATTGCATTTTCAGCTCTCACCCAAATGCCTTCCAGGCCTGCGATTTTGACAGGAGGCTGTCTGGTCAGGATGATTGGAGTTGAGCCTGTGCATCTTTCTGCTTAGCAGGAGCACCAGTAGAAGTCCAAGGAAGAAAGAACGGGGAGACGCTCAGCCTGTCACTGCAGATAATTTTGCTACCTTAGTTAATGCTCCGAGACTAAACTGCAAAGATCTCTGGCCATCTGAAGTTTGGAATTTCACGTGAACCTGAGCTTAGTGCAAGAGAAGCACCATCAGGGAGGGATCTATTCTTCTCTTCTCTTATCTCTGTGACAAAGTTGTTTTACTTTCTCCTAAAGAAGCTTACCTGGTGGTTTTGTTGTTTGTGGTCCTTTGTATTGCTGATAGCCTTGCGAATGGGTATTCCTGGCTCACCTCTTGCTTCTGGCACTTTTCACTTTTGTCCCTGCCCTGTTACTCTGCTTCCTATGAGTGTGTCTTAGCAGAGCTGATGTCTAGGGGCCTGTATTGTCCAGCGGCTGTTATTCCCCACAGCACCTCTGTCGATGTTTTTTAAAATCTCTGTCTGTGCCATAGCTGCTGTTCCTCTTTCACTATCTATCTGCTATATTAAAGTCTAGTCCGTGAATTCCAGCTTTATGTTAGGCCTGGGAATGTCCTGAGGAGGGAGGGGTAGAAAGATATTGGTGAAGAAAGTCCTCATAGTAGCAGGAAAGAAATTAAAGTCACAGAACAAGAGAGTAGACCTTGCCTTTTAGTTCTTCAAGCAAGCAAGCAAAGAAACAAAGATCTCCCGTAGAACAGAATTTTACATGGTGTTGCCGAAATCCGGAATAAAATTCCTTAACAGCAATGAGAAGTTAAGAAGCAGGCACTCCTTTCTTGCAGCGTTGGGCACACGGGGGATCGCTCCACCTATCGTGTGCATCTGTCTGGTTTAACTATGCAGGTTAAATGCACACCTGTTATACATATTCACTAGATTTCCGAGAAATGTTATACATAATCATTAGTTTTCCGGGAAACTATTAACATATGTAAATGTCCTTTACGCAAGCGCAGTGAAGGTCTCTGGTGGTCTTCAGAAGCCCTCTGGTGGTCTTCCATAGTCTTCCTCACTTGTCCGCTTCTTGACCTCTCTTCGGTGATTCTGCGCAGTACGATTCTCACCATCATCTATATTAGTTTACATAAAAATGCATACTATGTCTATTCTTAAATTTAACCTTTCTAATAATTGGTCCTTCAGTCACACCATCTTATGAATATTCTTATGTTAAAACAATCATTGCTTAATCTCACTTAACTCTACTGATTGGAATCCTCGATAATTAGATCGAGGTGGGAAGGGTAAGGGGTTTCCAGGCAGCAAACTGGCGTCCATAACGGTTTCCCTAGTTTCCTAAAACAAAACACTACAAACCAACAAATCTTTGCCAAAGTTTCTGTGGTTAACTGATTTTAGACAATACTTGAATTCTTATAATCACAGATAGTACATTTTCTAAACTTCCTAAGTTCCTATGACTACATTTCAAACTTAACACTCCCCTACCTATGCTTCACAATTTTCTAATTCTTAATCAAACCAAACTCTTTTATATAATTAGATTTTAATTTCTTTATCAAAATATTTTCAACAATGGTGTGAAAGTTCTTGGGTTCCTTTTCCTTTCAGAATTCCTCCAAAGAAGATGAGCGTGAGTTTAGTCCAGCATCCCTTACTGTGGGCTGTAACCGAGTGAGTTTGTGTAAGTAAGGAATTCCTGGCTTGTTTCATTCGAATTGGTCATACAAAATCAAAAGCTGCAAGGATGACATTGGCATTAGTTTTCCTTTAAAAGTGGTGTTTGGTATTTTCCAGCACGTGAGACTAGGAATTAGAACCACCGAAGAGCAGTAGGTCAGCAATGATTTTGGCTGTAAGCAATTCCCACCCATAGAGCCAGGCTCCGTAGCTCTTTCAGAGCTGGGCTGTGAGATGGGAGCCTACCTCCAAACCAGTCTGCACTGTGATTGCTTTGAAAGCTCCCAGGCGTGACGTCAGTCAGAGCCTGGACCCACCTCTCGGTTTCAGGGTCTGCCGTTGGGTCTGCAGGGAGTGTGGAGAGAGCGAGCTTGTGTTTTTGTTCTTGCTGCTGTTTCTTACAGGGGCACCTGTGGGATCTAACCTTGAACAAAGAACAGGAACCGGTCAGGCTGAGGGTGCGGTGCAGCTACTGCAGCAACTGGACCAAATGGTGAACAAAGGAAACGTGGAGTCAGAAGGAAGAGGTCTCTCCAGGTTCTGGAGAAGGTACGACTACTGCAGCTACGAGCAGGTGCAGTCCTGGCTCTGTCCGAGCCTGTGCCTGATTCTGGCAGTTCAGGTGATTCTCTTGAAGAATGGGTACCTCTTTTCTGTGGTTAAACCAAAGTCTGCCAAGGCAAAGGAGCATTCAGGGGTGTCCTTTTGTCTTGTGGTAAGGTGCAACATTCCCGGGAAATGGTCCTCTTCTGAGCTGTCTTTGGGGAAAAAACTCCTCAGGGGAGGGTTGCTGACCTCAGTCACAGCCCTCATAGGCTGTGGCTTTTATCAGCTGAGGAGTGCCATCTCCAGCCCAGTTTCTAAAGGACTTTTACACACTCCCCCTTCTCGCGAGGCCTTCCTGGGAGGGACCTTCAGTCCCCTTAAGGCAAGTATGGCCTTTATTTGGCCGCTCAGCAACTGTGGCCTTTGTAACTTTGGTGTCCCAAAGACACCATTTCAAACCGAAATGAAAGGAGCCCCGCCAACAGTTGCTGGGCATTGCTGACTAAAGGAGCGCTCTAAAGCTGTCGAAGCTGTGTGCCGCAAGAGTGGTCTGTTCACTGCACAGCACGTGTTGAACGTCGGCAGGAACTGTTTGATAGGTGGGTTAGTTTTGGAAGGAATAAAGCTCCTTGTTAATCATAATGTATGCCAGTCCCCTTAACTATTGAGACTAGACCGTTATGGCACAGGTTGTTCTTTATGTTTCCTCTACTTTTTCGGTCTTCCTCTGTATTATTTTGTGCTGGGGTTGTGTCTTTCTGGTGGACAGAAATTACCTTGTTGTTACAATTCTCAGAGAAGTATTTTAGGTACAACGTGGGGGGGTTTTGTTGTTGTTGTTTCCCCGGCATAATCTTCTCGCCACTACAGCATCTCTTTGTTGGAAAGAACTGACCTGGAAGTACTCATGGTTGTGGAAAGGTAAACTTGTAGCATGAATGTCAGGTTGTATTGTTTCTTTTGTAATTCAGCTTTACGCATTGCTTGTCTCCGCTATTAAATGCTTTAAAATGAATTTCTACTTTGTTTATGTTTTCAAATTAACGTACTGAAGATGTTGGGTTAGAATGTCTTTTTCTTCACAACCTAGAGGTTTTGGAAAAAGAGCAACAAGCTTTAAGGTGTTGGTCCTTGAGTGTCATAAATCGGGAATTTTACATTTGAAAATCATTGTATGAGACTCTAATAAAACAAGCTTGGAACTGTGTGTTATTTTAATCAGTCTTACCCTGGCAGAAAACACTCCTTCCCTCCAAGAAGAAGAAGTAGAGGTTTCTAGTATTGGATGGACTGCTGCCCTATGCTTCACAGCATTAAAAAGGTCAAAATTGGTGAAAATGTTTTGGATTAGATTTTACCACTCTGCTACAAGGTGTGTCATTATTTATGCCTTTGATACGTAGTGGGATGAGGCTGGGAGTTAAGATTTCAGATGTGCCTAGGGCATGCTCAGGCAGCTTTTTGCCATCACGCTAGCGCATTTGCAATAAACCGTCATTCTTCAGCCCTCTCCTGAGCTGAGGCACCGTCAGCACGTACATGCACAATGCTGGTCTAACGCATAACACTGTGTTACTGGTGGTTACTGCAGCAGTAGCGACGTGTGGCCGTCTGACGGGGTAATGTGTCTGGCAGAATGAGGCGATGCTCTAAATGAGTCAGATAAGGCAACACGGGGTCTGTTTGGCTTGTTGCCACCGTGGTGCATGGATTATCCACCCTATACGCCTCTGTATTCATTCCCGGACTCCCGTCAGCAGTGAAAGAATGCTTTCCCTCCAAGAAGAAATGGGGTTGAGAAACTGGTTCCATTTATGCCGTTCTCCTTAGGCCTGTCCCACAAACCGTGGTACAGGCTGAGTGCACCAGGGTTCGGTCCCTTCTGCTGGGGGGCTGTACAATGAGACGAACAGCGGTGAGGACCAGGGAATGGATAGAGAGTTGACCAGACGGAGAACAAGCCATAAATAAGGGAAGCTATCCGTGAGTTGGTCTTCTTTAGCACTGGTTCTGTCAGGAGGAGGATGTCCCACTTCCCTGATCTTAGATGCAGCTGCATAAGAAAGGGCCTTTACCCTGCAAGAGCTGGGCTGGCTGAGGCTACAACCTACACACAAAGACATTTTGATGTCTCAGTCCGGAAAATGCCATTACAGAATTATGGGCAAAATGTGCATCCATTTTGGAAAAATCGTTTTAGATGATAAAGAACATGGGTTAATGAAATCTAAACAAAAATGGTTTTTATTTTAACTGGGATGATAGGCATTCTTTTAACTTGGAGAAAGCACCTTGTTCTTTAAAGCAGTGGCCGCTTTCTTAAAGGAAAGGGAAAGGTACTTAAAAAAGAACAAGCAGAAACAAGCAAGCTCTTCCCTCTCTTCCCCTTGGCATCCCATAAAGGCTGGAAAAAGCCGCACGCTTGCTTCTGTTGTCCTAAAAGCGGATTCGGTACACGGTGTGCAAGAGAACAATCTCACACAGGCGGGAGAGATAATGTTTTGTTCTGCGCAGGGTGCTCCGTGGACTTTGCACAAATCAAGCACGCCAGATTCATCAGCTGTGTCCCTTTTATACAGTAACAGTTGCATCTAATTTATCAAACTACTCCTACCTAATACATATTCAAACTATCTGATGCATACGCGTAGCAGGACGTAACCCTGACGCATCAGGTGCCTTCTCCGCACGTGCGTGGGTCTCGGCTGGTCTTCGGTGGTCCTTTGAGGAGGTATCCCCTCCTCGCTTTGACCGCTCAGTCGCTCTGTATCGGGTCAGTGGTTCATTTTCCTGCCAAGAGGGACGCACCATCCATGAGGAAGGACAGAAAGGATCAGCATTGGTGCTCCAGGTGAGGCATCATTAAACAGGAAGACTGGAAAAGATCAGGCTGATCTTGGCTAACTGACTAAATTTAGAACAGGACTTTCTAATCTACCACAGGGTTTTCTGCATCTGACATCACTTCCAGCGGTACCTGGGCTCGTGGCACCGGTGCCGTGTTGTCGGCACTGGTGACTGTGGACCTTGATGCTCCTAGCTGCTGAAGTCAGCGTGATCAGGCCGGAGAGCTCGTGGGTGAGGGAAGTCGGAACTGGAAAAGGCTTCTCCGTTTTTCCTCCTCCCGCCGGGCGTTTTTGTGCTACTTACCCACTCCCTCCCCAAAAGGGGGAATCTCCTCTGCCCCGGCGCTGCTTGTCCTGCTGCTGGCTTTGCTTTTTTTGCGATTTACTTTCTTGGAGATGATAAGTTTGTATCAAAATACTGTATAGACACCAGGTGCTCCTGGGATCGATAGTTGCTGTTACCGCTTGTTGGCAATTACAGTTGCACTAGCTCGAGAGAGAGAGAGCTAGCGAGCTAGATACACAGCCCCCACGCCCCCCCCTGCACACACACACACGGACACTTGCTTTTTGAACCCCGGGCCCACTTGCTAGCGGGGACCTGGCGGCAATCTGTGGCAGAGCGGAGCGGTTCAGGGGAGGAAGCCCCCATGGCCGTGTGTCGCAGGGGAGGCGAGGGACCCCCTTTTGTCTGCCGCCCTGCCCCCCCCGCCGTTTCTTCTGCCTGGGGAAGGAAGGGGCGGCCGAGGGGGATGCGATGCCGTCCCCCAGCGCCTGGAGGGGGGGCGACACCCCCGCCCCGCCGCTGTCAGTCAGTCCGTCCCCCCCCCGCTGTGAGGGCAGCGCTGTCAGTCCGTCCCGGGTCCCGGGGCGGACCAAAGGGGGTCCTCCCGTGCCCCCGCCGCAGGGGGGGTCGCCGCCAGGACAGAGCCGGCCCCGGCCCCGGCCCCGGCCCCGGCCCCAGCGCAGCCCCGGGGCTCTCCCGAGGCCCTTCCCGGGCCCCAGCGCAGCCTGCCGGGACAAGGGGGACCCGAGGACGGACGGAGTGGCGGGTGGCTCCCGGCGGAGAGAGCTTCCTCCAGAGGAGAACCCTCGTCTCCGGGAGCTTCCTTGGAGCAGCCTGGGGCCGCTGCCCGGCTGTCACTGCAACCGGCAGTCGGTCGCCGAGGCGAGCTGCCCCGGAGCCGGCCCGGCCCGCAGCGGAGCGGAGCGGAGCGGAGCGGCAGGTCTCGGCCCAGGGGCCGCGCCACCCCCAGCCCTTTCCAAAGCGAAGGAAAAAGGAAAGGAAAGGGGAAAGGAAAAGGAAAAGGAAAGGGAAAAGGAAAGGAAAAGGAAAAGGAAAGGAAAGGGAAAGGGAAAGGGAAAGGGAAGGAAAAGGAAAGGAAAGGGAAAGGGAAAGGGAAAGGGAAAGGAAAGGAAAGGAAAGGAAAAGTAAAGGAAAAGGAAAGGACAGGGAAAAGGAAAGGAAAGGAAAAAGGAAAGAAAAAGGACAGGGAAAAGGAAAGGAAAAGGAAAGGAAAAGGAAAGGACAGGGAAAAGGAAAAGGAAAGGACAGGGAAAAGGAAAGGAAAAGGAAAGGACAGGAAAAGGAAAAGGAAAGGACAGGGAAAAGGAAAGGAAAGGAAAGGAAAGGAAAGGAAAGGAAAGGAAAGGAAAGGAAAGGAAAGGAAAGGGGAAAGGAAAGGAAAGGGGAAAGGAAAGGAAAAAGGAAAGGAGGCGAGGCCAGGCTGGGGGTGGCAGGTGAACCCCCTCCTTGCCTTCCCAGGTGCCTGAGGCTCCGGAGGTGGAAGGCCAGTCCAGGAAGGCTGTGGAGCTCGGACCAGCTACGCCAGAGGTGTTGCCACGGTCAGAAAGGCCTACCCCCTACCCTACGACCGCCTCCCCGAGGAAGCAAAGACGGCTTAGGGGTGTGGGTGACTCCCTTCTGAGGGGAACAGAGGGTCCGAGATGCCGGACAGAGCCTCCTCTTAGGGAAGCCTGCTGCCTCCCCGGGGCCCGGGTTCAGGGCAGCACTGGGAAACTTCCTAGCCTGGGACGGCCCACGGGCTATTGCCCACTACTGCTCTTCCGCCTGGGTGGCGACGAAGCTGCAACGCGTGGTCCGAGGGCGATCGAAAGAGACTTTGGGGCCTTGGGATGGTTGGGAGGGGAATCTGGAACACGGGTTATTTTTCCCTCTCTCCTTCCAGTTGCGGGCAGCGGCACTGGAAGAAAGAGACGGACCCGGTCCGTTAATACGTGGGTCGTGGCTGGTGTCCCCGCCAGACTTTTGGGTTTTTCGATAATGGGGTGGCCGGCACGGCCCCAGGCCTGCTGGTGTCAGATGGGATTCGCCTTTCTCAAAGGGAGAAGGGGGTCTTGGCTCACGAGCTAGCGGGCCTCCTTGGCAGAGCTTTAACCTACACTCGAAGGGATGTTACAGAGGCACGCACAATCAAATCCCACAGGTGTTAAAGCTCAGCTTTATTCTTTAGTAAAAAGTTAGTTAGAACTCCGGTAACATTTTGTAAACCACAGGCTCAATGATGTAAGGGGAATTAATACCACACAACCGACTTCTTAAGAATTCTTAAGATTTAAAATGATGACTCAAAATGCGCGTATCACTCACCTAAAAGATGAGGGCTCTCTACCTCGAGGAGTTACCTCGGGCGGCGTCCCGACCCAAGGGGGAGTCCCTGACTGCAGATCCGCTGCTCTCGGGAGGACTGATTCCAAAATGTCCTCTGGCGGGACCCTCTTTATACCCTTGTCGAATCTGATCTGCGGTCATTTTACTCCCCATTGGCCAAAAGGTCACTTCAGTATACCTGGCGCTTCTCGATTGGTAAGTTCAATTTTCAACCTGCGGCCTCTAGGGTTTGGGGTTTTTTCTCTCTTCTCCCTGTTTGGAGTTTTGTTTCCTGGAGGGGGTGTGTGTTTGTGTGTGTACTGCCACAAGGGGGAGAGGGATACTATCAGACTCGCCCTTGACAAGCTGTGGGGCGACATGCCAAGGTTAGGAGGACGGGGTGCTAGCGAGGACCCTCGGCCTGTTGCTCCAAGACGTGAGGGGTACACTGGAACACACTTGTGAAGTCTTAAGAGAGATGAGCCAGGGGCTCCTGAGGTAATGGGAGCCAAGAGGGAAACAACAGAGAAATCATAGAATGGTTTGGGTTGGAAGGGACCTTTAAAGGTCATCTCGTCCAACCCCCCCCCTGCAATGAGCAGGGACATCTTCAACTAGATCAGGTTGCTCAGAGCCCCGTCCAACCTGGCCTTGAATGTTTCCAGGGATAGGGCATCTAGCTACCACCTCTCTGGGCAGCCTGTGCCAGTGTCTCACCACCGTCACTGTAAAAAATGTCTCCCTTAGAGCTAGCCTAAATCTACCCTCTTTTAGTGTAAAAGCATTCCCTCTTGTCCTGTCGCTACAGGTGCTGCTGCAAAGTCTGTCCCCATCTTTCAAAGAAGCCCCCTTTCAAGTACTGAAGGGCTGCAGTAAGGTCTCCCTGGAGCCTTCTCTTCTCCAGGATAAACAACCCCAGCTCTCTCAGCCTTTCCTCACAGGAGAGGTGCTCCTCCCTCTGATCATTTTTGTGGCCCTCCTCTGGACCCACTCCACCAGGACCATGTCTTTCTTTTGCCGGGGACTCCGAAGCTGGATGCAGTATGCCAGGTGGGGGTCTCACCAGAGCAGAGGAGAGGGGCTGGATCCCCTCCCTCGACCTGCCAGCCATGCTTCTTTTGATGTGGCCCAGGATACGGTTGGCGTTCTGGATTGCAATGGCACATTGTCAGCTCATGTCCAGCTCTTCATCCACCAAGTCGTGCATGGGGCTGCTCTCAATCACTTCAAACCCCAGCCTGTACTGATACCGGAGATTGCACCAAACTGGGTGCAGTACCATGCCCCTGGCCTTGTTGAACTTGATAAGATACACATAGGCCCACTTCTGCAGCCTGTCCGGAGAGGTGGGTGGATCCTGGAGGGCAGAGCTTCCTCAAAAGGACAAAAATCATGTTGGGTAGCTGCCTTGGAGGAGTCTGGCTGTGACCCGAGATCTTCGGTACTTAAAGCAGATGCCAAAAGACTCTGAGAGATACCTGGGAGGAGTCTTGGGTCGATCCCGGAGAAGAGAGCTTCCTCCAAAGGACAAAAAACATCTTGGGTAGCTGCCTTGGAGAAGTCTGGGGCTGATACCTGGGATCTCAGGACCCTAAAAGAGATGTCAAAAGACCCTGGGAGTTACTGGGAGGAGTCACA
Source organism: Harpia harpyja (assembly GCF_026419915.1). Classification (NCBI taxonomy): domain Eukaryota; kingdom Metazoa; phylum Chordata; class Aves; order Accipitriformes; family Accipitridae; genus Harpia; species Harpia harpyja. The sequence continues at coordinate 354,389 of NW_026293185.1, forward strand.
GGGGGATCCTGGATGGGACAACTTCCTCCAAAAAAGAAAAAAACCTCAAGGGTGGCTTCCTTGGAGGAGTCTAGGACTGAGACCTGAGATCTTAGGTACATAAAGCAGAGGTCAAAAAACTCTGGGAAGTACCTGGGAAGAGTCTTGGGTCAATCCCAGAGAAAAGAGCTTCCTGCAAAGGAGAAAAATCATCTTGCATAGCTTCCTTCGAGGAGTCTGGGGCTGCTACCTGGGATTATAGGTCCCTATAAGTAAAGGCCAAAAGCCTCTGGGAGTTACTGGCAGGAACCTTGGGTCTATCCTGGATAGGAGAGGTTCCTCCAAAAAAACCCCCAAAAACCTCAAGGGTAGCTTCCTTGGAGACGTCTGGGGCTGCTACCCGGGATCTCAGGTCCCTAAAAGGGAGGTCAAATGCCTCTGGGAGCTACTGGGAGGAGTTACAGGCGGATCCCGTAGGGGAGAGCTTCCTCCCCAAAGGAAAAAACCTGAAGGGTAGCTTCCTTGGAGGAGTCTGGGGCTGCTACCTGGAATCTCAGGTCCCTACAAGAAAAGGCCAAAAGACTCTGGGAGATGCCTGGAAGGAGTCACAGGGGGATCCTGGAGGGGAGAGCTTCCGCAAAAATAGAAAAATCATCTTGGGTAGCTGTCTTGGAGGAGTCTGGGGCTGCTACATGGGATCTGAGGTCCCTATAAGAAAGGGTCAAAAGACTCTGGGAGTTACTGGGATTAGTCACAGGGGAATGCTGGAGGGGAGACCATCCTCCAAAAAAGAAAAAAACCTCCCGGGTACCTTCCTTGGAGGAGTCTGGGGCTGATACCTGAGATCTTACGTTCGTAAACTAGAGGTCAAAACACTCTGGGAGACGCCTGGGAGGAAACCTGGATCGATCCCGGAGGAGAGAGCTTCCTGCAAAAGAGAAAAATCATCTTGGGTGGCTTCCCTGGAGGAGTCTGGGGCTGCTACCTGAGATGTTAGGTACGGAAAGCAGAGGCCAAAAGACTCTGGGAGATGCCTGGGAAGAGTCTCAGGTGGCTGTCGGAGTAGAGATTTCTCTAAAGGAAAAAAAAATGTATCGAGCTACTTACTTGGAGGAGTCTGGGGCAGGTAGCTGGGATCTCCGGTCCTGAACGCAGAGGTCAAAACACTCTGGGAGACACCTGGGAGGAGCCTTGGGTCAATCCCGGAGGAGAGAGCTTCCTGCAAAGGAGAAAAATCGTCTTGGGTAGCGGCCTTGACGAAATCTGGGGCTGGGCATCCCCTGGGAGGCATGACCAGCCTGTGGGACCAGGAGGCAGGTCTTGCTCACGTGCTCAGGGAATAGCCGATCGCCAGCTCTGGGGTCAGGAAGGAATTTTCCCCCGGGGCAGATTGGCACTGGACCCGGGGGTTTTTTGCCTTCCTCTGCAGCACTGAGCAGGACCACTTGTCAGGGCTCCTCCGGTCTGTTGTGGCTAGGTTACTGCCTGCTGCTCGTGCACCATGAAGATGGCCTCTCATGCCCTGCAGCTGGGGGGAGGAAGGCTTTTTTTCCCCCACGGTGGGCTAGCAAGTGTCCCCGGGGGTTTTTTGCCTTCCTCTGCAGCACTGAGCACGGCCCCTCGCCAGGGCTCCTTTGGGCCGTTGTGGCTAGGTGCCTGCTGCTCGTGCTCCACGAAGGTGGCCCTCGTGCCCCGCATCCGGGGGGAGGAAGCTTTCTGACTCCCACGGCGCGCTCCAAGGGATGCTCCCGGGGGGTTGCTTCTTGTCCTCTGTAGCACTGAGCACAGCCCCTTGTCAGGGCTCCTCTGGGCCCTTTCGCCTAGGTCCTTGCCTGCTGCTCTTGCACCTCCGAGGCACCGCTCGTGCCCTGGCTCTCTCGGGCTCTCTTGCCCAGCGCAAGTCTGGAGCGGGAGTGAGCTCTGCTCTTCCCTTAGCTCCATTTCCCCAGGGGTTCTGGCTTGGGCAAAACAGCCTGTGCTTGGAAGGGCTCCAGGCTTGCTGCCCCATCAGGAGCTGCCACTTTTCACCTCTCCCTGCATGCAAATCAAGCGCAGGGCCGGCACGAGAGCGCCTTTCATGCATCGTTGGCCAAGAAGCACAGCGGCGGAGCAAGTAGCCGAACGCAAAAATACGCTTTTCACCTCTACCTGTCATACTTTGGAAAATACCCCACGGTACCACACACCTCCTCCTCCTGCTCCTCCTGCTCCTCCTGCTCCTCCTCCTCCTTCTTCTTCTTCTTCTTCTTCTTCTTCTTTGGCGTGTGGTCGGTCCTGATCCTCATTCTTCACGGTCTCACTCTTCAGGATACAGGGACTGCTTGGCCTGTATTCCTGCTGCTACTTTCTGTAGCTCTCTGACTTGCCTTTGCCAGGCTGCAAAGAATGTCTTCTCAAGCTCAACTGAAGAATGCATCAGCCTGCTCCTGGCTACACGGGCACACCGTGTTAATGCTTGTGAGCATCGGCTCCGAAGCAGACTCAGAAAAATAAAAGTAATACCCTGTTTCCACTCGTAACCTTTGTGTCATGTGTCCTTCAAAGTGTTCTGGGAGCTGAAAGGCCCCTGGCGTTTCAGGCCAATAACACTCTCATCGGTATTTGACTCATGGTGAGCACAGGGAACAGAGTAGAGTAGAATGGAATAGAACAGAACAGAGCAGAATAGAATAGAATAGTTCAGCTGGAAGGAACCTACAACGATCACCTAGTCCAACTACCCCACCATTTCAGGGCTGACCAAAAGTTCCAAGCATGGTATTAAGGGCATTGACCAAATGCCTCTTCAACACTGACAGGCATGGGGCATCCACCACCTCTCCAGGAAGCCTGTTTCAGGGTGTGACCACCCTCTTGGGAAAGAAATGTCTCCTCACGTCAAGTCCAAACCTCCCCTGACAGTGCAGCAGCAAATGTCCCTTGGTGCGCTGGTAAGGGAATGGTGAGGAAACCATGCGTGCTCTCTGCATCTCTGCAGAGTTCCTGCAGAGGGAACCAAACCCCCGTCTTTCACCTCTGGCATCACCACAACCAAAGGAATGTCTGTGGCATAAATGCCCTTATTTACATAGTCTGAAGGTACAGATCAATTTTGGCACCAATGCACAAAATGGCAAGGAGAGTACCCCTCTCAATCTCTCAGTACTCAAAATACTAAATCCTAAAGGAAAAGGAGACTTGCCAGGGCTTGAGGCAAGATCCGAACATCTTCCCACAAACCGAGGTAGGCAAAGAACTCTCGGAAAGCTTCAAGTCACAAAGGAGCTCTGAAGCTTTTACCCCGTGGCTGAAGCGCGTTTTGCATCCCATATAAACACGGCCAATGGGTGCGTTTAATAGAGAGGCTGCGCAGCTTGGTTTCAGTGGGACAAGGGGATGTGACGGCGACAGCAGCAATGGGCTATTTTGACAGTTTGGAAGAGCTGCCGTTTGCCTGGCTGGGCTTTGGTCACGGATCCAAATGGTCCAGGTCTGAATACCACCAACCTTTCCTTCCACCACACCAGGCTCACCGCCGCGCACTTGTTTCTCAAAGCCTGGCTTACTTCCGTGGCGGGCTGTTGGCACCCACCATCCCAGCCTAGGGCTCTGGCTACACTTTGGCTTGCCTCCAGGCTGCAGCTGCCAACATCACCCCCCCTTTCTCCCCAGGAAAAGGGCTTGTGTCCAGCCACATCAAGTCCCCGCTCCTCCTGGCTGCGGGGCCGCATAGGCTTTAGCTCTGGCGCAGAGAGGGGACGGCTAATAGGGGCGGTCTCTGCGCTGCACGCTTGGTTTCTGCCATGGCCCGAGAGAAGAGGAACAGCACCAGGCTTGGCCTTGGGAGCCGAGTGGCAGAGCAGGCGTCAGGGACACCCAGCAGCTGGGCCCAGGGCATGGCCACCAAGGGCAGGGAGAGACCCCCGGGCCTCCTGGGCACAGCCACAGCCTGTGGAATGATTGCTGGAGGTGACTTGTCGGTATGACACACGCCCCCCGCCACCCCTCACAGGAAGGTGAACCTCCAGGGTGCAACGCAGTGGACACGTAAAGAATCGGTTCCACGGTAGTTCCCTAAGCGACATAACCTGCAACTTTAGATGTCAGCAACACCAGGGGAGCTTGGTGTGCTGACTCTGAAAAGTAACACGGAGGGCGGAGCGGAGCCGAGGCGCCGCGGCCAGGCTCTGTGATCGCAGGGGTAGGCAACCGGAACGATCAGAACGAGAACGGTTGGTCCCTGCATTGAATCCACTGGAGCAAGGAGGTAAAAGAACGGGGGTTCTGTCGAGCTAATGCCCTACGCTTCTGGTTTATATCACACGTGCCCACTTCTGGGGTACTGACAGGCAACAGCAAGCCCTTTGGGTGAACTTTGCTCATTACAACACCAAAACACACCTCCATCCCCAAAGGTACCCACCTCCAAGGTGCCACCACCCCCCCACTGAGCACGCGCTCTGAATTTTCTCTAGCGTACACCTTTAAAAGCAAAGCAGGAGAACTTTATACCAATCAAAGGAAAGGTACGTATGACTAGAGTCACTCAAGCTCCACCGAAAAAATCAGAAAATATAAAAGGGCTTAAGAGAGGAGAAATGTTAGGGAAGACACCATCATAGACAAGTCAGGAGGACACCGCTGACTTCTGGGATCACTCGACGGGCTGAGCCTCTCTCCCCCCGCCACAGGGACGCCTCTTGCGTGAGATTCGAACACTTGGCTGTACCGAGTGCTTCCCCGGGAAACTTAGAATTCTTCAGAGCTCTTTTCTTTCCTCATTTAATGCGCTTGTAGTCGACTGTATTGCCACCTGCACGTGCTTTGCAGACAGTCTGTTTATCACGGGCAATCCAAAAGAACCTGTACTGTTGCTTTAATAAGCTGCGCTGCTCATTCATCTAGTCGTGATAGTTCGTTAGCGCAACCAAACTCCCCAAGTCTGGTCATTCTCGTGCGTTGAACGCGGCTAAGCCGAGAGTGCAGTAGGCTGTTAAGTGCATCCGTCATCGTGATAGTTCAGCACATTGAACGCGACCGCACTTAGAGCGTCAAATTGGACACCACTCAGAAAGAAATTAAACCTAGCCGTCCCCAGCCCCTCTGACATCTAAGGACAAGCTGGAACGCAAGGGGGGTTATTTTCTGCCAAACTTCTTGACTCGGTAACGCAACACAGCCCCCGGGGCCGGCGCCCCAAAGGCCTTCCTCCGAAGGATGCTGGGCCAAGGGGCGGCGGGCAGGGCTGCGCACGGGGGCCCCCTCACCCCCGTGTCGCAGTGCCACCACCCGGCAACGCAGCAGTCACAATGCCCCGGGGCAGTATAAAAGGGGCAGCCTCCCCTGTCCCACTGCCAGTCTGCCTGGCAGGCGGCCCAGAGACAGCCCAGACGAAGTCCGCGAGGAGCCGCTGGAATTACTTGCCGGGGGCTGAGGGAGGACGACCGGCGGCTGCACCAGGCTGCTGGAGACGAGAAGAACCACCAAGCCCTGGAGGTGCCTGAGGCCATCAGGCTTTTTTGGATGGATAGCTGTGGCAAGACCAAGGGAATGCCTTCTTGAGGAGCACTGCAGAGCTCGCCGTCCTCACTCCCCGCGGAACCAGTGGCAGCAGCCGTAAGAAGTGGGATGCAGAGATGTTGCCGGGGTCCCAGTGCCTTGGAGCACCCGCTGGCGGCCCGAAGGCGCGAGAAGGATTCTTGCCCCCAAGGTCCATCAGGCCGCGGGCATTTGGCCACTCTCGGAAGCCCCTGAGATGGCTCCAGGTTGAGGGAGAACAGGGCTCGGGCATCTTCTGGGAGGTGTGACCAGCCTGTGGGACCAGGAGGCAGGTCTTGCTCACGTGCTCAGGGAATAGCCGATCGCCAGCTCTGGGGTCAGGAAGGAATTTTCCCCCGGGGCAGATTGGCACTGGGCCCCGGGGGTTTTTTGCCTTCCTCTGCAGCACTGAGCAGGACCACTTGTCAGGGCTCCTCCGGTCCGTTGTGGCTAGGTTGCTGCCTGCTGCTCGTGCACCACGAAGATGGCCTCTCGTGCCCTGCAGCTGGGGGGAGGAAGGCTTTTTTTTCCCCCACGGTGGGCTAGCAAGTGTCCCCGGGGGTTTTTTGCCTTCCTCTGCAGCACTGAGCACGGCCCCTCGCCAGGGCTCCTTTGGGCCGTTGTGGCTAGGTGCCCGCTGCTCGTGCTCCACGAAGGTGGCCCTCGTGCCCCGCATCCGGGGGGAGGAAGCTTTCTGACTCCCACGGCGCGCTCCAAGGGATGCTCCCGGGGGGTTGCTTCTTGTCCTCTGTAGCACTGAGCACAGCCCCTTGTCAGGGCTCCTCTGGGCCCTTTCGCCTAGGTCCTTGCCTGCTGCTCTTGCACCTCCGAGGCACCGCTCGTGCCCTGGCTCTCTCGGGCTCTCTTGCCCAGCGCAAGTCTGGAGCGGGAGCGAGCTCTGCTCTTCCCTTAGCTCCATTTCCCCAGGGGTTCTGGCTTGGGCAAAACAGCCTGTGCTTGGAAGGGCTCCAGGCTTGCTGCCCCATCAGGAGCTGCCACTTTTCACCTCTCCCTGCATGCAAATCAAGCGCAGGGCCGGCACGAGAGCGCCTTTCATGCATCGTTGGCCAAGAAGCACAGCGGCGGAGCAAGTTTCCGAACGCAAAAATACGCTTTTCACCTCTACCTGTCATGCTTTGGAAAATACCCCACAGTACCACACACCTCGCCTTAGTACACTTAGATGTTATGCAGCTGTTCCATAATTAAATTGCATACCATAAAAGCTGATGTAGAAAGTATTACCAGGTTGCAGAAGGTAAATATTCATAGATTAAGCTTGTTCTCTTTAGCTTGAAAAACTAGGCAAGTTAGAGATCAGAACTTCTAAAATTAATCAAAACCTTGGCAGATGTATGAACAAAAATAAAGCTCCGTGTTTCAAAGAAAATAAAAATAGTCTGCTTTAGTTCAAGCTCTGCTAAAATTACCTGATGTATAGGTGCCTAACGTGCATCCTGTGCCAGACATTCTATATACGCAGAGACCTGTCTTATACACTTTCTTAATTACCTGCATTGCTTATCAGTATTCATTCGTTCATATACGCATACTCATTTAAAGCAACTTATCTTAGTAGGGCTATTTTCATCACAGCTTGCTTTGAATACCGTCTCGTTGGCAACATCAACTGGTCAACCCTTAGGTATACATATGATTCCCACAGGTACCCGCACATACAGAATCTGGCATTTGTGAGACAATGCCTGTGCAAAGGCTAACGAGGTGGCTAAAACAGTCTCCTTTGGTGCATCCAGCATGGATGCTGCATCCTCTATCCACAGCGTAGACAAACACAGGAGTAAGATTCACGTGATACAGTGAATTTACTGGGTGAGAAGGGAGAAAGCGGAACAGGATTTGCCTTCTGAAACCGGACAGTACTCTTCTCCAGAGCAAGAACTGCCACTTTTATTAACTGTTTTCAAAACATCTGCAGCTAAGAGGACTCCTTTGAGCTGAGTACTTAACAGTCCTTCTCCAATTGTACATACTTGACAAATACAAGTGTATTTGTCACACCCTTAGGGTGTGTTTTGGCTTGATGGGGTGGGTGGTTGTTTTTCCAGAAGAAATTACCAGAAAGTAGTAAATGTCAACAGCTCTTCAAGTATGCTTGTGTGTTCTTGTATGGTTTGTAGCCCTGCCTCCAAAGGAAAAACACATGCACACAGTTTAGCATTGAAAATACTTCACACTGTACTGATGGCTTTTTTTCTTCTGAATCTCAGTTTGTAATTGTTGGAAGCAAGTTTTCTAGTCATAAAGTTACCTGAGCTATTGGAAAAACCTGCTGTATATTATTGTTATACTGCTATCCACCAGCATGGAACTTACTGTCCTGTAACTACATATCTCAGATTATAAAATACATATGCATGCATTCATTTCAAATGATCAGTTATTTATTTCATAGCTGAAGAAACATATCTCAACATGAGAAAACAAGTATACACCTACTCACTCAACTGCAAGTTGTAAGCTTCACTGCAACACACCTTATAGTTTTAGTTTCTTTCCAGAGGTGAAGATGACAACAGAAAGACTAGAGTCCAATGCTGTTTTCACCTACCCTGAGTGTTATTTCAAGTTATTGCTCTGTGATTAATACAAAGATTACACAGTGATATGGCTTGAAAGGCTGACCATCTTTCACACATTCTGGAGAGTGCGAGGTTTTGTACATGAATAATAGAGAAATGGGAATCAGCACAGGTAGATCAGCGATTTGTCTATGTCACACGTACAACAAAGTGTTAATAGGTTAATTTGCAATTTGTTTCCTTTTTATCCTTACATCTCCACCACTTGTAAGCCAGTTGGGCGAGATCCTTCATTTCTGTAATGCCAACTGTTTTACACTGTACTCAATATTTCCATCTCTAAACATGGGCCCACTCAAAACAAACAACTGATTTCAGGTTTTAAAAACACTTTTTTAGTTTTAAAACATCTCTAACTTTTACAGCAGTCCAGTTGTAAGTGCAACTCCAAAACATCCCTCGCCTGTAAATCCACCAGTCTGATGCTCATTTACATCACAGGTCTTTCACCAAGCACAATGTTCCTCAGGTGGTTACGATGCAGTATGTGCCAGTGTAGACTCTTTTCCATTACCAGGGAAGTTAAAAAGATGCTTTAATTCAGGCAAATTCAGGCTGAATGGAGAAACACACAAGTAGAAAATGCTGATTTAAAAAATGCCAAGGCACATCCTTTCATTGCCCACATGGAAAATCCATAGACCAGGTATGGCTATGGAGATCTCTTCCTCCACCCCACTATTGCCTAAAAGGACTGCTTGGGACTCACAAAGATCTATAATTTGCTATTATATTTCTGCATGCAGCCTCTGCATCATGTCGGAGCAAAGAAATGCTCCTGCTGCCTTGCAGTCCTGCCACTCCACAACTCCCAGGACACCTCAGAGCTCTGCACATCCACATCGGTTCTCCTTGGGTGGACATTCCCAGAAGAATTATGCTGCTGTGAGCATGCAAAGCTGTGTAATCCAAGCCACTTGAAGGATACACAAAAAATTTGTACATTTTCTCCTTAATAAACAGTCCCTCTGGACACAGAAGCCACAGACTGTCTCTGCTCGGCACCACATGGGATAACTGCGCATCAGTCACATCCTACATTTTCTTCATGTTGTTTCTTTCTTTTGCAGCACTTGCAGATATCCACTGGGGAATATGGGAATCCCAAAACACTGCTGCCTCCATGCTACACGGTTTTATCATTCATCAACATTAGCTGTGTTCATGCATGATAAAGTACAAGACAAGCAATGTAGAAAGCACCTGGAAGGTTACCTTACTGCTTTTCCAGCAAATTATATGGCTGGCTGCCTCTGGAAAACGTTTGGGGAGCTGCATCAACATGCAAAGAACCTCAAAAGGAGGAGGAAATTTTTGAATGCTCTAATTGTCACTCTGTCCTGAAATTGAAACCGCCAGCACAGCAAAGACCTCTGACACCAAACAAAATCAGCAATGAACAACAACTAAGATGATTTCCCACACAAACCTCAGTCCTGCCCTTGGCAAACTGCAGGTAATTTGCTTAGAGAAGAAATTTTCTTAAGCTGTCAACTGGCCAACAAAATTGCCATCAAGGAAAAAAAAAAAATGCAACAGCATCTCCATGCAGATGAGAAAAAGAGAGCACTATATTGTCTCTAGGAGAAGAACCAAGAGAGACGCTATAGACTAGGTTCATTCAGTAAAATCAGATAACAGCATCTGACTTCTCCTTTATCAGTCTGATATGCACCGACTTACTCCTAACTTACAGTGGACAGAGTAAAATATGGTTTAAGAATTACTTGTTCTCGAATTTCACTTATATTCTTAAGAGTAGAGGACTTTGGGCATAAATCTGCCACTCACAACATGCCTGTTTCCCCTCTGTATTCAATCTAAAAGCAGTCTTTATTGAAATGATCATAAATTACACATTGACATTTGGCAGCCTTTGTTAAAAACAGAAACCTACCACAGCCTCATCACAGCTCTCTATTGCCATCTCCCCATTTCTGTAGCTAAATACACCCAGTGAGGCAAAGCAGCTGCATCATTTACTGTTCATTTAAGAGGTAGAAAGGATGCAGCAGGTGTATGTCAGGTTTTGTCCATTACTTCACAATTACTTGTTCTGAATATTTAACTCACATTTTGGGAGGTGGAATGAGAACCATTGATGTAAAACAGAATGATTCACCTGAGGAATATTTTCCCCTCCTGTACCTCTTTTATATCTTTTTTTTCCCCCCAAACCTCATAAAATATTAAATTCTCCTGGATCACTCATCTATTAATAACAGACTCCAAAAACTCCTCACTCCTCAATTAATATTGCTCAGCCAAACATCCCATGCTTGAAAGGTCTCAGGATGACTACGGAAACCTCTCTGTTGCAGGAACTAACAACCTTGAAAGATACCTTAACGAGGCCAAGAAGATCTCCTCAAGTTTATAAAAAAAAAATTGTGCTAACTCGTCCAAATGCTTGCATGAATTTGGACCACTTTCTGTCAAACTTCCCCTTGTTCTTGTTTGCCTAGGAGTCACTCTTTGATTTTAACCCAGCCACCTTTGCACGCAGGATTTGTTCAGAATTGTAAGTTTCCATTGAAATGCAGAAAAATCTTGAAAGCTAAAGTTATTTCCATTTTCTATACAGACTGGTACGCTTGTAGAAAAAGCTCCACTGTCCAGAAGGCTGCTGACCACAGCCTTCCTTTGCAGCTTGAACTACAGCCAATCCAGATCACTGAAGATGAGGACAAACACTCTGAATTTGACTCACAACATCCTAAAAAGTCAGGGTAGTAAGTCAAGCACATGCCAAATAATTTACTTTTTACATATATGACTTCACTCTCCACAAGGATGAATCAGCTCAGCAGCAATCTCATACTAGTGGCAAAATACAAGACTCATACATAGCAGTAGGTATCTTGCAAGTGCCACCAAAATGTGAAACACAAATATAGGCAACTTGCTGTATACAACTGATCACAGACTCTGGCATCTGAATAACAGGAAGGCGAGCTGGAAGCTCCATGTGTTAGACCACCCGCACAATTCTCCCACCAACAGGGCTCCTCTCTTGCCTCAGAACAGTAAATTTACACTGGGCTACAGCAAAACTATTGCCAACAATTGAAATGAGAAAAGGTTGTGGTATTTAATTAGGAATTTAAAAAAATGCCATCCATGAAATATAAACTGACAGGACTTAATTCTTCCTGTTTCAGTGTTGTTCGTTGAACCCTTCTTTGCTTTCTTGAATAATAGCCATGATGAATTTGGGGAAGGGTGCAGAGAGGATTACTTAAAGTATAGCGAGGGCTGTGTCCTGTGCCAGAAGCTTTAAAAAAAAAAAAAAAAAAAAAACGAAAACAGAAAAGAGAACTGTGGCAAATGGAAAGAATGACAACTTCAAATCTGCAAGCGCATAAGTGATCAACAAACGCTGGTTGATAGCCTAACGTGGTGAGTAAAGCAATCACAGTATGCCTGCTTCTGCCATGACAAGGGCCAAATGAGAGAACAACCATCAGTCAGGTGTCATGGGCAAGCCATCACTTCTGCACAAAATTAAAGTACAATGGAAACAGGCTGAAGAAAAAGAAATACAGAGAATGACAGTGTGGAAAGATGCCCCTCTGCCTTACTTCAGATGTTCATCCAGAGGAAGTGAAGGAAGAAAACAACAGCTATTCTATTCATGATTTCCTGCTGCTGCATGAGTGCCTGAACTGGCATGGTAACATCTTCCTCTACCCAGGTGTGCTCGGAAGGGAATGCTGCACACATCAGTTACTGAATTAAATTAAATAGATGCAAGTAATAAGTTCATAAACTGATCTCTAAATCACTGCTATTTTTGTGGATAGACAAGGTCAGAGTCTCCGTCCCTGTATTTAGTTTCATCTACAGGCTTGGAGTCCATTTAACTCTCACTTAAAGTTATTCCTGATTTCACTCTTGAACTGAACAACGGCAAAACAAAAACCGACTTCTTGGATCCCTAGCCCCACGGTTACTTGCGACGAATGATAAAAGGATGGTCACAGTGCACGTTTTTAGGGTTTTATCTGCCATTTGACAACGCTTCCAGTTACCCACTGGTCAGATAAACACTAACATTTGACACTGCGTAGAGGTCTGGCTTATCAGAGCTATCACCCCTCTGTCATTGGGTCCTCTTGTCCACAGCTTTTGTAGAGCCACAGAAAAACAGCCCTCTTATCTCCTGTTGCATATACATAACGGGCAGCTACACTCATCAGCTAGTCACAGACCTGTGGCACATGAAAGAGGAGCTGGGCATGACCTTCAGCATCAAAATCACCCGCCTCCTGCTCAGAGCAGTGTGGCAGCCCACCTCCCTCAGTGAGGAGCGAGGCTCTGCAAGCCAACACAGGCAGAGGGGAATGCACTGCCTCCTACCATGGACGCTACCCTCACACCGTCATCAGTTTTAATTGTGATTCTCCTGTAGCAGCATGAACTACTCGTATCAAAAAGGTAATGACAACAACAAAACTTTTGAAATCAACTTCCTGTATTCTACATGAGAGTGAAAAATTCGTGCTTTCCTCCAAACGATGCTGCTTGGTTTTTTCTTCTTCCTACTTTTTTCCCCCTTTTTGCTTAGTATTCAGCTGTGGATTTTGCATCTCCTCAGAGATGGGCACAACATAGCGGGTTCCTCACTGGACCTGTTCATGACAAATTTCACCGCCAGTTTCTAATGCTTCTTCTAGCAGCTAAGTTTTGTCCCTCACTATGGTTTCAGGCTTCCCACCTGGCTGAGTTGTTGCAGTGTGTTCAGAGGTCTCAACCTACCATGTTGCCCTGGAAGGAGCAAAATTCCCACTTGCTGACACTAGAGAGGAAAGCAGGCTTGCAGCCTGTGACAGGCCACAATTCCTCCTCTCCTATCAGGGTAAAAAAAAGCAGGCACTTGGTACCACACACCCTGCTTTTCCAACATATGCCGCCTTTTTCAGGCTTCTCACAGACAGAGCACTTGAAGAAGGAAGACAACCCGGGGCTGAGTTATCCTGCAGGACCACCAGCATCTCCCAGCAGGATCCTGGTCTGACATTCATGAAATGGTCCAGGGCTCTCCCTACCTACACATGCACACACACGGAAAACCATCCATCTACTCTCATTCCTCGTTCTTCTTTCCATGGCATTCCCATTTTTGCTGTCACAAACTAGGTATCCCAAGGACAGTGTTGCAAGGAAGGTCCTTTGCAAAGCTGGTTCCTTACATGACTGTTTGGTAAGGACTATGACAAACCACTAAACAGGGATGTAAAAACCACAAAGCGCATTATTCTGAAAATCATGCATTACCATTTTTCTACGCATTTTTTTCATGCTGCTTTGCAGTGTACATTCTCATATTGTGTTTTAACAGTGAGATTGATTTAATTGGCAATTGTTTATCTAATATTGCTAGTCTCCTACATTAGTACTATTTTTACAGGCATCAAAAAATTCTGAGGAAAATGTTTTAAAGTTGAAAGAACACCCACAATAGAAGAAAGTTCCAAAATCACCTGAGAAATTGCCAAGGTTTACTTTCTTCCTCAGAAATACAACAAAATCATGATGATTTTCATTGCAATTTCATTTAACTGAATTCTATTTTCTACCTTGTGAAATGGGAAATAAGTACACCATTATTCTCTGTGTTAACATACTACTTCCAATTAGCTGTACCTTTATATTAAGTTTAGCTACGAGACATTTACTTGCATGCTTCTAAATATACAGTTGGGTTATTTCATTTTATAATCCATGCTGCCTGGAAACTACAGAGCCAGATTTTTTTTTTTTTTTTTTTTTTCCCGTAAAGAAGAGTTTCATTTTAAGAATATATGACCAAGAAGAATAAAGCTGAGAAGAAATTTCAGGAAATAGGTATAAAATGAACTCAGCGATCCTCTCTAAACTCTCCATTGGTGCTATTGAGACTATCTTCTCAAAGACACTTTGCAGGCTAAGTTGGCCATATGTCCACACTGCCTAGGCTACAGCAAGGCACCAGCCTTTGTTCAACAAGCAGTAACGCTTTGAAAATAGTGAGCTTTTGATGCACTTTCCAGTCGGCACTCCTATGTAGTTTGGGTGCATCTTCTGGACGCAAGCCACCTGAAGCATCCCTAGTCAATGTACACCTGGAGAAGAGGCATAGCCCAAAACATAGCCCAAAGTAGTTACATGGCCAGGTCAGCACGATGCCATAGCCAGTGTGACCCAGAAAACTAGATGCAATGATGCCACACCGTAACCAGTCATGATGTCATCTCAACACTGGCACCAAGCAAGGAGGTTTCTGATCAGGTAACTGCCACTGGGCTTCACAAGACTAAACTAACAGCTGGGACTCGACTGCTTACAAGTTTGGGCCACGCAAAAGCCCTAAAACACACAGAAATCGTAGACTTGATCAGTGACACTAGCATAAATGGAATGCTTATGGCACAAATGGACAATATCCTCCAGTAGATGCTACGCAACAGGGAACCCCTGGACATGCCCAGCCCAGCCAAGGATGGCCTTCTGTCAGAAAGCGACTGTTAGTTTCATTGCCAAGTTGAGGGCAAGCCAGATGGCTGTAGTTTCACACACCTGCACGCTCCAATGCTGACATTGAACAGGCTGGTGCCAAGCGAGGAAAGCCACAAGGTAATGCGAGTTCAGTGCAGACAGAGGATGATGACCACCACCCTCTCCTCCTGGACTGGGCAGCTCATCCCAGACCTGGCACTACTCCAGACTTTCTGCCAGCTCATTTAGCCCACAGCCCAGTCCTGCAAATCCAGTCCTACCCAGGGATGCTGGTGTCACTCTGCCAGAAACAGCCTGAGGTGACAGGCCTTGGTTCAATAAGAATCACAAAAAAAACCAAACCCAAAAACAACAACAACAAAAAAATCACACAAAATCCCACACACAACATAACACTGGCACAGGAGCTAGACCCCTGCATGTGAACCAGCTGCTTATCCACGACCACGAGGAGGTCACCACAGGTCACCTCAGCTCTCTACCTGCAGCTCTGGCTGTCCTAAGTCCCTCACAAAACAGCTGAACCCCTCCTGCCTTTCCTGTCTTCCTAGTAACATCCCACTGAAAAAGAATCCCTCCGTGGTCACTGGTGAACAGCCAAGGAGGACATGGGGCAGAGCCACTTACAAAGGTAACAGTGAGGTGGCCCTGGGGTCCGCATGGTTACAGAGAAGTCAAGTATGGCACAAATGCTCGCCAAGGCTAGGCAGACCGTAGTCAGGTGCTATGGAATAGCAAGTATCCCTCGCAGCACTCAGCCTTTCTGTACCAGTGATGTCAAACAGCATGAACATGGATGCAGTTGTCTAGCCAGAGCTACAGCCGTGGCGACTTACTCTGAAAATTGCACATACTTGGCCCTCAAAAGCCAGCATTTTGTCTCAGAGTTCAACAAAGCCAGTGTTTATCTCAATGTGGTCACATAGCAAGCCTGTTTCTTTCACCTCCTCTCCAGAAAATACCTCCTGTTCAAAAAAAAAAAAGACACAGATGGTCGCTGTTCATGATACCCATCTGAAATTCTGAGTCAAGTTAGCTTTTGGTGCTTTGTTTCTATCACCAGAGTCCTTGAAATTCCCACAGAAGTATGAAGGCACTCAGAGGAGAACAGAGAACTGGTTGATTGATTACCTTGCTCTCCATCTGAATTGCACCCAATTAGCTAATGCCATTCAGCTTGTGACATCTTAGTTGCCTTAGGCATATACTGGTACAGCCCTGCTAAAGGCAGGTACTCTGATAAAACTGCACGGATAAAACTGGCAGAGAATCTGGTCTCACGTCTGAGGCCATGCCTGGGCCAACAAAACCAAACAAAAATAGAGAATTTTAGAAGCCAGCTACTGAAAGTATTTAACAGGGAGTTCCCCATAAAGTGTCTGTGGACAGAGGAGTGTCATTAAGATGACTTTACCTTTGACAAGACAAAGGAAAAGTATAATCACATTTTGCACATCAATAGACACACAAATTCAGCAATTGAAAGATTAATGAGAGAACGGGCTTATTTGCTTTCCCTATCGCTTCCTCTTATCTCAGGGCTGGAGGAAATACACTAGAAGTTCTCTGTTGACATCAACATCAGTAGAGAGTACTGGTTAAAAATAGATGACACCTTAGCCTAGTATCTCTGCCAAGATCAATATTTAAGCAGTATTTTTTAAGACCTAGAGAAAGCTCAGCAGGACCCCCAGAAATGCTTCTGCAGAAGCAACAAGCAGCAACCTCTGTTACCAGGCTTCGATTCAAAATAGATCAAAGCATTTGGCTGACCCTGGAAATGAACTAATGCTTTCTAAGGCTACAGATAATCTCACTAAGACCATTACCCAACTCACAAGGAACTGATAAAAAAGTTTTCACTACTTCTCTATGGAAGTTGTCTCTGTCATTTGCACTTCCCCTCCCTTCTTAGAGGAAACTTGTTCAGACAAATTTAAATTACATTTGCAGACCTGTATTAGTATCTTGTCACATGAGTTTCTTCTTTCCTATCATCTGAGCTGTGAACTCAGTGCCACTTTCTTTCGAGGACTGGGAGATGAAGCTTGCCTTTTAATGAACTTCTCTATGGAACACTCAACTCACCAAACACTCGATTTACAGAGGAAAAAAGTTAAAATAGTTATCCTGGTTTGTCTCAAACACAGATGGGGAAACGCTCCAGAGAAAAATCCCAGCTGTCAATCTGCACTGCAGACCTCTACTTCGTACTGATGTTAGAGGGAGTTCCACCCAGCAGACGTGTGCAGACAATGCAACAAAAATCTGCAATGCAGACAACAGATCCGCAATGCAGATCAGATGCTAGGATTTTACTCACAGGGTGATAATTCAGCTTTGCTGTTCCCACTACAGAATCACAGAAATGCTGAGGCTGGAGGGGGCCTCTGGAGATCATCTAGTCCAATCCCCTTGCTCAAAGCAGCGTCAGCTACAGCAGGTTGCCCAGGACTCTGTCCCATCATGTTCTGAATATCTCCAAGGATGGAGATTCCACAACTTCTCTGGACAACCTCTGCCGGTGTCTGACTACCCCTCACAGTAAAAAAAAAACCCAAAACAAAAAAAAAAATCCAACCCAAAAACCATTTAACACAAAAAAAGCTTTTTCTTATGTTTGAATGGTATTTCCTGAATTTCCATGTTTGCCCTCTGCCTCTTGTCCTGTCACTGGGCACTACTGAGAAGAGCCTGGCCCCATCTTGTGTGCTTCCTTCCGTCAGGTATTTATATTGATAAGCTTCCCCCAAACCTTCTCGCCTCCAGGCTGAACAGTCCCAGCTCTCCTGGCCTCCCCTTCTATGTCAGATGCTCCAGTCTCTTCATCTTCTTCATGGTCCTTTGCTGGACTCTTTCCAGTATGCCCCTGTCTCTCTTGCACTGCGGAATCCAGAACTGGACCCAGCACTCCACATGTGGCCTCACCAGTGCTGAGCAGAGCGGAAGATGGACCTGCCGGTGACGCTCTTCCTAATGCCACCCAGGATGCTGTTGGCCACCGCCTTTGCTCCAAGGTCACATTGCTGGCTCATGGTCTAAGTTGTTGTCCACCAGGACCCCAACCTTCTTCTCAGCAAAGCTGCTTTCCAGTCAGTCAGCCCCCAGCACATACTGGGGCATGGGGTTTTTCCCTGCCACGGAGCAGGACTTTGTGCTTCCCCTTGCTGAACTGCATGAGGTTCCTGTCAGCCCAGTTCTCCAGCCTGCGGAGGTCCCTCTGGATGGCAACACACCCACCAGGTCTACCAACCACACCCCCTCTTTTGGGGGGGGGGGGGGGGGTTCATCTACAAACTTGCTGAGGGTGCACTGTGCCCCATCATCCAGGTCATTAATGTTGAACAGCACAAACCACAGTTGTATAGGCCATAACACAGCCATGCTGGGACACGGGCGACCGGGGCAGAAATCAATCTGTGTAAAATACATTGAATCAATTTGTGCTATTATAAAATTTTCATTCATTACTGTACAACTGCTTCAAAAAGAATGACATATAGAAGATGACAAATCTGAGTTCAACCTCACTTCAATTCAGAAAAAAATGAAATGAGTTTGGAGAAAAGAGACCAATACAGCTGATATTCTGCTGCAGCACAAAACTAAGGAGCCTGTATTCTGTTGACACCAACCAGCAATTTTTCTAAGAAATTTAGACAGTTTTGCTAGCAGAAGAGCTGATATATCAGGATAACACAATTATTTATATTATATAATGAATTATAAAGCAGAAAAGCACTAAGCACATTTTTTTTTCTGAGAACTAATGCAATGAGCAAACATGCAAAGCCCAAGCAACACAAAGAGAACCTACATGTCAGCTCATGGCTTGCCAACACCATCCTCAGGCGCTCACAAAGTGCCTTGGCTACATTAGAATCAGCGTTAAAGCAGTGGAGAAAAAAGGTCAACAGTTAAAGGCCATACTGATTCCAAGTCTGCAAGCTTCATGGAGTTTTTGTGAAAGCCAGTGGGCATTCCGCAGATGGGAATTTGCTGTATCTAGCCCAGGCCACTTGGATTAACACGTTATTCAGCAGCATCGCTCATGATTCAGCAAAACCACTCTGCCAAGTTTATCAGATTTGTAACATTAATCAACAAAGAGGCACGCTTCAGTGCACGAGCACTGTTCTGAAATACCAAGCCACACACTCGCCTGCAGTAAATCAGTATAACTCCACAGAAGTCAACTGAGTTTTATGCCAATTTACACCAATTTTGGCCCACTCCATTTACACTACTACACTCTCTAATTCTTTTACTCAAGTACTGCAGACATTGCAGGTAATTATATTATCAGCAACTTGAAAACTATTTAGGAAGCGAAGAAACTCTCACAAGGAGGTACAGTGCCACATGAGGAATCCAATTTTCTCAACATCTTCAGAATGAATCTGAGTATTACTTTATTATGAGTGATACTGTTTGGAATTAGGGCAGACTTAATTGTAACTGCTACAAGCAGCCGGCAGGATAACAAGCATCTTTTTGATTCAGGAGCAGATACTATTGGTGACAATTACATGACAAAAATCAGTCTTGAGGTTCCAAGTACTGGAAAGAGAAATGTTACCTTCATCTTAGAAACTCCAACTACAGATGCTCACACTGATCTAAATGCTGCTTGCGCACATCATTTAAGAGGAAGGAAAAGAAGCTTCTGATAGTTTTCCTTTTTACAATAAATGCTCTTCAGTAGCTCTCATTTAAAAGAAACACAACTTCAGGTCTAGCCCTTTCTCAGCTGAGCTGAGAGAAAATTTGCTCTGACAGGGAACTGCAAGTGCTCACGTGAAAGAAGAGACAGATCAAAGGTACAGACATAACAGAAGGAAGCCCTGGGCACAAAGGGGGACCCAAAGCCCACAGTCCTGTGGGTCAATTGCCGCACCTCAGAATGAAGGCCTTTCCACAAGATTGCTCTTTGCCAGAGTAAGAGCAGCACTGACAGCAAATTTAAACTATAGGCCTGCTTTCAAAACAACCCGCGTCAATTTATAAAGTTCACATGGAAACCAAGTAACACATGATAGCTTTAGCAGTCTTGCTGTGAACACTTCAGTAGATTCAGATCCAAAAATTATTACAACTAAAAAGAAATGTCCCAATCTGCAAACTACAGACACAGCGGCTCTGACATCAGCATGTGCTGAGTACTCGGATAGTGTGATAATTTCCAAATGAGACCTTTCTATTACATAAAGCAGTTTCTAGAAATTGCCAGTTGGCAGCCTAACATGCAAAAACCAGATGAAGAACAGCCATTAGCAAGTTAGGTGGGTAAGGGGTGTTGACAGTTCACAGCAGCTTACCTAGACCTTGCTATCTATCTGCAAAGGCACTGGTAGGCTGGGCTTTAGAATTTCTGGCAAAAGAATTTCCAGCAAAATACAGCAGTTACCAAAAATCATTCTGCATGGGGAGGCAAACCAGACAAAACCTTCGTCAGAAAGCACAGGGTCAAAAGAGAGACACACAGAGCAGGGGGTGCAAACAGGGGACTCCAAGCAACCCATAGCCTGGTAGTCATAGCATTCCTGGGGGAATCAACAATTCAATCCATTGGATGCATGACACCTGCAACAGGTTTGGGCATTTCCAATGTGTCCCAGGTAAATGTTTAGCATAGATTCTCTCTTGGGTTTCATGAAAAAAACAAATCTCAAATTGATATTTCAATGCATAAATGGCTAGTGTTTTCCCAAGACGGAACACAGTTTTCTCTCCAGATCTGATCGTCATAATTAACTGGAGCTAAGTATCCCTTTTTCCTCCGCCTTCAAAGCTCTTCACATTAAGAAGAAATGCAGGACGTTAGCAAAGATTAAGCTCTTATCCATCAGCCTTAAGATTATTTGGGGTAATTGCATGATTGCTA